>NW_028145464.1:805000-1012500 GCF_977016875.1 Pavona decussata
CAGCTTTGACACTCAAATCATCTGTTGACTTCACAAGTGAGTCTACATCCAGTTCCAGCATTTCTTTTTGTGTTTCTCCCCTTTCTTGTGAGACTTCAAGGCACTTTCTCCCATGCTTTCTACGTTGACCACGAAATGAATCATTACAAACACAACACATCGTCTTGTGTTTGTCGCCTTTAAATCCTTTCACCCAGCTTAACCTTGCACCAGTTAACCATTTACGATTAAATACACATTTGCCGATCGCTCATTTAAATTACAAATGAAGGGAAAATCAAAAATACCTCGCTTAAAAAAAACCCTTGACACAACCGATCACATAGCTCCTGAAAACAAACGCCTGTGGTGGACAAACCCACATTACCTGGTGAGACGTACATGAAATTGAGGCGAAGATCAAAGTTTGCTTCATGTATACTCACATATGTTATACCGACCATTTGTCCCATTGTTACCGCCAGTTATTAGTCGTCAATCCACAAATTTACCCGGCAAAATCATTTCATTTTTCAGAAAAGTGATATGGAATAAACAACTTACGAAATTTCAAGGACTTTTCAAGACCTAGTAAAGAAATCAAGTACTTTCCAAGGACCTTAACCGAATTCAAGGACTTTTCAAGACGACTAGTAACTAAAATTCAAGACCTTTTCAAGATTGTACGAACCATGCCATCCCCCTGGGATTTTTTTTTACCACATTTTCTCCAATGCTAGATTGTGCAGATGTGTGGAGACCAATAAACATAGAGAGGTTTATTTAGAAATGGAAAAGATCGACTCTGCAGCTAACTTGGATAAGCTGTAGCTCACTGGTGGTTTGAACATTTGGACTAAAAAAAAATGCACAGATTTTGGAGATGTGCTTGTACATGTAACCAGTGTCATAGATAAACAATAGCCTCCATTTGTCGAGAAAATATGCTCAGATATTTGTCTGCGGACATTATCTGTTCCGAGAGCGAAGCTCGAGGAAAACTGTGAGCTTCGAGGAGCAGATAATGTCCAAGGACAAATATCTGAGCGTATTTTTAAAGCCAAATGGGGGCTATTGTGGTTATTATCCTTCAAACATTTTTCGCAACATGTGGCAACGAGCTTGAGTATTTGAACATTTCGTTAAGAAAAGTTTACCGTCAAAAACGTTTAGAGCGTATGTTGTTTTCTGATACTGCTTTATCGACCAGCAGGTTTATCTCTCCTTCTGTCACAAAAGCAAACCCTTCCCCAATCTTGACATTACCGGTAATTTAAATTGTAAACAAGATGCGCCTTGGAAGTTTTTGAAATTGGGGAATATCACTTGGGGAATATCATCAGATATTCCCCAGTTTTAGCTGGGGTATATTCGGTCACATGAGGCATTTAGACCAATCGCCAGCGAGCGAAAATATTTGGTGGATTATAATTACAATTATTCTTCCTACAGTTGTAATCTTGACCCATTACTAATTCTTTTGAGTACTTTTCTACCATAAAGCTATTCAAAAACATTCTTTTTTCAGTTATTTTAAAGTTCAGATACATATATTCCTGCAAAATGTACAAAAAAAAAATGCTTTAATGCTTTTTACTAATTTTAACAGTACTTATAATATTAACCGATTGGAGAGGTACAGTGGTTGTAGATACACGTACTAAGAATGAGTCCAGCAAAATTTGAATTGAACACTAAAACACATTTAAAACAATTATCAATATTTTATAACACGTAAACATCTGCCCAGTGTCATGGCAAAGGATGATTGGCTTACATGATCATTCATTCTGTACAACGATCTATTCTTCTGACTTCATCACATTTAAGTTCGCATATCGGCGCGCAAAGAAAATAAGATGAAAAATTGTCAAAAGATGCGGGAATAAACAACTCCAAGGAAAGAGTATGACCGTAATTAGCTAAATCATTTTTATTTACGGAAAGGATAATGGAATTTTAGCCTTTATTCAATGACACTTTCTTTCTACTCAAGACAAGTTTAGCGCCCGAGTATACAGTGTACGATGCAATGCATGCACAACAACAAAGCCAAGCTCACAAACTTGCTAGTTGGAAACATAATTTTTAACGTTTGCCACTTACCTTGGCCAAAAGTAAACAACCCAATATCTATTCCTTTCTTTTTTATTTCGGGCCAATCTGTTTTGGAATAATTTGTTTCAGCGTAGGGTATTTCAAAGTCTTCCATCATGAACCGAATGCCCTCGGCTCGTCCTCTGAATCCAAAATAATGAAGCGTTACATGGCCAATGCTAACGATCGGAGAGCAGCCTCTTTTTCCATGGATAATCTGATTTATCTTGTTGAAAACAAACTGCGCTTTACCACTGTAGAATATAGCAGCTATTAGCGCAATTAAAGCGAAGGCAAGTTGCAAACTCAACCTTTCCGCCATGTTTTGAATGAAATGAAGGCCTGGCTACATAATAACAAGGCCTGGTAACATATTTGCAAAGTCAGCATCAAGCAGCATCAAGCATGAGAAGAGGTTACCAAGGAATGACAACATTTATTCAGCGCTTTCAGTTTGCTTCAGTGAGAATATTTTGCCAATTTTACTCTGTTCTGCGTTCTGGGTTGCGATGTTTTCGTTTGATGGACAGTATAAAACCAGAAGAGTTGTTTCTTTAGGAGGAGCAAGTAAAAAGGTATTTTTGCAATGATTTTTTTTAAGTTAAGTTGGGCACTGACACACATACACAGAGCTACTACTTGGTACGTTGTTACTATCATGGAGAATCTGTCTGTCCATTAACAAACGCAAAGGAGTCAAACCTTCTTTTTTCCATTCTTAATTGATAGAAGAGTTAACAACGAAGGTTTGACTGAATGCATGTAAGTGTTATATGGTCGAGAAATGCCGCGCTTCGTTAAATTAGAGTGCGGCTTCGCGTCCTGCTGTCTGGATCGTGGACCCTGGCTTCAATTTTTTTTTTGTGGCCGAAGATCTTCGGCGTGGGTTTCCTTACCGCTTGGTGTATTGGTTTGATTTAACAGAGTACAAGGTAATTTTTAAGACTGAAATACAGCTGTCCCAAACGTTCTGTATAATCAGTTAAATTTCCTTGAATAGGAACAAAGGACATCCTTGATTCAAAGAACGCACGCAGAGCGACAAAAAAGAGAGGTAGGGTTTTGTTTACATTTTACTACACTGTACATGGTGGACTTCTTAAAAGTGTCCAATTTTAGAGCAGCCAATAATCCTCGCCGCTTGGGAATCAATTCTTCCGATGCAATGCATGTATAAAAGTTGAAAGTGAATTCTTCAAACCTATTACATGATTGTACATGTACATTTTAATTTGTTTGATTGATTAATTGATTGATTGGTCGATTGACTGACTGACTGACTGACTGACTGACTGACTGAAATGATTGATTGACTGATTGATTGACTGATTGACTACTGATTGACTGATTGATTGATTGATTGATTGATTGATTGATTGATTGATTGATTGATTGATTAGAGGAGAGTTAACCTTTTTCCAAATGAACACAATAAAGATATGCAATTTCTCTGAAAATAGACAGTTTCCATACATACATGTACACTTGACTCCCAGGAATTAGTGGTTAGGTTAGTGGTAGATTAATACAGCTGTACTGAAAAATTCTTTGAATCCTGCATTCTACACATGACTTGTATATACAGGAATTGAGGAGACAAAATGCCAGTGCTCTCAAAATTCAGTCTTTCCTTCGTGGAGAATGGGTGCGACATTATCAGGTGAGTTCTGTCTTCTTATTATTGTAAGCAGTACTTATTTGGACTCCTGAGCATTCCACTTGATCTATGTAATGTTAATTTTCTTAATACTTTCTGTTTCCCAGCTGGGGTTAATGGTCTTTGGTATTGACAGAGATTCCACCTTGCCTTGAGGCCAAAATTAGATAAACTAAACGTTGTTGTACATGTATAATGCTAACCTTTTCTGAGTTAAAAATAAGCCTGACTGATGTGTTTCTAAAAGGAAATAAAGGGAGATGTAAAGAATCGACCATAAGAGGACACAGAAAAAATCTGAGCCCCAGATGGGATTCGAACCCACGACCGTCTTGTGTCCTCTTATGGTCGATTCTTTACATCTCCCTTTATTTTCTTTATACAGTAATATTAATATCATGCAGTGGCATTAAGGTGGATTTGTTTCTGTTTGATCAAAATAGTTAAAGTTTTGACTGATAAGCATGAGACACATGAAAGTTGTGTAAAAAATTACGCTGTGTGTTGTTGTTGTTGTTTTATTTTGGTTCAAAATTTTTCAATCCAGTTTAGTTTTTATTTTCCTTTTTTATTGTACAGTATTCATTACAAAGGGAAATAATAATCAAACTGGTTGGAAACTTTGAAACCAAAAATATTTTTTGAACCACAGCATTATACAGTACATGTATGTTGCAACATGTACAGTTATTGCCTTTGCATATAACTACATAGCTTTAAATTTGTTTCATTTTAAAGTGTGAGATTCAGAGGAGACGTTTTGATGAAGCTGTTCAGGCAATGGAAAATTGCAAAGCTGTTCCAGCTGGTTCTGATGTAAGACTTCTTTTAAGAAGGCTTCTCTTCTTTCACTCTCACTCCAGAGATACACAGAGACTGGTAAGGAAATTGTGATGGGTAGAATACTTTATCATTGACTTTAAATAGCCGTAAATTTGGTACTCTACTATTGAAAAGTTTGAAATGGCTTCCTGTTCAAAGTCAATTACTGTACTGGACACTATTTAAGCTAAGTACATCTAGCTATCTGAAATAAACATTTGTAACTCAAAGTACATTAAAGATAAGTAAGCATGAGACTAGGAATTTTCAAATGCTAAGTATTCCTTTGTGTAAGGCAAGGGCCAGACAATTGCTTTAGAATGTTTTGCTATAGAACTGTTGATCTTTGGAATACAGTAGATTAGAACAATCTTTGAATTTATGTACAGCATAAGAACGTTGGCACCTTTAAGCATAAATTAAGAACAATCTTTTTATATAATTTTGTGAATTCATACATGTAGTTTCGATGTAGCTTTATATAACAATGATTGTAGCGTACACTGTTTGTGTATTATTTAATTTATTTATTTTTGTAATTGACACTGAAAAGCTCTCTTAGGGACATGCTCATTAAAGCTGTATTGACTGTGTAATTTGATGACTTGGGAGGTTGCTACAGTGTAATAAAATAATATTTTTTCCACAGTGTGAAGGAATAATGGTTTGAATTTAGTGGTTAATGAGATGGTTTGAAGGTTGTTGAAATGGAGGTTGATCTCCTGACAATTGCTTGTGCTGATGAATGTGATTAAAACCAAGTGCATACAATTCATTTACATGTACATGTAGATGGTGTAAGCTAATAATAGAAATTTCTGAGTAATGTTTAACTTATTAATTACATGTAATATCTCAAGTGACATTCAAACCTTGTAGGATTGACAGTTAAGTCTTAGAATGGCTTTCCATTTCCATGAACCAAAAATGCCACCAGTCTTTCCTGCTGGTGCAAATTGTGGAGGCATTCATTGTGGAAAGTTTAATTATGTAAAAGAAACACTGTACATGTGGCAGTCTTATTAATTGAGGTGATCACTTTGTGTACTCTCTTGGCCTCTATCACCAGATAATGATGCATAATTATAAATTAATATAAAATATAAAAACATAATTTTTTTTTTATTTCAGTGTAATCCATTTTAACACCAAGACCATTGCATTGGGTACAGTACATGTACATACACAATTATAAAAGTGTCATTGTTCAGTAGTCACCTGTATAGCTGCTCTAATTAATTGCTTGGTTTAATTAGGTAACAAGGAAATTAACTGCAGTGACTTTTGATTAATGTCTGTATCAATGACTGTTTTAACAAGTTATGCACTGCAGCTGTACATGTATATCTCATGACTATTTTTTTGTTTGTTTGTTTGTTTTAATTTAGGTTTGGGTGTGCCAATTTCTACTCAAGAATCGTGGCATTGTGCAACAGTTACAAATGGAAGATCATTGTAGCTGGCTTCACCAGATCAAATACCTTCTCTTGATTTGTAGCAGGTAAATTCTGTACATGTATCATGCATTGTTACACGGCTGAATAATGTTACAGTTACACATCTCCTACAGGCACTTTTATTAATATGGGCACCTCCTTATTGTACATGTATGTCAGTAGTGTCAGTTCACCAGGCTGCCCGGTTGTTCGAAAGCCGACAATAACGCTAATAATGACAATTAAAAGTTAACAACATTACTTTTCGTGTGGCATTTTTTTCGAATTGTGGAAATCTCGCTTCAGTGAGCAAGCCACCCTGCTTGCTATGTCTTGTATAAATTTCAACCTTGATAACTAGCTACACTTTGGCTCCACCAGGCCAGAATTTGTAAATCTACTGCACATGTAATTGTTATCACTCCTCCCATAGGTCATTAGAGTCATCACTGAATGATTCCAAACCTGTTGCTATTCAACTGCGGATGTTAGAAGTGTTTACCTCACATGACTCATTCCACAATCCTGCTGATCCTGCCAGAAATAGAAAAGATGCGGCCATGGTAACAGTATACCTTGCCAGAAATGGTAAGGGTGGATACATGTATCTTTTTTTTTTTTTTTGCAAAATAATGAAAGTGTGCACAGTGTGTACATACATGTATAACATACAATGTACAAACTATTGTATGAATATTAAAACTTGATGTCAACCAGTCTTCCTTTTTTATCACTTCCATCAGTCTCCATCTTCACATTGTCACACACACACACAAAAAAAAACCCTGAAGGTTGGTGGCACATGCACACTCAGAAAATGAAAATGTCCAAGTATGTCTGTGTCACGGGTTTAGAAGATATATGTACAACTATCATTAATTGAACCTGAGATTTGAAACATGATATTATGTAATGGCCTCATTTCTTTCACAAAAATGAAGGCATTAGCTAAGTGGGGTCAGAGGGTCGTTTTTGTATAGTCATGTGTGTTCAAATGTCAATCCACCAATGTTACAGTGGAGTTTCTTTAGTCTTATGGTCCACTGGTTGTGATATTTACCTAATTGAAAACGTCTGTTGGTTATACATGTATGTAGTTGGGCGTCAGATGGTCTATTATGCTACATGTAGGGCCATAAGGCTGATTTTAAATTACACATTGAATGGGGAATATTGCACCCCCCGTATTGTATCTACAATGTAGAGATGCTAGTGTTTGTACAGTATGTTCAATTGGGAATTACATGTACATGTAGTTGGACATGGGCTACAAATTTTGGTCATACACTGTTCACATGCCAAAATTTATTGTTGGCAGGACTCTGACTATTAATACCATTCACTTGGCAATTTCCTGCAGTCTGTACTTGTGGAAATGCAATTCACCAGTGCTTTGTTTACACACACCTTGCGTTATTCATGCACTGTACGTTTTTATCAGGATATTTCAGATACCTGCGTGCTCTATTGAATGCTCGGGTACCCTCCAGCCTTGAGCCGTCTGCCGCTCCACCCACTCCTCTGGCTGCTGCCATCAGGGACCTCGTCATGACTCCTCTTCAGCTCAGCAGTCAGAACAGCACTGAAGAAGAAACTGTGTTCACTGCAAATGATAGGTATTTACTCAACCTGATTTTATATGCATGGTCATCAATACCTTAAGGAAAGGAAGTCTCCCATCCTTGAAAATCACTTAGGTGCGGTGCAAAAGGGTATGGTTTTGATGCCCTTTTGGTCTTAAAATCTGAAAATGGGTATGAATTTTACAGCAGATATGGATTTTGGAGACCAGGCCGCAGTTGTTCAAAGAGCGGATAACTTTATCCAGTGGATAAATTGCTATCCAGCGGATAAAATGTATTGGTTGGAGTACATTTTATCCGCTGATTAGCGATTTATCGGCTGGATAGAGTTATCAGCTCTTTAAACAACTGGGCCCAAGTCTTAAAATGGGTACCGGAAAATTACAAAATTATTTTGGTCTAAAATAGTGAAATACTGTCAGGGTTTGTAGAACTAAGCCACACGCCCTGGCTCCAGTTGTTCAAAGGCCGGATAACTTTATCCTGTGGATAAGTCACTATCCGACAGTTTCAATCTGTGCAAATATTTCAGTATTTCTTTTTGTACAAGGGAATATGCACACTCCAACCACAGTTAAGTTTGGGAGTGCACTAAAACCTTGTTCAACATTTAACGTGAAGTATAGTTTAGACACTGAATAGTGCCTTATCCAGTGGATAAAGTTATCCGGCCTTTGAACAAATGGGGCCTGACCAAAACTTCCAAGGTGTCCCCCACCCAGGATTTGAACACAACCTTTCTTGTATATGTATGTACAAAGAAATCAATAAAAAAAATTATTGCCGTCATCACATGGAGTATTTAAACTTAACCATTTAAAGTTTAATATTCACAGCTCATTATCTAGTTTGCTTCTGAGTTTTCTTTCTTTTTCTCTTTTTCTCTTTTTCTTTCTTTCTTTCTTTCTTTCTTTCTTTTTTTTTTTTGTATGTTTACTTTTTTTTCTGTTAGTTTGTAATTTTTTTTGTTCAAAAGACCCAAACACCTGCAATTGAACCTCATGTTAGTGTGGTTGCCTACTTGTTACATTTATTTTACTACATGTGCAAGTCAGACATTATTAATAATCACAGTTACCTAATGATTTCACTTTCCATCTCAGGCATGAGGTCTTTTCAGCGCTCATATCTGACATCCTTTGCCCTGAAATGACGGAACAGATCACATGTTTTCTGCTGCCATCTTTGGCTGAGCCATCAGCACGGTTTCCTTTTGGCTTCTTACTGGAGACCCTCCTGACAGTAATGCCAAAACCAGACAATCCAGGGGGGAGCAACAGCAGAGTAAATCCCTCGCCATGGCTACTTTTTGGAGTGTTGGTATTCGTCGAGAAACACCTAGGTACTGCATACTCTACTTTGATTACTACTTTTAGAGCGCTTTTCAATCGAGTGTCTTAAAACCAAAAGCAAAGTACATTACTCTGGCCAATCACAACAGGTGCAAACAGCGCAATGACGACAATCAGAATTCAAAGCAGATGCATGAAACCGACGCCAAGCGCTGGAAAACGCGTGCGAGCGAGGCACGATTGGTTTTGGTTTTACATCTTATTGGTAGAGAAAGTGGCGCGAGTTTTATCAACTAATCACAGAACGTACAGTATTAACGCAAAACCCAAGCAAAAAGGCAGTTACGTTCGACACTCAATTGAAAACCGCTCTAATAGGGTCTCTTTGTTGGTCATTGCTTTTTTCACTTCCATACCGGGAGTGATGCTCGATCACTTCCAGCGCAGTACCAATGATTTTTAGTGAACATTTAGCTTCAGTAATGGAATAAGATCCGATTGGAAGGAAGGGAGTTCAGTAGCCTGCAGGATAAGCGTCATTTCTTTGCGTTTTTCAGGTGAGCGGAGGCAAGCGCGAGGCAAGCTCGAAGCGCGAGTCACGAGTGATGGGAGGGACGCGTGACTCGCCCTCCGCGCTCGCCTCTTGCTTGCCTCCGCTGAAAAAACGTAAAAAAATAACGCCTGTCCTGCAGGCTAGGAGTTCAATTGCGTAAACTTTCACACTTGACTACCCGTGGCGTCAGCATTTAACCCACGTGACGTGAATACAGTTGGTCATTATCCAAACTCGTGTACAGTATGTAGAAAAGTGTGAAGACACAAGAAGTGCAGTATCGCTAAGCTTGCCGTGTCATTTGTAGAAAATTTCGCTTTCTTCACGAGTTTCATTTCAGCTTCTACAGTTACCTACTCCTGATGTCACTCGCCAAGATCAGGGGTTTAATTTCTAAAGAAACTGTGGTGCTGCGTTGTTGGAAATGTGGAAACAACAGTTTGGTTTTAGCCCATCCGCGTCAGAGCGAATCGGATTCTGAAGAAGTACTAACGTTTGAAACGTCAGCATTCGAATGTCTTCACGGTCGCCAAATAACCTTACGAACTCAGTTTATAAAACCAACTAAATTCGCGTAAAGGGTTGAAATTCGCCCGGACTGATGTGTAAAGTGTTAACTATCAAATTGAATTATTTTTTCTTTATTCAAAAGAAGCACAATGAAAAATCTATTGGGAATATTTTTGCCTGCGACAAAACAAAGCCATGTACCACGAGGTCGCTCAGTGTATCCCAAGCCGCAAAAATTGAATCTGTTTATATAAATCAATATTTACCTTGTAACTTTCAAAAACTAGTATTCATTCGCCAGTTAGTCGAATGGATATTTGTTGTTGTTGGCGGTGGTGGTGATTTTTAATCCCCCTTTTTTCGATTTCAATTCCATTTTAGTAAAACATTTCTGCGCTATGGCGTCTCGGCTTATAGCCAAGTGTTCTCAAAAAAACAACAGCTTGGCCATCGGAAAAGAGTCACGGAAATCTCGCAGAAACGTTTTTACTCATTTTGTAGCCAAGTAAGGATGGCAAAAACGTGAAAATAATCATTTGGTCAATTAATTTTGTTCCTAAAGTGTTCAAATTACTCGCTCCCATTTTCGTCATCGCTGTTCTCTGATCTCTGGTCGCTTACCTGTGTCGAAGTTGTCTTCTTTGTTCCATCCAATGCGTTTGAAGTACCACAGCTCTTGAGGGACTTTCGTACCAATTCTGTCGGAATATCACTCCTCGAACACGTTGACCCAACAGAGAACAATCAAAACATAAAAATAAGTTTCCAGTTTGTGGAAAACGAAACGTGCTACAATGAAAGTGAAGTTTAATGTGACGTTGCTTCGAAACTATAAAAAATTGACCAATCAGGGTGTGATGTTTGAAAGCTGATTAACGCTTATCTCTGATCAAAAATTAACCGGAGTTTTCATGTCGCTTATTGAAAATGTTTTAAAAAGCTAATTTATGCAAATAGAAAAGAAAAGTCTAAGCTGGTCAAAACTGAGGAAAGAAAATATTTTCGAAGGGTCTTTATTGGTTACTAATTTAATTCGAATCAAAGGTCATGTTAAACCAGGATCACCTTAATCGGACTTTGAACAACTCGGCCCAGAAGTGCTAGTGTTCGCGACTGAAAAGCGAGCAAAAGTTGATACCATACCAAACACACACGCATCGAATTTTGCTTGATAATTTGAAACCGAAATGTATGCGGTTTTTTTTTTTTATTTTTTTTTTTATTAAGAAAACTATCAGCGTTTTCAATGGTTTTAGTTTGGAGGAAAGGCATCAAAATGAATGCGTTTTCAAACAAAAAGGCATAGGTGTTTGTGCACAGGATCTGAGGACGATAGGAGTCAATTAATCAACTGAACGTTTTGATTTGTAAACTGTTTAAACCAATTTGAACGAGTTACATTAGAAATGAGATCTTTTTAACCATATTACAACACAGTATTAATGATTTTGCTTGGATCCTGGTACATGGCTTCTCAACTTAGATTGCACCACATTTTTATTGCAGGCTATAGCCGAACGTTTACTAATTTGCACAGTTGACGTAGCGCCAGTATTCTTACAGGCGAAAGGGTAGTTTTTAAAACCACCAGGCACTTTGCACTGTTTAATGGCATTGATGTGAAATGATGAAAGGATGAATCATCTTTAGAGCTGTGACGCACCAATCTTAATCAGTTGGAAATACATGTAATTTTATTATAAACTGAGAATAGTCTTTCTTGAATAGGAATCAAACCCATTGTTAGATGATTGTCTTTTGTCTTCAGGTTCATCCTCCGATCTTGCTATCCTTAAGAGCTACATTCAAGTGTTGCAGGTCTTGTTAATGCAACTGCCTCATCCAGGTGAGTACATAAAATTAACGATAAGATAGTAGGATTGACTTTAGGTCAAAGATAAAACATGTGCAAAATATAACAAAAGGAAATATTTCTAGTTTCAAGACCACTACTATCAAGTACTTTTTTTAAATAACCAGCGATAACTCAATAGCCACTTTTCCCTCCTTCCATTTTTATCAATGTTATTGTTTCTATTTACAATGCAGAACTCTCCACAACCCAGTTACTTTAATTTATGTTTTGGATCCTCTATCTTCTTGAACATGACAGTGACCAACTCAAAAGCCCGAGCTACTTGGCTACTGTTAACAAACAATTGGAATATTCATATCCTGACTTTTGATACTTGTAATTCCTCCTTGCTTCTCTTCTTAAATAATCCTGGACGGTGTGGTATAAACTTGACTTGACTTGACTGACTTCAAACCGAACTTACATAAAAAACACAGACCGTTCTCAATGTGGAAGCGGAGAAAAATTAAGGGAAAATTTGGTGCTACGAGTGCTATTTCTCAAATTTTATAATAACCGTGACGAAATCCGACGATCTGGGCTTCAGCCGATTTTTTGTTTTTCTGCTGGAGAATATAGGGAATATTGAATCTTTTAGGAGTGACGATAGATAGTAAACTGAACTTTAACCATCATATTAACAACGTGTGTAAAAAAGCACGCCAAAGGATTGGGGTCCTTATGAGACTGAAAAACCTGATACCAACAAAAGCCAAGCTGCAGCTATATAAAGCTGCTATCTTACCATACCTTACTTATTTCCACCTCACCTGGCACTTCTGCAAGGCAAGCGATAGGAGAAAGCTTGAACGCATACAAGAAAGAGGACTCAGGGCAGTTTTTCAGGACAAACATTCTAGCTACGAGAAACTACTGGCAAAAGCAGACATACCATCGTTATACAACAGACGAGTGCAGGACATTGCCATCTTCATGTATAAGATTAAGCATGAAGTACTGCCACAGAGACTTTGTAATCTTTTCCAATTAGACAGTGGTTCGTATTACTTAAGGAAGCGAGAATTTGTTCAACCTCGATTCTCTTCGGTGACATATGGAAAACACTCACTTCGTTACCTAGGGCCTAAACTGTGGAATGATCTCACTCCTAGAATAAGATTATCAACCCTCTCTGAAGCAATTCAAAAGAGTCATACGTAATCAGGACCTTACTGCCCTAGCAGCAAATGTCAGTAACTGTCGAGGCTGCAGCCTATGCCGAGAATGACTAGGGTTTACATGATTTTTTGCGATTGATGTATGAAATTTTATTAATATGGTTTACGATGTAAATTTTAATTCATTTTTTAGAATTTTCTAGAATTTAGTTAGGTGTCCACTATTAGTAGAGGGGACTTCTCCCCTCAACTACATTTCTTGACACGTTAATAAAGTTATCATTATTATTATTATTATTATTATTATTATTATTATTATTATTATTATTATTATTATTATTATTATTATTATTATTATTATTATTATTATTTTTATTATTATTATTATAGGGCTGGAACATGTGCATGTGTCTTTTAAGTTTTGCTTTAAATGTAAAGGTACAAAACTATGTGGGTTGTCGGTGCCCAACCTTTCAATGTCATAATTATAGACAGAGCATTTTGCGTTTTTTTTTTCTTCTCTCTTTACCAGTTACTGTTAATTCTGATGAGGACGATGATGGCAGTGATTCAGAAATGGAAGTAGAATCTCTCCAGGTCAGTATAATTGCCCGTTTCTGCGAAACGAGGTAAAACCTACAGAAAAGCATCCCTTTCTTTTCTTTTAGTTTGTTATCGTTTGGGATCAGGGTTAGGGTTGTGCTTTGTGGTTAGGGTTGCGGATTGGGTAAGGGAAAGGGTTAGGGTTAGAGGGGTTGGTTCTCTGTCTTATTTACTTATTATTTTTCCACTGAGCTTCTAGTCTTAGTGTGACGGGTGCTAGGGTTGGGGCTGGGTTGTAGGCGGGGCGCGTGGCTGGGTTGTGGGTAGGGCAGGCTTATGGGGTGTTCTACCTACATGGCTTTGGGTTGTCGGTACCAGCCCCCTGGTTCCTGGGCACCCAACCTCTATTTGCGACATGAGCGTTGATGTGTAGGTATCATGGACAAAAACTTTTCTCTTTTAGTCTTGATTACGGAAAATGTTATCCCATAAGAAACAAAAAATCTTCGCTCTCCTCAACGAATTGAAAACTAGCGGTGGCTCGTAAACTGCAGCACAGTCGTTTCCAATTTCTCTTGAAATTCACTGGGAGTAGACTCGATTTGCCGTTAGCGCGAACTCGCGAGGTGTGAAGCGCGAAAGCGTGGATTCTTGCGCGTGAATCTCTTGCGCCGGTATTCATGGGCGAGAAAAAATGTCTCTCCCCATTCTCATTCTCGATTTGCCTGCTCTTTCAGACTTTTCGTTCGGAGGTCGTCTCGCGACGGGCAAACGCCAAAAAAAAAAAAATGCGTTTGTTTTGAAGTCTACTAGCTGTGCACACACTACAAAGATTTGAAATTCAATGAAATATTGTTCGTTGAAAGTCCTTATTTGTTTTTCTTGCATTTAAGCGTTACTCATGTTAGTATCAGCTCATCGTGAACTTTAATCTTCCCACCCCAATTGCAAAACTTCCATTTCCTCTCTCTCTCTCTTTTGTTCGTTGAATACGCAACTTTTCTCAGTATTCATGTTTGTGACGGGAAGGGATGCAGGTGATGTTTTTCCAGTGTCAAGTAGTGAGGGCAAATATCACTTCTCTTTCTTAACAGCCTTCGCTTGAAATCCTGAAGCAAAAATGTTTGGATGTCCTTGATTCTAAAGAACATGTTAAGACTTTGGAGTCCCTTGTCACAAGGTACGTGTTCAACAAAACATAATTTACAATAACTTTACTTAAAGAGGGAGGCGTAATAACCTATTAGAGTTTTCTAACTTACGGCCCTCAGATGGTCTAATTTGACATCACCTGCTGAATGAATACTTTTAGCTCAAATGTCTTGTGATTTTTTTACGAGGTTTGCACTAGTTTTAGTTGTTGTATAGGCTTGCACACAAGTCAAGCATACGGACATTTTTCTCGGGAGAACCGCGGAAAGGAAGCCATGCGTGAAGTAATTCTTGTAAGGTTAACAAATGACGTAGAATCCCACACTGAATTGATTAGTAATAGGAGTAGTACAGTATACTTTATTTTACCGCACAAAATAAAACACTGCACTGGTCTTTCACACAAATTTATCTTTCAGATTGATTGATTGATTGATTGATTGATTGATTGATTGATTGATTGATTGATTGATTGATCAATTGACTGACTGACTGACTGATTGAATGATTGACTGACTGACTGACTGACTGACTGACTGACCGACTGAGTGACTGACTGACTGACTGACTGATTGATTGACTGACTGACTGACTGACTGACTGACTGACTGATTGACTGACTGACTGACTGACTGACTGACTGATTGATTGACTGACTGACTGACTGACTGACTGACTGACTGACTGACTGACTGACTGACTGGTTGATTGATTGATTGATTGATTGATCGATTGAATGATTGACTGATTAAATTATACAAATGAACACAGACGGTTTATTTTCAGACAAGTTCTTTTTCGACATTAAACATGTCCAAATTGTTGGGTTTTAATGTACCTCGGTTCAGGGCTTATAACTAATCCCAATCTTTCAGCTATCTTCGGTTGCTGTTATACTATTTTAGCCTTTCGCAGACCACTGCCAGCTAGCTGATTGTGTTTTGTTTTTAGGCACAGAGAAGTAGCACATGAGTCGGAGGTCATCACAGCACTTTGTAACATTTGTCATTTCTTGATGTCTGAGAGTAGACTTCCTATCCACAAGACAAGGTTTGTTATGTGGATGCGCGTCGTACATTTTGTAGACTGGACACAGCGGCAAAATGAGTGCGCATGCTCGTCACGCGTGAGCAATCTTACGCGGCGAAATGGCGGCATTTTTAAATTTCCCATTGTTTGTTTTCGTTTCGCGGGGATAAGCCCAAATCAAAATAGATAAGATTGCCGCTTTCAGGAAAGGTTCCTTCAAACTTCCTCCATCACATATCTTACTTAACAAAAAACATATTGTGGTAGCAAGTGTGAATTTGGTGATTAAAGTGGAGCAGTCGTAATCGATTCTCGCTCGAATCACAAATCGGCAGAGCATGCACACTCATTTTGCCACTGTGTCTGTAGACTGCAGTAAAGGAAGACCGTCGTTTTGTTTTGAGAGCCTTTATAAGTAGCCAGCCACGATTCACACAAGTAAAGCTAGGTTTATAATCCAGCGAGTCTGTAAGAGCCCATGATTGTGTGGACTGGAGCCCATCGTTCTTACTTTTGTGCCTTAGATACAATTCATATCAACTTATATAGTGCGGCTCCTTGCCTCGCAATTCAATGGTTACGGATTCTTCCACTGATAAAGCTAAATTCAATTCAGCAAATATATTGAAGCAAACAAACAAAAAAAAAACAACAACAACAACAACAATTGGTTTATCCCCATAGCACTAGCCTTTTGAGCTAGTGATTCGGGATTAATTATGTCGACAATTTTGTTCTTTTCTGGATGAACTCTGAAAAACATTCTCCAGTCAATGAATATAACGTCCTGATTTTAATTCTGTGGGCTCCCAAAAATCTGGCTCGGGCTCCTAACTTTCAATTTTGGGAGCCCGAAGGGCCCCCTGATTTTTGTCTTAGGAAGCAGCCTTGATATTCTTGTTGATTTTTTCTGCAGGCTTCTCTATACTCTTGCTCTGAATCCAGTGTTTGTCCGTGAGTTGTGGCTTAATGTGCAATCAGTTAAAGTATTTACCAGTACTGGGTAAGTAGATAAGTTGGTTTAACAACAGAACGGGAACATTTGAGGACGCGAGAGCGCACGGAATAGTCTGGACGCGAGTCTATTTCGACTATCTTATGGGTATTCTTGATGTGCGCGCCGTTATCAACTGACGTTCCCATTCTGTTGCTAAATCAGCCAAATTATGTCTTGTTACTCCGAATGCTTTATAACTCTTACAGTTTACCAGTGATAGCAACATTGGACAGCTAGCTCAGACATAAATCTCCTTAGGATTGTTATTATGTTTTTGTGCGCCGCTGATTTTCCAATGAATATGCGAGAGTTGTCTTCTCCACTCCTTTGAAGGATTTAAGAATCTCGATCAGTCTGCGTCCTAAAATAATTAAAGGTGATTCCTTCATATAACTCTTCTCTCTACCAGAACCTCAGTAAATGCTATTAAATGTTCAGTTGAAATGTGTTTATTACGTGGTGCTATTGTTTAATTGACTAGTGATTTAATTTTTCACTTAACAGGAAAGAAATTCAATTGTTAGATCTCATATCCCGCGGAACAAATCTCTCAATGCTGGAGGCCAACGCCATAACCCCATTGCTGTCTTTACTGTCATCTCTGCTGAGCAACGCACTGTTTTCTGTTCATGACAACGAGTTTTATGGAGAAGAAGGTAAACAAACCACAACAACAACAACAACAACAACAACAATAAATAATCAAGCCTTGTTGCTTAGTGGAAATTGTTGACTGCTTACTGGGAAATTACGCTTGAAATATGCACGTCGGATTTTTTCCAGAATTAAACTGGGAAGTTTCTTGAGGAAAATTTAGTTACATGTATGGGTCAGGACCTCGGACGTGCAACGAAGGGGCTTTTTAATAGATCAGTGGATCTTTAAGTGCATTCCTGTGCGTTTATACGCCAAGTAACTAAAAGTATAAACCTAGGTCAGAAATACCGGCGTTTTTGTTTTAGGGGAGGGGTAGGAAGGGAGAGAAGTAAAGGGGGGGGGGGTTGTTGTGAAGTTATGCGACTGGAGCTGTTAGAGGCCTTTTAGTCACCATTTTGTACGCAATTTTGGTGGAAACCATAAAGATCTGCATGATGCCTGCATCGTTCATGAAATTCATCGAAAATTCTACCTGAGAAACAAAGAGTGTGCTTATAATCTACAATACTTACATCACACACCTCTTATACCGGTTTACAGACAACTGTAGTTTGGACGCCTGCTTGTGATGGCGCTTCTGGCAGCCACTACCACTTGTCCAGCTTGGTCTCAGCTAGCGTTCGATGCGTCTTGAGTGGTAATTTAACGTCAATCACGTCCCTTTCGGAGACGGTACCGTTATTTCTATGTAAAAGAAATGCAACATCTTGTTAAGTGTTATCGCCTTCGGGATTCGAACCTAGGATCTCCTGCTCTGTAAACTTGTGCCCTTCTAAGTTAATGAATACCCAACTTTGATCTATTGAAAAGTATGCGACACATTTATGGCAGTACTAAGTCAGTATTTTTTCCCGTAGGTCAAAGGAGCTCTTTCATGCCTTTCTCTCTCAAGGAAATGGAGCGCATGTCTTCAGTACTCTGTAATGTGGCGATAGGAATAATAGAGATAATTTACCCTGAAACAAGTCCAATCTTTACAGGACAGTACCTCGCTGCCATGAAAAGTGTTGGAGCCAAATCGGCGCTCTTAAAAACGGACCAGTTTTATCCGAAACTAAAATGGATCAAGCTTTTGGAGGTTGGTTCCCTATCTTCTCGAGTCTTGGCCGTGAAATACTAATCAGAAAAGTAGCCCTTCACCAGAGTGATATCACAATCAGAGAGAGGCGTTATACCCCTAGCTGCTTCGGCACCCGGGATTGGGGGGAGGGGGGCGACTCCCATACAGAAGTGACGGGAGTGATCGTCAGAAATTTTAAAAAGAACCCCTAAAAGGAACCAGAATTCTGTTTTTGGGGAGTGGTCTGAACAATTTTTTACCCCCAAGAGAGGTACCAAATTAGTTGGCTGACGTTTAGTTCTTCTCATATTTTTCGGCTCAGTACCACCATATCACCATACCTCTGACGGAAGTCATTTTAGATTTTAGCACCCAACGGGGTACCAAACCACGAAGTTTGACCCCTAAAAGGTACGATAATCACCCCTCCACTTTTATATGGGTGCCCCCTCCCTTCCCCCGGACTTCGGCGTGTGACAGAAAACGCTCAAACCTGGTGAAGTTCCGTTCCTGATCAGTTATTTCTTTCCTCTTTTCTTTGTCATTCATCCACCTGTAATCGCGTCGTAATTGTAATATAGAAAATTTTATCCTTTTTCCGTCTTGCAGGACGTCACGAGTCTTGTTCGTCAGCTTCACTCCAGAGACTCCAGAAGACAATTCTGTGCTGAAGGCCACTGGCTCTCACATAAAGTCGCCATAGACCCTACTCAGGTAAGCCAGTCCAGTCTAAGATCTCATACGGGTTTGTGGACAACTACTTGCCATGTCAACAACTAGCACAGAAATGCAAATTTGACGCCGTTCAATCGTGGCAAGTTGTTAAGTCGAGCATCTGCCTGAAAAAATTTTCATAGTGTCACCGTATCAGTATAAGACATCGGTTTCTAATTCGGTTAACAGGGTTTATTCCGAGAACTAATCGATTTTTTTTTCGGTAAGGGTCGTAGAAAAAGGCGCATGTTGTTTGCTAGTTGTTTATGCTCTGATGATTGACTAACAAATGAAGAAGAGAACGGTCAAGGCCAGGCCTGCTTTATACCGGAATTTCTCAAAGCTGATATTAAAATTTAGGTCCAAAGTGATCCTTTCGGGGAGCGGGGGTTTTCGAGTCAAGGGTTGAAATGACTCTAAACCACAAATTCTGTTTATATATTGTTACTGTTAATTTTACTCTTAAGATGAAGTATATCACTTAAAATAAAGTAACTGAACCGTTAGCAGTTAACCGCTCAACTGCATTTCAACGGTGGTTTAACTCTGAAATTACTGTGTAATATCTTGAATTGCTGTTTTATTCTGTTACTTCTTATCTTAACTCAGTCATCTCTGGTTACCTTTAACAGATGCGAATTGATGGATTCTTTACTGAAGAAGGTAGGTGACAGTCACATGCTGGACAGTAGATCGTCTAGAATTGCTGCTTTTCTCATACAAAAGGATAACAGGGTTAGTTTGTAAAGAAACTGCGGTGCTGCGTCGGTGAGGTGAAGAAACGAATCTTTGGTTTAATCAACGAGCGATTCGCTCTAACGAAGGGCTCACGCTCGAAACGTCAGCACTCGAATCTCTTTACGGTGACTTTTATTTATCAAAACTCCGTTGATAAACCAATTTTTCATACAAGCGGTCCGCTGATTTACTTGAGAGGTACGCGCGTGGTCACGCGTGGTGCTGCCCATCGAACGAGTATTATAATTTTGGCGCGCACGAGCTTTCTGTTCATGAATATCTTGGACACATGCTGGTACCTTGGAGAACTCTATTGTTTGTCGATCCTGTGTTTAATATAATTGTACTACCGAGTCAGTTTAACTTTAATCCATCCATTGAAGAGCTGCTTATTAAAACTCTACAATTGAGGCAACCAAGACCAAAGCGAGAACAACAAAATGCCGAATTCTGTAAAACATCGAGAGAAATGTATCCAATGAAAGGATTAGTCAAAAGGAGAAGCGTAGCATGATCACACTTTATGCTGTTTCTTCCACGGACTCAAGGGAACTTAAGACAAATTCAACAACAAAATTTTTTTGAATAGAACTGTTATCCAAAGGACCATGTTAGAGTAAGAGAAAATAGGGGGACAGAGACTGGAACCAGGGTGTTGGCTGGGACATGTGAATTTCACTTAATTTATATTTAGGCATCGTCAAAACGGAAGTCGGTTTTCGGAGACTTCCTCAAACAGTCAGTGTGACGTCACGGGAAGTCATCGGAACGTGCCAACATCGCATTGGATAATGGCGGCTGTTGAATATTCAGTATGGCTTTCCTAAGAGGCATTTACAGGCGTCTAGATACGTTTGCAGACGTCTTGGGAAACAGACTTCCGTTTTCACGACGTCTAAAAATAACTTAAGTGAAATTCACATGTCCCAAGGGCTATACTTGGGTTCTCCCTCTCTGTCCCCTTATTTTCTCTTTGTTAAAGAAATCAAACCCCCTGGCAAACTTGGATTGTTTATAAAGTAAATGAACCCTTCTGTTGGAGAAAGTCAAACTGAAAGGCTTGTATCTTCTTCTGTGTTCACATTTAGGAACAGTAGAGGGTGTTGTGGAGCCAGGAATGTCATCTACAACAGCCAGAAACATGGCTATTCTACAACACATACCTTTTGTTGTTAGTTTTAAAGACAGAGTAAAGGTGAGCTCGTAAAATGTACGTAAATAATCGTGGTTAAGTCATCTCCTTTATGGTAAATTGGTGTGGTTTTAAATCAAGTTTGGAAAGTAATTAAGCGTTTGCTTTGGTTCTGCTTTACTCCGTGTAATATTGGTTTAATATTGGAATTTGAACCAAAACGTATTTACAATGACTGTTAAAATTCGCGCGCGCTGATTGGCTCGTAGCTAGTCTATAAAAGTACAGACAATAAAAGTGACTTTAGATGCCATGCGCGCGCTTTCTCAACGGAAAGTAAAGCCAATTCTGCTCGTATTATTTTCCATGTTGTTGTATTAAAACAAATCGACGGCAGTTCTCGATGGTCTTTACTCTTATAGACCGTAAAATGAAGCCATAAATTGTTCGCAGCTTCCCACAGTCGACTCCGTTTACTCGCATTTGCTCAAAAAGTTGTGATTAGTTGATTGTTGTTTTTTGTTAACGATAACTGGAAATGTCTCTTTATATTTTGCTAGCTGCTCCAGAGAATTATAGCAAAGAATCGCGCTGATGTGCAAGGAGATCTTCATAACTTTATGATGGGCCCAGCTATTGATGTGACAGTTAACAGGAACTACATATATCAAGATGCGTTTGAACAACTAACAGAGGATAAGGGTAAGACAAAACAATTTTTTACACCATAGAAAACTTGTAGTTGTTGTCTTAAAGGAACAGTGTCACCTGTTTTTAGTGTCACTATGAATAGCCAAAAAGCGTATTCGTTTCAATGGAATCGTTAAAATAATTGTAGAGTGTTGTTAACAATAACCCTACTAGTGCACAGAAACTACTATTAACTACTATTAGTTATGTTTGGCTAGGATGGCAGTGAATTGCAACTTGAAAAAAAAAACGGCCAAGTTTTTCAAGTTCTTCCTGTGCATCTTTTAGAAGTCTCTAAAAATTGATTATAGTTTGTTCTTCCTACGAGAAAAACCTAAATATTTTCTTCCCTGTGTTGTAAGAACAATTTCATGTTACAAAACAGGTTCGTTGTCAAATATCTGAGCAGTTGTGATCAAAATACAGCAAGATTGTTTCACAGAATCCTTTATTACAGCTGTATACGCCTAAATTTTCTTACAAATACGTGCTTAAAGACCGGTATAGCACACTATATTATGAATTTCTCGCTTGATTTGGAGTGCTCAGTTTCTTTTATTAATTTATAGTTGTAAGGTGAAAGCTAGGGAACTCGTTGAGTTAAGTTGAATAAGTACGTTTCGTGGCTGACAGCCTCTCGGAATCGTTTTCAAGAGCCTTTATTTGAATTGAAAAAAAAAACACGCTTTTTTCGGTGCACACGATCAAAAAGATTGCTAATAGCTTTGATTTTATCTTCCAACAGCTCCTAATTTGAGACAGAAGCTTCGAGTGCGCATGGTCAATGCCCAAGGTCTGGAGGAAGCTGGTGTGGATGGTGGTGGAATCTTTAGGTAAAGCTATTACTTCAAGTAATGTGACGCTGTTTTTTTTTCTTCCTGTCAGAAACAAAGTTAAACTTGAACCAACCGTGATTTTCGACGCGCAAAGCACCGACTGGATAATTTTTTTCGCGTTTAGTACCGGCTGCACACCATTTTTATGTGCTAGGAATTGGTTGAAGTAGACTCCCTCGCAGACGCTCTTTCGTCTCGTCACGCAATCATTCCTCCCCAAAGATTGCGTGACGAACCGAAAGAGCGTCTGCGAGGGAGGCTACGGTTGCAGACATAGTTTTCTGTGTTTGGCACTGGTTGCATGTTTCCCACGATTGTGGTAGCAGTTCCCCCCACCCCCCCCCCCCCCCTCCTAAGTTCTAATTTGTTCTCACTCACCTACTTTATGTATTTGTTTCTGTCGCTCAGGGAATTTTTAAGTCAGCTGCTTAAAGCCGGATTCGATCCAAACATTGGCTTTTTCAAGTCCACACATGAGAGGCTGTTGTACCCAAATCCTCAGGTGCAGTAGATCTTCGCCATGTTAAATTCCTTATCATTGCACACTTCTCTCGACATTTGACACATGAAGGAGCAATTAACTCCGAAATTAGATCAACTAAATCTTTCAGATCGTTAAAGGGGCAGTGTCAGAAACGTAATCGTCCAGTTTTGTTAACAACAACTCTACTAGTACACAGAAATTAGTATCATTGATCTTTGTCCTCGGATGGCTTTACGTGTCACATTTCCCTTTTTTCTCTCACTCTATGGAACATCCTTTTCATAGTCCTCGCTCGAAACGTGTCATTTAAGAATTATAACTTGACATTTGAGTGTTATGTGCTTTATAGGCTGCCATTTTAGCAAAGGATTATCTGAAACACTACCATTTCCTTGGAAGAATGTTAGGAAAGGTTTGTTTTGCTTTAGTTTTGTTGCCTTTTGCCCTGCTTTCAAATTAATCTTTGTCGCAAGTGCAAAATGACCACAAGTCACTTAAAAGCCAGGGGCCAAATTCGCAAAGTCCTGTTAACGTGAGAGAACTTCGTGAATTTGGCTCCTGGGCCAGGTTGGATAATGCATCTTAAGATAAGTGGTAGTTTTCTGCAACCATTTTCCACGTTCCGAAAGGATTTTCTCAGGCGCTTTATTGGATCACACGTTCGATGGTGGTTTACTGTAGATAGGGAAAACAAAGAAAGCATGACAATATCCTTCCTGATGCAGGGAACGACTGCAGATAATGCCCACTTATCTTAAGATGCTTTATGCAACCGGACTCTGGCCCTCAGTTCAATAGGGATCAGAGGACAATTAATGTGCCAACAAAAACGAAAAGAAAAATACAGTGTACTTACACTGTAGCTGGAACAAAAAAGGAAGTATAATGCCCCCTGGTAACTCCCCTGTAGCACAGGTATAGAGGAAATAACACGGCGGCGCGAAGATATGACTTTTATGTTCGAATGGCAAAACAATATTTTGCGAACGGTCTTAGCGAATAGTAGAATATTGCTTCACGAGAAAACAAAATTCATATCTTCAAGCCACCGTCTAATCCTCACTAGTGACGATATAGATCAAAGGCTCCTGTGAGCCAACTCGTGAATGCAGATGACACATAGTAATTGAAATTTAGACGGCTACGGAAACTTCCTTGAAAGCTAAAAGAAACTATATCTTTGCCCGATTATGTAACGAAAAATAACCATTATTGTACTCTTGTATTCTGATGCGCCGATTAAAAAAAAAAATCACGTGTTTTTTCTGATTCAAAGTTCATAGAAGCACGCCATGTGCAGCTACGTCATGCAAATTCGTGTCCCCGATAGTCCAGGGCTACTGGATTTTGCGATCGGGCTAGTGGATTCTAACCATCACTTGCCCGATGGGCAAGTGAAATTTTTTTGGAAATTTAAATTACAAAATTACTGTAGGGTAAGCCGATCTCACAAAGGGAAATCTGTTCAACAAAGTATCGCATTACATTTCATGCCCGACATAAATGCGTAAAAAATTTTCCTTTGGAGTTCAGTCCACGTAATCATCAAGTAAAAATAATGAACTATGACAAGCTCTTGCTAAATAAGAATTATTTATCAACCGCGTCCGTTTGCTTTCCCATAAATTACCAGTTGTAAATTTCGAAAATGAAACATTTTTTCCCTTTGAAACCTCTATGAAAGCTGACAAGATCTTAAAGTGTTCATTTCACCAGAAATTTGCATAATTTTGTCTACGACGTCAATGATGCGTGACATGGCACGTTCCGCTTTCGCGTGAAAACTGACAAATTACATTATTTTTAATTAAATTATTTCTAACTTAAATTATTTTTAATTCTTGAAAGAAACCGCACTTTGTAGAAAAACGAACAAAACCTATAACTTTGCTCAGATTCAACGAAAAATCTCCATTCTTACACTAAAATGATTGTCAAATTATTCTCTACAGAATGAATGAGAGAATTCTGACGCGTCGTGAAAAACATTTTCACGTTTTTTTTTTCCACTAATTGAGGTTACGACCCCGGACTTTCTGAAAAACTAAAAAAACTTGTAACTTTGCTCAAATTAAACGAAAAATCTCCATTCTTGCACTGAACGATCGTCAAACTATTCTCTACATATTGAATAAGAATTTCCTGATGCGCCGTGAACAATAAATGTTCGCGTGTTTTTTCCACTAATTGAATTTAAAACTCATTCACTGCGCACGCCCTAAAGTTACGGTGAGGGTAAAAGGCAGACATGGAATGTGGAAAGACGTGCGGAATGGCATAATTATGCGAAATAAGAATTGCGGAATGACATAATTATGCGAGATACGATTTATGCATAATGACTCACAGAAATACATTAAACTGAAAAAGCGCGCCTTTTTTTGGGCGCCAACAAATACAGCCTTTTTGTAACCATTCAACCGAAGAATGCATTGCAAAAACCCAAACGATGGTATCTTCGAATTCAAATTTTTTTCCTTCGATTCTCATCGCATAGCTGTTGATGCAACATAGCAGCTCGTGGACTTTTATCGTTCGCGAGTGAACACAAGATTTGTAATACATTTGCATTAAAGAGGTTTGTTTATTTACGTAACCTGGTTTCCATTCCACACGAGTCGTCCGCCATTACGGGAGATGTATACAACTCAATCGAAGGCTGGTTAAACTTGACATGTTTCAAGCTTTCACAGCGCCTCGCAGGAAAAAGACGTGAGTAAAGAACCGCCTCTGTTTATTTTTGAAACGATTTATGTCACTTGTCGAGGATTTATCTGGTTATAAACATTTAACCGCAATCTATACCGCAGAACTCTTTCCCCGTATTTTGACGTGTAGATTTCGGTTTTTTATTTTCGAAGGAAGGATCTTGATGAAACAAATAAAATTTTCAACTCCAATATTTTATCAGAAACAATATCTAAGCAATTCGGGAAATATTTCCGCACAGCCCCATACACATTATTTATCCATGCACAACTGTCACACTAACACGACGAGCGTGAGAACAGAGTGTGTGCCAAATGTATAGATAATTATGCATGGGGCTGTGCAGATATCTTGACGCAACTCGTACTAAAAATACTGTAAGAGACTAATGTCACTTGAAGCCTACTTTCTTGTATTGTACTGGTTATCCAAAACTATAAAATCTCGGTTTTAGAGAGGAAACATGAAATTCAGTCCACTTTGGAGAAGAGAGGGGTAGGGGGAGGGGAACTGCAATAACTGTTGCAACGTGTTGAAATAACACCCATGCCCATTTTTAACCATGAATAGTGCATGTCCCTCTGACTTATAAGTGATGGAATCACCTTCAGCGTGTATACTTTACAGTTAGAAGAACTTGCAAATAAATCATACTGATAACATCCCAAAATATTCCTAAGATAGAGAAAGCTTCTTCACCACTGTAACAACTATCATCCATCACAATGGCTGAACAATCCAGTCACATTGTATTTTATTTTCAAAGTATAAAACGTGTTACCCCAAACATTGTTTATTCTGATCTTTGAAGTGGGTATCTAAGTAGGTGTTTCAACATTATGCTAGCTTATAGTGGGGCAAAGCCTTAAAAAAAATGTTAGTATTATATACTGGTTTTTCGGCTTTTTTTTCCTTCTTATTTTACTGACCATTTTGTCTGATACTTGAACTGTCTCAGACAAATAAAAACTAAAATCGATCAGTTTTTCAGTAGAATTTGCTTTTAAATTTTGGCCTAATTAAATGATAAGGCATCTTTGTTGTATACTGGCAAGGTTCCACATTAAATCATTTTTTTTTGACATTTTACAAACTGTAAGCAAGAACATTACAACATCACTTTGAAAACGATAAGTTTGTTGAGTTGTTTTCAAATTACATTACATAACTAAGGGACCGATCGTTTATTACGTCCTAGTGGGGGGGGGGGGGGGGGGGGCGGCGGTTTTCTAAAGAATCGAGGGTATGAAAACTTCAATGACAGTTTGAAAATTCCCCCCCCCCCCCCCCTTAGGTTGGCCTGGCGATTGAATTGTTGAGAAATTCCTGGGGCCTGTTTCTCGAAAGCCCGGTAACTTACTGGGCCCGTTTTTCGCCGATTACAGAACAATTACAGGCATGGTACTTGGCCAATGTTTTCATAGAATAACATGATTTTAAAATTTAGTTTTCAAAGCTGACAAAAATTGACTTCTGTTAAGAAACATTTGTCACCAAAATTACTTATCGGGCCCGGTAAGTTACCGGGTCTTTCGAGAAACGGGCCCCTGGTGACAACGCTTGGTTACATGCGGAAGTCGCTAGCTCTCTGAATCTGAACTGGCAAGAGAAACAATCAGAAGTTAGGCGAAATTCAAGTAAGGGAACGTACCTTAGAATGATGTTTTGTTATTGCTGGAGTCTATTCTTCACGGTCGTCAAAAGAAGGTACACAGAAGGTCAAAGCAGCTCGGGGTTTGAGAGCAGTACAGGAGCATTTGATGTATGGATGTGGATCAAGGATGTGGATAATTATATAGATTTTGAAGAAGCCTACCATCTCTATTCGTCTTTTGTTCAATTTTTTTGCCCAGAGAAACAAGCCTTCAGAGATAAACTGCTTGATGAAATACACGGTTTGCCTGTCTGTGTCATTACTCAACCTATTACGTGCAAGAGCTTTGTCGCTCTGAAGAATAGTAACGATATGGAGAAGTATCTAGTCGATTTTACCAACTCTAGGATTGATGAGAAGAATGATTGCAAAATACATTTAGTTGGTACCCTTAAAATTTTACCACCCTCACTTTTCGTACAAGGTACAAAATTCCCCCCCCCCCCCCCATCCCCCAAAAAGAGCTCGTTTAACCCCCTAGGACGTAATAAACGATCGGTCCCTAATTATGTAATGAACAACTCATTTTTTTGCGTGAAAACAGCCTTGTTTATATTATGCTTAAGTATCTTCAAACTTTATGTTAAATGAAGATACTATTTGTAGAGTTTTCATATTACAAGCGTTATATATGTGGACATGGAAACTGCTATGACAGCTAGAATTACCAGCTAAAGTTATGGTGGATATAGTTTTGGTTGTCATAAGAGAGGATCAAGTATATGTGTGAGCTATATGCTCTAATGGTCTTACATGACTTATTGGAATGATGACGATTCCCCTTGGTTTATTTTTAGGTCAGTCATCAAGAATCATAAAAATTAATTTTTAAAAAAATTATGTGTACGTAAACAAAAAACAAAAAAACTCTGGTTGTATGGTTGACCTAAAAAAAAGTCATAAATAGTGAACAGCTGGATATGTATCGGAACATGTATGGAGAATTCATACTTTTGATCCTCTCTTGCTTGTTGTTGTTATTGCCAAACGTTAACTCCATGTGAACAGTTAGTTATTATTGCTCTACACCCCAAGGGGAAATGGGAGGTCAATTTTAGGGCGATGTAAAAATGCTTGTCCCTGACAGGGGTTGAAAATGTGCAGTTTTGTACCATTGCGGTGGAAATCTGAATCTCTGCTTTCAAAACCTCAAAGGAAAGCTTTTCTGTTCTGTGCAATGAGAAAACTGCTTGATTATTTCAATATTTTGTTTTGGTAACCCTTAAGGAAACTACATTGGGGCCACACCTATGCCAAGAGAGTCTGGTACAATTTAGAACATTCTGTTCAACATTTTTGACGGCTTGTCCCTTCAGTTTTATGTGAGAGTCCCCCCCCCCCCCCTCCCCTGGGGTGTAAGTGTGGTTAGATTACATGTTTGTAGAGCTACTTGAGTTACTGTTGTTGAGCTACTGAGCAATCCAACCATTTATGGGTTTACCTCTGCGAGACCTGTGATACTCACCAATCAGATAAAACAAGGAAAACCAAAAAAGTCAACAATAGGTTGAGTCTAGGAAAACTTCACAGGCTCTTGTAATGAGGCACAGACCATAATACCGTAAAATTCCGGTTACGGGTGGGGATACGTAAAAAGGAAATGTCAACGGCTTTTTTAGGGGCGAGGGGGGAAGGGGTGTTACGTGTTTATATAAAATCAAAGATGGGACTATAAGTGGAAGAGTGGTAGGGGTTTATCACGGAATAAAATTTTCGTTTACAAATAGATGGCCCAAAAATCGAGGCGATTTATTAGCAGGGGAGGGGGACTTAAAACCGGGATTTCATGGTATGGGATAACCAGTACAATACAAGCTTATATCGATTTTTTAAAATAAAAAAAAAAGGAAAAAGAAAAGAAAGTAGATAAGAATTACGGTATGGTATTAATTACCGAGGCTTCAAGTGACATTAGTCTCTTACAGTATTTTTAGTACGAGTTGCGTCAAGATATCTGCATGCACAGCCCCATGCATAATTATCTATACATTTGGCACACACTCTGTTTTCACGCTCGTCGTTTTTGGAAGTGGGTTAGTGTGACAATTGTGCATAGATAAATAATGTATGGGGCTGTGCGGAAATCTTTCCCGAATTGCTTAGATATAGTTTCTTATAAAATGTTGGAGTTGAAAATTTGTTACATCAAGATCCTTCCTTCGAAAATAAAAAACCGAAATCTACACGCCAAAATACGGGGAAAGAGTTCTGCGGTATAGATTGCGGGTTAAATTTTTATTTTCGTTTTCATTTATTTATTTATTTTTTGCGTGTGTGTGTGTGTGTGTGTGTGTGTGTTTGGCTGTGTATGATAAATTGATTAATATAAAACGTAAAACAACGGAAATGAGCATGACCGAACCACAACACATTCGTCATAACCAGATAAATCCTCGACAAGTGACATAAATCGTTTCAAAAATAAACAGAGGCGGTTCTTTACTCACGTCTTTTTCCTGCGAGGCGCTGTGAAAGCTTGAAACATGTCAAGTTTAACCAGCCTTCGATTGAGTTGTATACATCTCCCGTAATGGCGGACGACTCGTGTGGAATGGAAACCAGGTTACGTAAATAAACAAACCTCTTTAATGCAAATGTGTTAAAAATCTTGTGTTCACTCGCGAACGATAAAAGTCCACGAGCTGCTATGTTGCATCAACGGCTATGCGATGAGAATCGAAGGAAAAAAGTTTGAATTCGAAGATACCATTGTTTGGGTTTTTGTGATGCATTCTTCGGTTGAAATGGTTACAAAAAGGCTGTATTTGCAAATTGGCGCCCAAAAAAAGGCGCGCTTTTTCAGTTTAATGTATTTCTGTGAGTCATTATGCATAAATCGTATCTCGCATAATTATGTCATTCCGCAATTCTTATTTTGCATAATTATGCCATTCCGCACGTCTTTCCACATTCCATTCCGCAAACTCATTCCTCCTTTTACCCTCACCGCTAAAGTTAACGACAAAACCGACCGACCGACCGACCGACCAAGTCAACAGTCAGCTATCGCTATAACTCGTTCATTGCGCTACGTGCATTCACGAGTTAAAAATACGTCACTCGGTTCCTGGATGTAGTTTTGTTGAATTTTACGAGTGGTGGATTTTCCAGTAAAACACTCGTGTCTATATAAAAAAAGCTTTCTACTCTATTTCGCCGTTGGTCAATGCCACTAAGGAGTAGTGACGTACGTGGTATGCACGCCAAGCCCTAGTGTTCACACACCTGCGTTCAAATCACAAAAGGACAGAAACCTGTCCATTTTGTTTTTATTTTGTTTTGTTGTTGTTGTTGTTGTTGTTTTTTTTGTATGAATGTTATTTCCTTCAATAGCCCTTTTTACAGTTCCCAGCGCCATCTTGGAATAGTAACCGCGCAGACACCACATCGAGGCTCGCGTTGAGTCGTATTTTCGCACGTGGTGTGTTTATGAGAACAAAGGACGCTTTCCCTTGCTTTTTTTCGCTGTTTTTGTCGTTTCTTTGATATTTGATTGGATTATGTCGTCTTCAAAGAAAAGAGGTAAACATTGTGCCGTTTTTGGCTGTAACAACAGCTATTATAATGACGAAGGGCTCTTCGGTGGCTATCATTTCTTCACATTCCCCACGAGCCCCAAGCGAAGAAATCGCTGGTGTAATCTCATTAAGAGGCAACATGGAAGAGATGGCTTTACCGTAACAAGTTCAACTGTAGTTTGCAATGAACATTTTAAGCAGGAGGACATTGTGAGAAAGTTGTCAGGCCGCTGGGACTTGAAGAAAGGTTTGTGAAATATACATCAACCTTATAGCAATAATGATATGCATATCACCTTTCAGTGCAGGTGCCCTTACATTTTGCTCAATCTTTTTTTTCTTTTTATCTTATTTGCAAAGCTTAATATAATGATAGGGCTATTGAGCTCATGAATAATGATTATTAATGATTATAAGTGCTTTGTTTTTTAGTGACTGTAGTATTTCGATAGCAATTGATGTTCAGTCCTTCTTTGTCCAGTCTCTTTTTTATCAAAGATAATCCTAGTGTTGTGTGAATAAATAGCTTGCAGTCAACAATGAGTTTCACTGAGGACACCGGACCCGAGCACTGTGTTATTGTTATCAATGTACATGTATTTTTATTATAATTATTTCATATTGTAAAAAATTACACCTTTCAATCAAAGGTGCTGAGCCATCGCAGTTTTCATGGACCTCACAAAAAAAAACCCGTAAAGCCCCTGTTGAACGAGTAACAAGCACAGCAGTTTCTGCAGAGGAAATGGATGTAGAAGATTCATTCGAAGAGTCCTCAAATCTATCACTGCCTTTGGAAACAGTTTCAGCAGCAAGTGATCAAGCTTCGCCTTCATTCACTGTTGATCAGGATCATGCTGACGCCTCTGATAATGGTGTTATCAGACAACTGCAACAACAGATTACTTTGCTGGAACTAAAACTAGCCGATTGTGAAGAAAGTTTGAGAGAAGTGAAAAGTGAAAATGAGATTCTGCTAAGCCGTCAATTTTCCTTAGAGAAAATAAAGGATGATAACTCAGCCATCTTATTTTACACAGGGTTTCCATCGTATGAGGCACTGATAAGTTTTTTTAAATATATTGAGCCAAAATTAGAAAAGATGCAGTACTGGAAGGGAGAGCGTCTTGTGAAAGGGAGTCAGCCTTATCAAGAGGATGAAAATCGCAAAAAACCAGGACCCTCTAGGAAACTATCATTTCTAGATGAATTTCTGTTAGTACTGATTCGGCTGAAGGCTGGCTTATTTGTACAGGACCTCGCAGACAGATTTGGTGTAAGCATCAGCCTTGTGTCAAGGATTTGTATTACGTGGATTAATTTATTGTACTATGAACTCAAAGATATTTTCCCTTTCCCAACCCAAGAGTTGGTGCGCAAAAATATGCCAGAAGAATTTGCTGAATTTGCAACAACCAGAATAATTTTGGACTGCACTGAGCTTTTCATTCAGCGTCCATCTGCAATGCTTGCACAGTCAGAAACGTGGTCTGATTACAAGCACCACAACACTTGGAAGCTACTAGTGGGAGTCACACCAAATGGCCAAGTGTCTTTTCTTTCAGACCTTTGGGGTGGACGAGTGTCTGATAAACAAATAACTCGAGAAAGTGGAGTGCTGGATTTAATTGAAAGTGGAGACAATATCATGGTTGACCGTGGCTTTGACATAAAGGACATTGTGCCCGAGGGTGTCACAGTCAATATGCCACCCTTTTTAGCGGGACGCAATCAACTAACTGCAGCAGAGACAGAGGAAACAATGACCATTGCCTCTGTACGGATCCATGTGGAAAGAGCAATTGGTCGGATAAAGACTTACCACATTTTAGATGGTAATCTGCCCAATACGCTTAGCCCCTATGCGACGCAGATAGCAACAGTATGTGGACTTCTTACAAACTTCCTTCCGCCTTTGCTAACACCTGCTAATCCGAAACCATAGTTGTCGCTATTGGTGACTTAACTGCCATGTTTCTTGTTGAAGAAGTTAGTGTCTGATAGCCCGGAGCTAGTGGATTTTGCTATCAGGCTAGTGGATTCTGTTTTTAACTGGCCCAACGGGCAAGTGAGGTTTTTTGAGGAATTCACATTACAGAAGTACTGTCAAATCAATATGCTCATCAAAACCTTTTTGGGGCCTAGTTGAAATGATGTTTTGGCCAGTAAATGTTAGTTTCAGCTTGCCCGAATGACAAGCTGTAGAAATAACTTTGTTTGCACCCTGAATATGAATAAAGTTTCAGATCAATGTAAAGCTTATACTTGTCTTTCAAATCTTAATTTTAAACCAGTTCTGCTGCAGCTATAGTGGCCAAATGGTTGCCACCCACCATGGAGGTAGAGAAGCTTTCCCCTCTGCACTCGTTTGGTAAGAAGCTCAGGGAAAAGAGCCCTTCTGTAAAAGAAATCAATCTTAGGCAGGCAGTCACTGGACCAAGTGTTGTCTGAGTAAAAGTTCTCTAAAAACAGTGGTTTATCTTCTCCAAAATAAACTGTGAGAATGATCCCTTGTAGATCTAAGTCAGAACAGTAGAGCTGTCCTTGAATTTGCAAATAATAATCATGATTCCGTTTGAGTCTCACCGTTCCATCACCAATTTTCTCCAGAAAAAAATTTTTGGTTTTGCATGCCTCTTCTACAGTCATTCCTGCTTTGCTGAAGGGAGATTTAATTTCCATTCCCCATTTTTCTTCTGTATCTTTGAAGGTGACAATTCTGTCAATGCTAGCTCCCAAGTATGGTTTCTCCTTAGACACCAATAATCCAACCTCTTCAACTTTAACATTGACACCGTTTTTTCTCATTTCCTTAATATACAAGTTCACTGCCTTTGGTTCACATTCAATGCCATATTGAAGAGCATCTGTTGTGAAGTTTGAGTAGAGGATTGACTTTAATTTATTTGAAGGCTCCACTTTGGTCTTGGCAGCTTTTCCAAAATTTGAAGCTGTTAAGAGAGTTTTCCTTTTTTCAAACCAAAGACTGTTTTTGTTTTGTCCGCGTGTCAGTCTCTCTGTCTCCTGGATCTCTTCCTGGGTAATTGCTAAGTTAGAGACGTGTTCATCAACCATGTATTTGAAGTGCTTCGAAGCTATATCATAGTTATCATTAAAGGGTACGCCCTCTGGTTTCTCTTTCTCTTCAGGGTCAGGCTCTTCTAAGCATTTTGACTTAATGTCATGAAATAAAAAAAAAGAACTAGCAGGGAGACTGTTTTGAAGACCTGTACAAAAGGTCTTAAAATGTTTTTCATCCGTCGTTCGCTGGTTTGGCGCTCTTGGATCAAATTTTATAATCTTCGGTTGGAGACGAATATTTTTCTTCCCAAATCGTATCTTTCTGATCAGAACCTGGTCAAGTGGCTTTGCTGCAACACTTTGGTTACGAGGCACAACCCAAACAGACAGCCGCGATGTGCAGGTCAGAGGTTCGGCATGTTTTTGTAATCCTCTTCTCGTAAAATCTTCAGCAGCAAACAACACGCCTCCTACGTGGTTGCATTTACCTTTTCCATTTAAGCCAAGCCCGGCCGGACACGTGCACGCCGCTCGCAATATGTCACATTGAGGTGAGAACTCTACTATAACTCTATACGGATTCTTCTTCATAGATGGAAGAACACTAGCTTTGACATAGGTCTTGCCTTGGTAAACTTTACTCTCCAGTCGTTTTACGTTTCCCTCAAAGAAAAATTGGTAAGATTTCAACTTTTTATAATTTGTACCCTTAAGCACGATATGGCGGTACTTGCGTGTAGATACAACGAGGTAGTCGTACAGCTGGATAAAGTTAAGTTCTGGCAGCTGACGCAGGTCCGTAGACCATCCAAGAGCAGAAATCCGTCTAAGTGTGTCTTCGTATTCAAAGTGGCCACTATTATCCGCATTTTCTTCGACATTTTCGGCCGGCCTCACGACGTTCCGCACAAGCAAAGCGTAAACTTTTAGGACTAAGTCCGCCTTTGTTCCGCCCGCTCTTTCAGAATTACACTTCAAAATATCCCTTAGTTCTTTCACTTTCAGCTTCTGAATATCTTCCAGCGTCGTGATTTCCTTGTCTTTGTATTTTATGACCATTTAGAGTGAAAAGAAATAACCAAAATATACGAACGTGTGAGCAAAACAGCTGTGATTTCACTCTGTTTATGTTTTGCGGGTCAACGCGAGCCTCGATGTGGTGTTTGCGCGGTTACTATTTCAAAATGGCGTCGGGAACTGTAAAAAAGGCTATTCTCATTGATTCACCATAAAAGTTTAGTCAGTCTTTCTGTTGCTGATGGATCTTAAGGTTCCTCACTGTCTCTCTTGCAGGCCTTGTATGAGAACATGTTGGTGGAGCTGCCGTTCGCCAGTTTTTTCCTTTGTAAGCTTCTTAGTAAACATGGCACAGACGTGGATATCCATCACCTCGAGTCACTTGATCCAGAAATGTACAGGTGTGTCGCTTATTGGTGATTTGTTACTCGTGTTGTTGTTGTTGTGCTCGTAGCCACCGTCTTCGTTTGACGCCGCCATTAGGCAATGCTTCGTGCTCTACTTTTCCATGTAAGCTCATGTATTTTTCCTTTCTCTAGGAACTTACTGTTTCTCAAAAATTACTCTGGAAATGTTGAAGAGCTGTCGCTTAACTTTACCGTGGTTAACAACGACCTCGGAGAAAGTCAGGTAAAAGAGAAATGTGAGAAATCCAAGATCTCATTCACTCAGGAAAAAACTTGCGTTATTATAGAATGTATTTATAGTGCAAATACGAAGAAGTCCGTTAAGGCTTGGAAAGTGTCAGCCTACTAACGGCTTTGCCATCAAACTCAATTTTATCGATTTTTTAAAGGAACTTACTGCCTGCAGAGTGGCTGTTTTGTTTTGGTTTTTGTTGCTTTTGTTGTTGTTGTTGTTTTGTTTTGGGTTTTTTGTTACAGTACGATACAATACAAGTACTTGTTTGTTGCTGTTGTTGTTAATCGGAAAAAGAGAGTACCTTGGTTGTCTAGCAAAGATATACCCATTACCAAAGTAGCGCCTTTGTTGTAGGCATCATCTTTTACTGTAGGCTCAAATTTTATTTGTACACAAGTTACATGTTATGACTAAGCTGTAGCAGTCTCCTCATACCGTGCCACAATAGCCCATACCGATAATTATCTGATGTATTTGACACTCTAGTGATAACTCCTAACGTGGCAAAGGAATGAAACTAAACATGCACATCTTTGAAAAATTCCAACTAGCAGAAAGGCTTACCACCCCAAATCAAAACCAGCTAGCGGTCAGAGAAGGGACATGAATTAGGGACCTCTGGAATACAAGACCGCGTCACTAACCACTCGGCTGCCCCTCATCATACTTATTTCACTTCTGTTTTAAAGGAGCACTGTCACGGACATTTTGCTGTATTTTGGTAAAAACTGCTCAAATTTTTGACAAAGAACCTTATTTTTCTAACATGAAATTGCTATTAGAGCTCTAGGAAAACAATATTAGGGGATTTCTTTGGCAAAAAAAAACCAAAACAAACAAACTATAATCAGGTTTTTTAATGACTTCTCAATGCACAGGTAAAACACCAATTATTTTTTCAAGTTGTAATCCATTTTCATCCCAGCCATCCGCAGTCAAACACGACTAATATTAGTTTCTGTGCATTAGTAGGATTATTATTAACAAAACTGAACCATTATTTTGACGATTCCATCGATTCAAATATATTTTTCGGCTATTCAAAGTGACACAAAAAAATAGGCCACACTGCCCCTTTAACCCTTTAACCCCTGATATCAAAGAACAAATTAATTCTCCTAACTTGTCCCCATACTTTTCTTATAAAAGTACTGGGGAGAAGTTATTAAGATGTCAAGAAAATTCACCTTGGGTGATCATATGCTTGACTCTCATGACCTCAGGGGTTGAATAAGCGTGGATATTACAAGGAGAAATTTGATGCTGATCACTGTTAGGGCTTAAAGAGTTGACAGGCAGTAGAGATGTATGACCCATGTGCCTGTCGTTCTTATGATTCAGTTATTTGTATTTGACAGGTTGTGGAGTTGAAGCCAGGTGGTCGAGACATTCCTGTTACCAATAGCAACCGAATCAGTTACATTCATCTTGTGGCTGATTACAGACTCAACAAACAGGTTAGTTTTACCTGCAAACCGTATCCCTGTGTAAGTCATTAAGAACGTCGGAAATGACATCAGAAATCGATGCTCTTGTGTTGTTTTTGTTAACCGGCCAAGTTGATCCAAATTGCCTCACCCTACCATTTGCATATTTTTGGGTGTCAGTTCTCTGTTAGAGGAACCAAACAAACTGACGTGGTTTATCCTTAGACAGGCTACTATTGGGTGGGGGGGGGGGGGGGGAGTTATTCTCCTTGTCACCTTACAAGTCTGCGTAGTTTCTACTCAAGTATAAGAGTAAAAATACTCCTTGTAAGATCTACTCAAAGTTAAGAGTAAATTCCACTCATTCATTTGGGTTAAACATTTCACTCATATTGCGAGTGACTATAATCGAAATACTGAGTAAAATAAGTAGTTTGCTAAAAAAGCATGAGTTTCACTCATTCGAAAAATTGCTTTTTTGCAGTGTATATCAGCCAAAACCAGACTTTGGTGATGTGCCTGTTAGGCCTGTATTTGAATTTATCGTGCAGACGTTGATCTTTGTTCGGGCCAAGCGTTTCTACCTCAAGTGGTTCTTATATGAAGTACCCCGATTAAACACTTCCAATCGTGCTAGTTGCAACGGTTGGTAGGCATTGAAGAGAGACCCAAGCCCAATCTTATCAGTCGAAAACGGTTTTTCCAAGGCAAAACATGAAAAGGAAAAAAAATGGCCTGCCTTGTCACGGAGATTTTACTGTATTTTGGTCGAAACTCAAATCTTTGACAAACAATATTTCCTCTATTACAAAATTGCTCTTAGAGCACTGGGACGGAAATAATAAAGTTTCTAGAAGGAAGAGCGAACTTTCATAAGTTTTTAGTGATTTCCCCAAGATGCACAGGAAGAACGTGAAAATTTTTTTTCAAGTTGCAATCCATTTCCATCCCAGCCATCCCCAGCCAAAGATGATTACCACTAGCTTCTGTGCACTTGTAGGGTTTTTGTTAGCAAAACTGAATCATTATTTCAATGTTTCTATAGATACAAATATATTTTTTGGCTGTAGTGTTGTCAGAGATCTGTTCATTATTAACTTTTACCTTCTGTTAAACATTTTTTTTCCCTAAGTGTGCGAGTAAAGTTATTATTGCATGTATAATACTAATAACCTTTTTTAACGTGACGGTGTTCTGTAGCTGTGGGGAGAAGTTACTGCTAGCACCTAAAGTTACAAGATACAAAAATCTGAGAAAACCTGTCTCTAAAATTAAAAGTAATAATATTTGTAGATCCATCGGCATTGCCAGGCGTTCAGGGCTGGACTGTCAGATGTTATCAACTTGGAGTGGCTCCGAATGTTTGATCACAAAGAGCTGCAGGTAAGTTTCTATGTTTGATACACGTCTCTCTGAATCCAGGTGTATAGATGAGTACTAGCTAGTCAATGGTTGTAGAATCCAATGAAATACTTTAACGGTGGCCTTACTATGTTCGAGACAAACATTAACAATTATTGGACGAGGTTGAGCAAAATATCGTGATTTGTCAGTGGCGAGTAGATCAATTGTTTGCCGAAGCCCAAGGCTGGGGTAAATAATTGATCTGCGGGACACTAGGACACTGAAAAATCACGATATTTTGCGATAGCCGAGTTCAATAACTATTATCATTCGATCACCGAGTTTGTTTATCATAATTATTTTCGGGAAGCGGTGAGCGCGCGCTTCCTTGCAGCAGTCCGCCATTTTTACACAAAAGCGTGGTTTATTTATTTATTTATTTATTTATTTATTTATTTATTTATTTATTTATTTATTTATTTATATATTTATTTATTTATTTATTTACTCATTTCATTTCATTTCATTTCGCCAAGTGACAGTTGACGGAGATAAAAGAGACAAAAGTAACCATTACACTAGAGAATATACAAGAGAAAAAATTGATACAAACATAGATGATACAGTTCAATTACGCATGAGCAGAATACTGTTTGCAGCAAAACACAGTTAGACAGTATTGCGCATGAGCAGACCATTATTTGTAGGTAGTTATTTGCAGTTCACGTGGTTTGCTCTCGGCCAATGAAAAGGAACAAAAAATGATCAAGATGAGGGGGATCAAGACTAGGAGAGAGTTCGTGCTGCACATAACCGAGATGACGCTGTCTAGACAGCTTCCAGGGCTATATTTCTGTATTGTTGTACGAAATTTTCAACCTTTTAACTTGGTCTATAAACGTTTCAGGTTCTCATTTCTGGTGCCTTGATTCCGGTTGATTTGGACGATCTTAGAAGAAACACCAATTATTCAGGTACAGCTCTTTACTTTGAAATTTGATTGATTATGATGCTGTCGTTGACAGTTGTTGTTGCTGTTCCTGTTCTTGCCACTAGAGGCCTTTCGATTCAAGTGCGAATACGACCACGAATACAAGATTTGACTCACTAACAAGAGATATATCCCAGGAAGCTTCATTTTACTCTTTGTGAGCGACGAACTTGACGCAGATAGCTACGCCCTTTCGTGGTTCCAAGAAGACGAGATCACCAACGTTTCGAGGACTTGTTTTTACCAGTACGCCGTAGAATCCGTAGAAAAATACAACAGCTACCTTGTTTTCCCGCCAAAATAAATATATATTTTTTTCAGGCTTTCTTTTCGCAACTGCTTAAGTTGGCTACTAACTGCGAGGATCTTTCTTCTGTTTGATCTTTTATCCGCAGTTCAAAATATATGTTTCATATATTTACATTCGTTTATTCATCCTTCACGGCCATATTACGAACTCACAATATGGCCAGCTGCCAGTTGGCTTGATAGCTCAGTTGGTAGAGCACTGCACCGGCATCGTAGAGGTCATGGGTTCAAATCTCGTTCAAGCCTGAATTTTTTTCACGCTTTCTTTTCGCAACTGCTTAAGTTGCGTAGTAACTGCGAGGATCTTTCTTCTATTTGATCTTTCATCCACAGTTCAAAATGTATGTTTCATATATTTACATTCGTTTAAAATTACACTAGTTCACTTGCGCGCGCTCTATCGCATTTCTTTTATTATTCTCGGTTGGTTTTTTTTTGTTAATTTTCAGGTGGTTTCACTGAAGAGCATCCCTGTGTGGTTTCATTCTGGCGAGTAGTAGATCAATTCACCGACACACAAAAGCGACAACTGTTGAAGTTTGTAACAAGCTGCTCGCGGCCACCACTGCTTGGTTTTAAGGTAAGAATGGCTTAAATTTACCTCCCTTTCGACTACGAGAAGGTCGTGCTTAAAGGGGAAGTGGCATGGGGCTTTTGACCTCTTTTGCTAAAAATGATGAAATAATTCTGGAACAACGAGAGGGAAGAAAAGAAATCAACGCGATTCTTGAAAGGAACAACTCGTGATCTGTTCCAGCGCATTTTAGAAACAAAAACACGAAAAAATGCGAGAACCTTAAGAAACGTTATCCTAACATTTTTCAAGTTTCAATCCATACCGACCTACTCTTTCTCTGGCCAGAGGCACTAATTCACAGTTTTATTGCACAGGGGTGATAATTTATAACAAAACTAGACAAGTTTCTCGTTCTCTTTTTTCGTCATTTTAGAAAAAAAATAACTGGTAATTTTCAGGGTTCGCTTCTTTGAAAACTTAACCCTTTCAACCTGTTTCAGTTTGGCAAAAGCCCTTTTTATTTTTTATTTTTATTTAAGTTCTTTTAATTTGGTCGCTAAAAACCAAGTCTACCTGCAAATGTCTGTTAATTTGGATATTGAACCGAAAAGTTCTGTTGGTCAACAAAACAAATCGACAAAAAAGGTTAACTGCTAATATCGATAATCACTTTTCTTTTACCTAACAGGAGCTCGAGCCTCCCTTCTGTGTCCACAGCGCGGGGCCTGAGGATAGACTTCCCACAGCCAGTACATGTATGAACTTGTTAAAATTACCAGAATACCTGGATGACTTCACCATGAGAGAGAAGCTATTATACGCAGTGGAATCTGGGGCTGGATTCGAACTTAGCTAATTCCGTTGCGGTAACATACGCTACTTGAACATGGCGCTAAAAGCGTTGGTTGACAGAGCTGCCATGTAAAAGGGATTGTCATTCACCATGGGATCTAATGCAGGATTCAAGATAAGCTGAATGACTGCGAAAGAATGACGGCTAAATAAAACGGCTAAGTCAAGTTTCGCGGTCTTAGAAAGCATTTTGGTTTTTGGAAATCTAGAACGATCGTGTTTCATGCCGAAACACGCTAAAGAAGTCAGTGTTAGGACGATCGTATGTAGGGGCTTAGACTGCCTCGATGGCTGATTGCCGTTTAGGCTCCTTTCGATATATTAAAATTCAGCTTGATAATGAGGCCAAAAGGAAACAAGCAAAGGAAATTGAGTTCATGTTTGCTGTTGGTGTCTTCTGGACTTCGATGCCAAGTTGAATTTTAATGTATCGAAAGTTGGGCCTATGGGCTTAATAGTAGCAGCTAGACACACAATACAATGAACAGCAGAGAATATGGGACTCGTGGAAAAGAAATTGTTGTATCTTTGTATAAAAAGCAATCTAATTAGAGGCTTGTATCCGACTAGACAATCGCAGTTGTCGTATCGGGTTAAAATTAGAGTGAGGGCTGTAAAGAAAACACTTCAAAAGTCGCATGTTAATTTTTATAATTCAAAAATAATAATCTACTTTAAACAATTCACACAGTAACTTGCCTTGTATGTCTCGTATCTCTTTCCTGGATTGTAAAATGAAAAATAGCCTACAGAACAGGCGTGGGGTTTTTTAGGCGAGCGGAGGCAAGCGCGAGGCGAGAAAAGAGCGCGATTCCCGTCGCGCGTGACTCGCGCTTGCCTCCGCTCACCTGAAAAACGCCAAAAAAAAAAAAAAAAAAAAGACGCGCCTCATTCTGCAGGCTAATGAACATAAACAAATAAATATAAACAAATTAAATATATAGCATCTCTTGTGTCTGTACCCTGCAGTATTCACAAAGAAATTATCTAAGAAAAAAGGAAAAAAACTGAAGGAACACTATATACAAAGAAGAGGAGTTGATGTAGAGTTAGAGGAAGAAAAAGAAAGCTTTCGAAGGTCCCACCGAGATTTGAACTCGGATCGCTGGATTCAAAGTCCAGAGTGCTAACCATTACACCATGGGACCTGTTTGACAAAATTCATTGGAAAATAATATCTTCAGTTTGAAGAAATCTTTGCAACATAATTGCGTGAGTCACAGTATATCAATTTGCGCAATTTTGCTACTGACTTTCCTTGAAGGTAAAGTGATTGAAGCCTTTAAAAATCATCTTAGCTATATCGGCAAAGTAAGTAGGTCCAGCTTTAATATATTTGACATATATTGACTTAATTGGATACATTGTTTGTTTGTCTTTTGTTTTGTTTTGTTGGCTTTTTTTGTTGTTGTTGTTCTTGTTTTTCTTAAGGCTCGTTTGATGGTCTCAACATTAGGTGAACAAGATGTTAATATTATTTGCACAGGTCTACCAAAATGCTGGAAAGTGCTATAAACTTGTAGATAAATTTTCATTAAACGTTGCTTAAAATAACATTTTTTTTTAATTTCTTTCCCGGAATCGCTCATTTGGCGCGGTGTTCGAATCGTTTGAACACCCACACAACATTACTTTCTCTTTCAACATTTGCCTAATCTCCGTTCGACGAAAAATGTGTGTCAACTGTTGAAACCTTTTTAAGGAGGCTATGACCCGCTGAAATCAAATTTGGCACAGTATTCGCTCAAACCTAGTCACCGAGTCAACGACGGAAGTGGCAGTTTCTTTTTTTTTTAAATAGTTTAAGAAAGCAATCCACATGAAACCGGCTTTAGCATGCACGTCATGTTGCATAAATGTCTTTTATTATTTATTTATTTATCTATTTATTTATTTATTTATTTATTCATTTATTTATTATTGCGCGCAGCTGTAATCTTCGACAAAACAAATTACAAAAATCACGATTTATACGCGTGTGCGGTCTTCATCTTTACTACTATCTAGGACCTCTCACTACCCCTATCCCCCGACACTTTCCACAAGTCGTCTTCATGTACGCCGAATGAGTGACCGCGACTCCCACGAAAACAGAAATTTGAGAAAATTCTACCCCACCCCCCAGCCCCCAATTCCACCACTCGCTTAATGTTGCTATGTTGCTTTGAAGGTTGGCTGATCACCCAGTCCTTTATATTCGGCAGTGTAACACTGATTGGTGGGGGGGGGGGGGGGGGGGAGTGGGGCGTTGAAGCTTTGATGAATAAATGTAACGGTCACAAAAGTTATCTTCAATAACGTGGCTTGTTCGTAGGAACCCCGCAAAGGCACAACAAAAGACTTTTGAAATGGAACATAGAATACCGGGGAACAATTTGACACGGTCGGTTAGTGTTCATTGACTTTGATGTTGCCATGGTAAGAATTTTTTTTTTCAGAAGTGGAAAATTCCACATCTTTACGGCAACTTTTATATTTTTAGCTCGTATAAGTTGACTTGATTACGTTTCGCTCACTTTTGGTGCTTTCCTAATGATTTGGGGAAATCCAGAAATCCAAGATGGCCGTCATCACTTCTCGTGGTAGATGTCAAAGGAAATATCTTTGGACTTATAATTTTTACTCCAAGTTTTAGTCAGTCGGAAAATGGGAAAAAACCATATAGGCCTGTAGTCTAGCTGCACTTCAGCCATAAAAAACAACTAATTTACCTTTGTTTTACTATTATTATTTATATTTTGCATTTTGCTGACAACTCGGCCCAAAGCGTGCAGCAATACTTTTAAAGCGACCCTGAAATCAGGCATTCTAATCACGTGAATTCACGGATCAAAAACAGCGCTGAAATAAGAAACAACTGCTATACAGATCCATGTGGCTCCTCTACCAGAACGAGCGCACGTTTGTTCGCGATCGTCCATCCACTCGCCGCTAAACGGCACTGTCTTAAATATAAGAGTACAAGAAAAAATAAAACTCGGTGTGAATAGGACAATGAAAAGTCCTGTTATTATCGCAAATGTGCAAGCTGTTTTCCTTTGTCGCTTATTCTCTGCAATCTGTTGGGCGTCCGTGATATTCTGGCCAACACGAAAGGTACCTTTCGTCGCTCCATAGATTTTAAAATAGCAAAATGCTATTATACAAAGGGATTAGTAAAGCAAAAACACTTCCACAAATCCAGACATATGGCAAGCGCTTCTCCGGGACAAAATACACTGGCAATGAACTGGAAAAAGCCGAAATCCACGTGAAAGTTATTAACATAACACATCTTGTTGAATTCATTCTCGTGTGATACTGTAGCGGCAAAGTTATCGCGATGTATCTATCCAACGCGACATTAACTAAATTAAATGTCACAGATATCTTGGGGGAAAAAATCCAAGCAACAGTCTCGGTTTTCCACAAGACATCACTTCTTCCGTGCCTGATATGATTCAAAATTAACCATGAAGAAAAGTAGGAGTTCCCTGTTACCGTCCCCGATAAAAGTTCTGCTGCAGCTAGCGAAGTCATGAAGTATCTTGCAGTTGTTCTCAGCGAGTGAAGTTTTCTTATCAATAAAAGGACCACTGCATTTTCTATAGCGGCAAGGAATGCGGAAATACAGCATATCGTGGTGAGGGTCATGGCAAAACTCGTCGAAACGTTGAACAGGGAACACGACATGGTTGAGACGGCCAAAATGAAAGCGTTCTTGCAACTGAAAAAAACGGCGATTCGACTTTACAGATCCGGACCGATTTTGAAACTGCACGCAGTTACTAATATATCCCACGGATTCAATCTTTTGACAGCTCAACACAAAACCAATTAAAGAGAACACTGCGCTAATTTTTATTTGAAGAACGGAGGTTGTTGTAGTTTGTTGCATGTTTCGAGATTGGTGCTCTTTCCAGCTGTTCAAACTGACTGCAGAGCCCCAAACAATCATTTGCACGGCAACTGGGGTACTTTTCAGTCTCAAAAATGTTTATCAGTGATAAAACAACAAAATTGCTTGTTTTAATTTCTTCTCCAGCGACTCATTCCAGCGAGAATATCAATTATAATATGACCAGTTACACGTTTAATTAAGCAAGGAACCGTGGACGATAATTCTGTGGTATACGTTGGATCAAACTGGTGATCTAATCAACATAAATATAGAAAATAAAACAAAGGATATGAAAAGAAAGTCCGATATGACGTAGGATGATTTTAAATAGTTGTGTACTATATTTTGGCTGAGCAAACCATCCTTTTTCAGGTATTATAATGAGAGTTTACGTTAGAAGGGTTGTTTATGTAATAATATTTGCGTTATTTTGGGAATACGTATAACGAACTTGATAGACAGTGTAAAATTAAAGATAAAATAATATTGAAATAATAAAACAAAAGAAAAGAGAAAGAAAAACAAACTAAGGTTTCGTCGCTGATGTTGATATCAGTGCTATCAACTGCTCTTCTTAGTAAATAAGTAGTAAAAAAAGTTTCCCTGGCCTTTCTGGATCGTATGATTCTTTGTTGTAAAATATTTTTCGATTGGGGTTAATTGCATGTCGTTGAAAACCAGCAATGTGGTTAGGAGAGGAGAGAAAATGTTCTGCGACTGTAGTAGGGTTAGCTTTGATGATAGGTTTATCTATGGTACGATTGTGTTCATTGAATCAGGCTTTTAATCGTCAGTTTCTCCTATGTACTGTAAATTACGGTGGTTACATTGAATCATGCAGTAGATGACGCTTTTAGCTTCACAGGTCAGGCTTGATAGGACGCGATTCAGCGGTAGAAAATTAAAGAAAGTACAGTTAGTAATTCCATCAAAAATGTACGGACAAGAAGCACAATTTTTACCGCAACGGAAAGAACAGTAAGGGAGAGGAAGGGCATTAGTTGAATTAGCTAAAGAAGGAAGTTTAACTGTAAAACTAGCGAGTCACGGAGATTGGGGAAGTTAATCAGCATGTCTGAAAGCACTAACAAGCGAACGTTGAAAAACGTTAGCATAACGGTTAGAAGAGAGTAGTAAATTGTTTGTTTTTTTTTTATGACGCTAGAAATGTGAGGAAGTGATGGATTTAAAGTCGGTATAAGAGGTTGGCGTCTTTGGTTTGTAAAGTGAGTCGATTGCGGGGGATGTCGCCAGCTGTGTGTTGTATTTGTTTAGTGACAAAGTTACGGTATAATGTACCTCGTTCGAGGAGATATGTAGTAGGCTCAGTACTTAGCCCGCCGTATTAACCATTTGGTCGGTAGAAAAACGGAGTGCTTAACTGAAAGGAATGGCTTTTTCTAATATATAGGGGATGGCATGATGAATAGAGTAAATCTTGGTTTCTGTCCGTAGGTTTGGAGTAGAGGTCAGTACAGATATTACTGTCATTAGTTAAAGAGACATTAACCTTAAGGAAGGTGCACCGTTAGTAGAAGAGTGTGATCTGGTGAATTAACAAGGATTCATCGAAGTAATAACATGGCTTTATTGAACTACTACAGTTGCACTCAAAGACAACTATCTGTAAATGTCATGCGTAAATGCTCCGTAATTTAGCTCTTAAAGGAGCAGGACAACCAAGGAAACGATAACGTACAGGTAAATACGTTTAAGTTTGAATTACTGTGGACAAATACCACCACGATCTTCAGCTTTAAATCTACAGCTTTAAATAAATAAATAAATAAATAAATAAATAAATAAATAAATAAATAAATAAAAGATAAACATTTATGGTTTTCGGTCTGCTTTTATTCGTCTCCTGTAACTAGGGGTGGGGGAATTTCGCCCCTCCCCGACCCGCTACATAATTCCATAAAAATAAATTCAAAACTTTGACAATGAACTGTTGCAGAGTGAATAGTACGTTTAAAGGTCTTTCCTTTGATGTCCACAGCGGACAGTTATTATTTAGATGACGTGGAAAGTACGTCATGATTTCCAAAATGACGTAAGAACAGGGTGAAAGTTATAATTACCGTAACAGAGAACACTTCCTTAAAAACAGGAATATCCTAATTAATTAAAAACAGTGGGAAATCCACACGCGGCCCAGTTGTAGCATTTGAGACAGGACTATCTACAGAAGTGACTTCAGTGAACGAAAAAAAAAATTTAAAACGAATTGTTTGTTTAATGATTAAAAGAAGTTATTTACCATAAAACCATCACATTAAATGTTTAGTATCTCTTGTGTCTGAAGCCTGCAGTAATCAATGAAAAATATATATGTGAAAAAGGAGAAAAATGCAAACTGAAGTAACACAATGTACTATGACGAGGAGTTAAAGAAGAGTTAAAGAAACAAAAAGAAAGCTTTCGAAGGTCCCACCGAGATTTGAACTCGGATCGCTGGATTCAAAGTCCAGAGTGCTAACCATTACACCATGGGACCTGTTTGCGATGTAAATGTTAAAGAGTTCCGATAAATCGTCTCCCTGCGCGCAAAAAGAGTGACCAATTTCCCTGAAAACGGACTCCAGCCCTCACTCAATGCTACTATGTTGCTTTGAAGGTGAGATGATCACCCATCCCTTTTTGTTCAGCAGCGCAACACTGATTAAAGAGGGGTGAGGAGGAAGGGTGGGAGTAGGGAGTTGAAGCTTTGATGTTTTAATTTAACGGTGACAAAACTTTGGTTCAAGAATGTAGCTTGTTTGTAAAAACCCCGGAAAGGCACAACGAAAATTTTCCATATGGAACATAGACTTATTTAATTCGTTAACTGAAAATAGCATAACAAGCTCTAAATATTAAAACAATTGTTCGCATTTTGATTGGCTAATCAGTCTAAAAAGCCAACAGAAAGTTGATATAAAAACGTAAAAAACGTCAAAACTCATAATATGGTGCCCCATTCTAGTCAAAATTGTAACAATTGAATTGTTGCACGGAGTCAAGTTTATCAGCCAATATCAGGGGCCCATGGCTCCTGGCAATTCTGTAATTTGCGGAGGTCCGCTGTATATTTTTATCAGCACTACATTATTATACGTGTGAGTGCTTTATTACTTATTTTTGGCAGCATTAGGAATTTGTTTGGTCTGTTAAATTCAGAAGTTGAACGAGACTCACCGAAAGTTGAAAGTCGACTAGCATTCCACTTGTCACCAACACAGAGGGATTACGTGAGATAGCATTTTAATACGACTGCGTGAACTCAGTCTTTAAGGCACCACGCTTGGGTATCGCAGTCAAGTTACAACACAGGGTGGGATCCAAGGGAGGCTACGTAATCCCTCTGTGTTGGTGACAAGTGGAATTCCAGTCGAACTTCAACTTCCGGTAAGTCTCGTTCAACTTTTGAATTCCACCTTGTCATCCACAGAAGGACCACGTGAGATTTCAAGGAAAGATGCACAGGGTGGTCTAAGCAAATCCATAATGAAGTGAATATTTACTCTAAAACTTTATTGGAAAAGTGTCTTCTACAATCTTTTTGTCATAAAACTAAGCAAGAATGGATTCTGGCAATGGAACATCATTAAGCTTTGCCTAAGACATTGAAGCTGATCCAGTGCTGTGAGTACCAGTACATTGCAACACAGCCTTAATCCAACGTGTTTCTAGACACAGGCCTGTACGGCTTTACATTACTTAATAACAGTTGGCTACAAGGCTCCCTAAGAAGCTTACTTATAATTATATACTCCCTAAGAGCGGTCACCACACACAGTCTTGGGCTTGGAAATGATTTAAGTTCAATAACCAAGCCTTTTGAACCTGGTTTGGTGTGTTTGACATGTTCTCGTAGCTGACATGCTACAGATATCCTGTTATCTTTCATAGAGTCAACATTAAGAAGAAGAAGTAGTGATTTCCCCCTTTGGGCTGTGACTAAAGCTAACAACATTAATAGTAAGTTTCAAAGTTAAACTGTTAAGAGAAGTCTAATTTACAGGAGACAGAGTCTCTAAATAATCTAGCACTTGGTTTACATCCCACACTTCGGTATAGCGAACCATGGCAGGGCGACATTCAAATACTCCCTTAAGAAACCTGATAACTAAAGGATGTTTGCCAACTGGGACTCCACCTATTGAAGGGAGTATAGATAAATTGCTATATTTACACGGGCAAGATGGCGGCTAGTCGCGCAAAGAATCTGCTCCTGATCTTTTTATGGCTTCTCGCTCTTAAGTGTGCTCTGAAACCTAATAAATTCTCTTGTTTAAATGGGAAACCAACTAGATGGATTCAAGTAACACAAATTACGCAGATAGGGATTTTTAGAAGAGATTGGAATCATAAATGTATCCAAACGAGAACTCGAGTCGGTTTTGCCACGTCGAGGATATCGTACTACAATAGTGGCACGGCAACCTTCAACTACCAACACGTTCGTCTGTCAGGCGATAGAAGTCCTAACCCTGGACCTAAATCAACAAGAATTTGTACAGATTGTAGCCGGGTTGTTGCTCAAAACCATCGAGCGACTTGGTGCGATAGCTGCTCTTCGTGGACTCACATAAAATGCAGTGGCGTGCAATCTAAAGAGTATCGCAATATGAAGTCTACCGGAAATTTCTCACGCACATGCAGATCTTGCCTGATATTACTATAACAACTTCCCTTTATGAATTCAAGCTTGAATTCTAGCAATTCAGAGCCAGAGTCAATTACTGAGGAGCAAAATACTACATCAGTGTGTACTGAGTTTGACAATATTGCTCAAAACTATCGTTCAAATTTCAAGATTGGGCACGTCAATGCAAACAGTATTGGTGGATTCAAGTTTTATGAAATCAGGACTTGGTTGCTCTCTGGTAGATTCGATATTCTTGTTATTTCAGAGACAAATATCGATGGAAGCTTTCCAGATAGCCAATTTCAAGTCAAAGGCTATCGCCTGTGTCAAAGCGACAGGAAGGCCCGGGTGGTGGGGGGCTTATGATATACGTGAGAAGCGATATCTACTTCGTGAAATTAAAACATCCTAAAGGAATCACCCCAGAAGAATGGGCTGCATTTAGAACAGAGACGATTATTCTGAAAGTCAAGCTGGGTCAGGTTTGGATTACCGTTGTAGGATTTTATAGACTTCCATCCATTCCGAAATATCAATGGACTAGAGAGCTTTCATCTCTTTTCGAAGAGCTCTCCACGCTTACAGAGACTGTTTTCTACGCCGGAGATTTCAACGCCAATCTTTTGGATCTAGACAAGCCTCCCAAGGACGGTAGAAGTCTTTTAGACCTGATGGAAATTTTTTGGTCTTGATTGCTTGATTACCAAGGCTACTCGTAAGACGAAAACATCAGAGACACTCCTCGATTTAATTCTGACTAATAATAAGAAAAAGACGTTGGTATCTGATGTAGTAGATACGCAGATAAGTGATCATTCACTAGTGTTTACAATTCTACGGTCAACAGCTCCAAAATTGCGCTCTCGCAAAGTTTGTTTACGAAGCTTCAAAAACTTTAAACGAAATAAATTTATTCAAGATCTACAAATGGCACCTTTCTCAATAGTCGATGTATCTGACGAAGTGGATGATAAACTTTACGCCTCTTAACAATTGTACTCCGAGATTCTGAATGAACACGCCCCTCTTAAGCAGACTGTTGTCAGGGGCAACCAGATACCATCCATGACGGAACAATGGCGCAGAGCAATACGGCACAGAAATAAATTGTGGCGGCTATTTAAAAGAGATCGGACAGACACAAATTATGACCAGTACAAAATTCAACGCAACATATGTACTTCTCTAAAAAGAAAGGCGATAAAAAAAAACTTTGTAAAAAAGTCGTCTGAGCCAGAAAACCCTAGAGAGTTTTGGAATGCGTATCGACCTTTCCTTCATGGCAAGACAAAGCAGGCAAATGACATAATTATTAAGGAAAACAATGCCGTTATAAATGACAAAAGAGAAATCCCTGAACTTTTCAATGCATACTTAATTCAAATTGTTGACAGAGTTCCGCCGATAAAAGAGATAGATTACGGCCAACACTTTGAAGAACACCCAAGCATCAGAGCTATTTGTGAAAGGAAGAGGGCCACAGGTGCGCAGTCTCGTTTTACTTTTTTACACACTAATCGAGCGCAAGTGGAAAGAGCACTCTTAAACGTGAATGTCCGTAAATCATATGGCCACGATATGCTGCCTCCAAGGCTTGTGAAGGAATCGGCAGCTGTAATAAGTAATCCTATTACTAAGATTTTGAACGCCTCCATTGAGCAAGGTTGCTACCCCAGTGCCTGGAAAATGGGACAGGTCACACCTCTGTTTAAGAAAGAAGACGATTTTAATAAAGCAAATTACAGGCCTGTCACTGTGCTACCTGTGCTCAATTATATCTACGAGAGGCTACTGGCTACGCAGCTGGGTGAATTCTATAACACGATTCTGTTGGATTTTATTAGTTCTTATAGAAAGTTCTACAGTTGTGAGACATCATTATTGCGGTTGACTGAGGACTGGAGGAGCATGCGTGATGGAGGGGAACTGGTTGCGATAGTCTCTATGGATCTTTTTAAAGCTTTTGATGTCATTGAGCACGACTTACTCTTGGCAAAACTTAAAGCATATGGAGTTGGCGAAGAAAGTTGCGCGCTACTTAAAGATTATTTATCAGGAAGACAGCAGCGAGTAAAAACTAGTGATACTTTCTCAAACTGGGTAGACACCAGAAGAGGAGTTCCACAAGGGAGCGTTTTAGGACCAATGTTCTTTAACATATTCATTAATGACTTGTTTTACCATGTGAAATATGCTAACCTACACGCGTACGCAGACGACCATCAGATTTACTCGTCCAACATGGACCCACTCGCACTGAAAAAGTGTATTTGTCAAGAAGTTAATGTCGCAAATCAGTGGTACAAAAACAATGGCATGATTGTTAATGAGACAAAGCATCAGGCTTTAACTCTGGGGAAAACTGAGCACAAATTTTGCTTCCCAGTAAATGACTCAATAGATCTATTTGGGATGACAATAGATAATAAGCTCTCTTTTCATAATCACGTATCAGCTATCTGTAAGAAAATAAACAATCAATTTAACGTAATGCTTAGATTTCGAAAACTTATTAACAAGCAGACATTATTGAAACTTTATAAAGCCTTTATTTTGCCACACTTTTACTACTGTTCTTCTGTTTGGCACTTCTGTGGTGCGCGCAATACCGACAAAGTAGATAATCTTAACAAGCGTATTCTTAGGTTTATACTACAGGGCTATAGCTCTCCATATGACATTTTACTCAGCAAAGTTAACTTAAAAACGCTGTTTACTAGACGCCTGCAGAATTTCATGATTATATTATACAAGAGTCTGTTTTTTACTGACTATCCAAGTTATTTAAGGAATATGTTAACTATGCGTACCTCATCCTATAATCTACGTGGTAATTATATTCTGGACCTTCCCAAAGCAAAAACGACTACTTATGGCCTACACTCCTTTTCATACTTAGCTAGTAAAATATGGAACTCTCTCCCGAACACTTACAGGACATCTGATTTTCTTAAATTCAAGCAAAAGATCCTTAATCATGAGGCCTTTCCACAGTGTGTATAATGTTGTATGTATATAGTGTATATATAATGATAGAATTGTGATTGTAATTGTATTTCATTTTATTTTATTTTGTCTATTTACTCTTTCTTTCTAGTATTTATTTTCTCGAAGATATTAGCTATTCTAAGCTACTCTGTAAATTTGAGGATAAATAAAGTATATGTATGTATGTATGTATGTATGTATGTATGTATGTATGTATGTATGTATGTATGTATGTATGTATGAAAGTGCCGAGCGAGCAGTGTTAGTGCTACTATAGCTGAGCCCATTCTTAAATACTAGCAGTAAGAACTTTATAACTTGGCCTAAAGATGGACAATCTGGACTAATCTGTCCTCGATTACAGAAGTTAAGCCATTTTTGTAGTAGTATTGATACTGTTTACTTGTGCCTTTCCTCCAGAAATTCGTTGCTTTGTGATGGATTCCCCGATAACTTGCATGCAATTCATTTCAGTTTGTTCCCCAATGGCTGTGGTTGACTGGGCTTGCTGGGAAGATACAGTGTCTCTGTTGTTACTGGTAACAATCGTGGCGTGCTGACCAACAGGGGCGTCATCTTTGGATACCAAGGTTGGGTCGCCCAAACTGGGACAATCATAATCCCTCCCCCCTTGCCCATTTCGATCTTCTGCAAACAACGAAGTATGAGGCTGACCAGACGAGAAGTGAGAGAAAGCATCCACAAATTGTGCCTCAGGGTCTGGTCTCCATGACACATAACGGGTCACTTTCCTTATTGATTCTAGATGCAAAAGAGGTCAATTGATGGCTTTCGATAGAGCTTGACAATGTCACGAAAAATCCTTTCCCTGAGAGCCCATTCTATGTTGTCATTAAATTCTCTAGATTCCTTTTCTGCATGAACATTATTTTTACCTGGTTAGGAAATTGCTGTTACCCATAAGTTTTTCTAGCAATTTCGCCAGGTCCATATATCACGTGCAATCCCATTGCACCCCAAAGTGTGTTTTCCACCCATTTAATTAATGTAGGCTATTTCGGCGGTATTATCTAGGTAAATGTTAACATGACTATTTGTCATAAAGGAGCAGAATGATTTCAGTTCAAAAAAGCAGCTAATGTTTCTAATTCATTGTTGTGACGGTTAAACTCATTTTCGGTCCATCAGCCCGCTGTTTTGTCTACATTGCACAGTGCTCCTCACCTTTCTTTTGAGAAATCTGAATATATGGAAAGTGTGGGATCCCCACGTGATACATGAAATGCCTAAATGAACTTATGATGTTGTTGACTCACCATCTGAGGTCAGCAATTGATGTATCTGATAGCACCATCGATCAGTGAATTGAAGTTGCCCATGCTTTCTTTCAGAGCTTTGATTTTATCTATTGCTAGGCTTCTGTAGTAGAGCTGGGCAAAGTCAACCCCAGGGAATACAGAAACCATTAAGCCGATTGAGGCCTGAGTTTTTGACAATAATGCTTGACATCTCTGTTGTAGCTTTTGTGCTTTTCCTGGACTGGGCCTTACAATCATGTTGAGGAAGTTTAAGACAAATCCCAAAAATGTCAACTCATGACTTGGTATAAGAATAAACTTTTCTTTTCTTTAATAGAAAACCCACTTTAGTGAAAAGCAGGACTGTGTCGTGTACAATTTTACTGCAGTCATCAAACGAAGGCCCTTGGAGGTAAGAATCATCGATGTTCCCAACATTCATGTGCCCCACTTGCCTCAAATTGGAGTAAACAGGTTTAAGCAATTTCGTGAAAAACCGAGGAGCAGCTACAAGACCGTTGGGAAGGCAGGTAAACTGAAATAATTCCCCCTTCCAAGAGAATTTTAAATATTTTTGGTAGTTCTCATCAACTGGGACAGAATAATAGACATCTTGTAAATCTACTTATGCCATATAACACCCAGATGTCATAAGACAAACTGCTGAGGTCAAGCTTTCCATTTTGAAATGGTTACTAATATATAGATTTAGGTTCTTCAAATTGAGGATGACTCCATATCCTGCTGTCTTTTTTTTACGGAGAAAAACTGTCGAAATCAATTTTCCTTGACACTGTTGGGATTTAACAATGACCCCTTCTTTGCTAAGTTTCTCTAACTCTGATCATGAATCAACAATGCGTGTTTCTTCCGGATTAAATGTAATTTCCTTTGGAGGAAGCGCTTGTTTAAGGAGCCGGTCAAAAAAAATTACATTAAAACCTTTTACTGTTTTAAGAATCTGTGAATCAGACGTAATTCTCTCTATTCAGGGAGGAAAAATCTCAGTCTGCCTGCTGGCTTAAGAGCTGATTCTATGCCAAAATTATTTGAACTTGCCTCTGGTTGGTCCGCAGAATCTGGGTTCACTTCTTTTGACTCTTCTGCTTGAGGCAGTATGAATTCTGAGTGGCAGGACCACGATTTGACTTCGGTCGGAAGCCTAAAATATACTTCTGTTGGCCCTTCACTCGGAAATATTTTCCTTTTCCACCAGCTGAGGATTGACATTTGTATCCAAAATGAGTGTAGCTGTACCCTCTATGATGAGACATGGTTGCGTGTAGACAAAACTTCTGGACCCCTCAAAATTTCGGAAAAAATAAAAAAAAATTATTAAAATACATAAGAAAATTTAAGGTAAAACATAACACTTACTGCTTGGTATCCACAAAGGTTTCTTCGATTCATCGTGCAGCTTAAAGGGGCAGTGTCACCGATTTTTTGTGTCACTTTGAAAAGCCAAAAAACATATTTGAATCGATGGAATCGTCAAAATAATGGTTCAGTTTTGTTAACAATAACCCCAATGATGCACAGAAACTAGTATTAATTATCTTTTGCTGGGGATGGGTAGGATGGAAATGGATTGCAACTTGAAAAAAATTGGCCAGTTTTTTCAAGTTCTTCCTGTGTATTGTAGAGACGTCGTCAAAAAACTGCTTATAGTTTGTTCTTCCCCGGATAAATCCCTTGATATTTCCTTCTCGTTGCTCTAACAGCAATTTCATGTTAGACAAAAGGTTCTTTGTCAAATATTTGAGCCATTTTGACGAAAATATAGCAAAATCACCGTGACAGTGTCCCTTTAAAAACTCTTCGCTACCGTCTCTAAAGTTCGTAGTTTCACAGGTAATTCTCTAGTGAAGTTGAAATTCGTTCTTGACAGCCGCCTGCCCCAGTAATTGCCTCCAAAAACGTCCCATAACTGTCAAGCCGATCTCGCGCCATTTTATTCCGCCATCTTGATTTTTCCGCTGACCAGTACGAATAAGCCGTTACCTTGACGATCATAGCCCGACAACATGGAGGATTAAATTAGTTGTATTTGACGTTATGAGTTGAAATAAACTTATTTTTGCTGTCACTGTCAGTATTTTCTTTTGGTTTCCAATAGATACTCAGTCCCCTTTGAAATTTCATGAACCTGGATCCGCAACAAATTCTGCATGAATAGGCCTTACGCTACCCCATACCAATATCCGGACAGGTTTCACACAGAGCATCTATTCTGCATTAGACGGGTGCAATTTTTGGACCAGCACCGTGTAAACACCTTGACCAGTTCTGTTTTTATACCAGTTGCAAACATACTGTACCAGTGTTGTGTGAACATGGTAACCTGCGTGCTCGATACCTAAAAAGCAGGGAAAGGAAAGCTCGGATCCATGCTCATTCCGCGCTTGGCGCGAATCACCCTTCTTCCTTTTCCTTTCGGCGCCATCCACCAAGGTTAGTGCCGGAACAGGTAAAACAAATTGTACGGATCATGTAGGTCAGTTTTCTTTTTCTTCACTTTCTTAGAACAGAAAGATCAGCAGTTTTGGTATGTATGAATACCCATATGACATGAAAAGAATATCAGCTAAAGAATATGCTCTACGAGAGCAAGGTTAAAAAGAATGACAGGGTAATTAGTAACTTAATTGTCATGTGATTTAAGCTTACACCCCGAGTAGGAGTGCACTAATTGCGAGTCAACTGCGATGATCACATCTTCATTTCAGATAGGTTTCTATTGTTTATAGTAATGAGCCACAGACTGTTGTCACCCATGACACATCACTATGTACGTTAACTGCAATTTTACAGTGTAAGTTTTACAAAGACGTTGACTTTTTCTTTTCTGGAAGAAAGATTTGATGCTAAACTCGGCGTTCCTCACTGGCCTTCGGGTCTTTAGACAAATGCCAGTACGAGGTACTAGCTGGTCAGCGGAAAAATCAAGATGGCGAAACAAAATGGCGGGAGATCGGCTCGACAGTTATGGGATGATTTCGGAGGCGATTACTGGAGCAGGCGCCTTTCAAGAACGAATTTCAACTTCACTAGAGAATTACCTGTGAAACTACAAACTTTAGAGACGGTATTGAAGCGTTTTTAAGCTGCACAATGAATCGAAGAAACCTTCGTGGATACCAAGCAGTAAGTGTTATGTTTTTACTTAAATTTTCTTATGTATTTTAAATTTTTTTTTCTTTTTTCCGAAATTTTGAGGGGTCCAGAAGGGGGTCCAGAAGGGGTCCAGAAAAGGGTCCAGAAGGGGGTTCCATTAGGGGGGGTCCAGGTTTTGTCTACACCCGACATGGTAGATGTCACTTTCCGGCCAACCCGGTCCACTTCGAAATAAACGGTTACAATATTTAAAGATGATACTAATATTGGGCATTAGTATAATTACTTAGGTGATTATAGAGATTCTGTTGATCTGATTGGTAGAGGATTGCGTCATATTCTGCTATAATCACCTCGGGCGAGGTGATTATAGCGTGAGCACTAATTTTCAAAATGGCCGCTTAGCGATTTCTTGATGTTTTGACGAAGAAGTAAATAGCATGAAAGAAAATGCAGTTTCGAAAGGCACTTAACATGCAGTTTACTCCGGAATGACACTTTTCAAAGGCAACATATGAAAATTTTGCTAATTGTATTAAAAAACAACCCCTTGTAAATTATTACAGTGGAAATGTTGTCGATGTTGATCAGGCTTAACATGAAAACAACAAATTAAGTTAAATTCGCGCAAGATTTTGTTTATTTAATAGAATGATTTTCACCAACAAAACGAATTTAAGACAGAATTTGAAAGCATGGAAGTAAAGGAGATGAATAAATGTCTCTCTAAGTTTTACGTTTCAGTGAGGAGAAAGGATGACAGTTTTTATCGTCTGAAAACTAGTTTCTTGTCGGTTCGAGTGGCTCTCGACCACCATCTTAAGTCACCGCGTCACAACAAATTTGTAAAAGTCCGTTAACTTGTGAAGCCATCAACAAGAAATTGTGCGATAAAGTGCTATCGCTAACGCCAACTTGTGATCCTCGAGTTTTACACCAAGCAGCCTGTTTCATCTCCTTCTGTTTTGGTAAACTGGACGGAGAAACCCAGCATTTGTTGACAGAAGTCAATGCTTCGTCTCAATGAAGCGGCAGTTAACGATTACTGAAATTCTACTTGAGGCATGTGTAGTTTATCGATTGAGCATGTGATCGGCAGACTGCGCGTCTGTGTTCATTTACGCGAGACAATTTGAAGCAAACAAACAAAATCGACATTTTTCGAGCGGTTTTTGTTTTTCTCTGATAATCACCTGAGTACTTATACTAAAACAGGATAAGGCTCATAAAATATTCTCGACTTCGTCTCGGGGAATATTCACCAATATTTACTGAGCCTGAGGCGAGTAATTGTTAAATAGAATTAATTATTTTAGCTGTTTGAGCAGCCTTGCATTTGATTTTAACGTCGACGTAATCATTCGTTATTGGAAAGACAATAACCTCTGCCTCACCGAGAATTTTCTGTAATTGAAATGTTTCCCTGTTTCAGGAGAATTAAATTCTAATCCATAGGCGATCTGCCAAAATAAAATTAGGAGTGATTATTTAGCGGTTTTTTATTAGCGATTCTCTGAGGTCTGCTTAAAAGAAACAAGGTAAATCTCTGACTTACTGGTTTAACCTCATTCGGCATAAAAGACAAAACAAGTAACAAACAAAAATAGCCAATAGCTTGAAAGAGGTTGTAAAGCTCAGTACTCACTGGGAATTTAAGAATCATATGTTAATTCGTTTTTGAAAAATGATTTTTAAGCCTTGCAAGACAAACTAGAATGTATGGCTGCAGTTGGCAATTCTTCCCACCCAACCTCCTTTTTTAAAGAATATTGGTTATAGTATCCAGTTGTTCTTAGCTCATGTTTGATTTTATTGAATGAGACAAACTGTAACCAATGCCGAATCACCAGCGATTATCCTATGCACATAATGTTAATGATTAATTTCGCCCGAATATCAGCGTCCATATTCTTTCCATTGTTCTGCATACATTCCTTATGGTGCTATTTGGGAGAATTCATTTTCCATCGTTAGTGAGCATTTCCTTTATTCTAGTAACCTTTAGATTTGATCTAGTGGTGTGATTGTAAGGAGAAATTGCCTTTTAATCACTATTGCGATTCGTCATTATTGTGTAAGTGTCTATCGTATTTTTGTTGACCCAGCAAAACGTTTTAATTTTTTGTGGTTTGGCTGCAAGAAATCATCAATAAAGGATCGGTTCCTCATCCGTTACTTTGAGGAATGCATTATCCAGTCATTTTCTTGGACGTGATGTTGTTAAGGCGCGAATGATTAATTAAGCCGCAGGAGATCTGGTAGTTTAATTACCAACAAACTAAGCAAGGGATTCTCTTTCGGCAAAGCCTAGATACCCAAGACCTGATCAACTAAGGATCGATAGAACCCTTTCAGAAACCAAGTGAGAATTTTCTAGATGTAATTCTTTTTCCTTCTTCGCTCACTTGACTTATCGTTCCTGGGAGCTTCGTATTTCTAATTCATATTCCAAGTCCAATTAGTTATTAAACGTGAGACGTCCGGCGTCCAGCGTTCACCTTGTTGACGCTAAGCAATAAAATACTACCTGAACGGTGAAACGAAAAGTTCCACAGGTCACAGTATTTCTGATATCCAAGTGCGGGGTATGCTTTTATGCAATGGGACAAACATCCAACTCAAGCAGCGTGAAATGAATTAAACATCATTTTCTAACTAGGAACTGTTCAGCCGAAAGGTCTCAACATTAATTTTAACTTTATTTGAACTGTTGCTTTATGTATGCGGAGCTACCAGTTGTACACGCACGCGGTGCCTCCATTTAAATCGGTTTTCTTCCAAAACCCAAAATGTCCTTGGTGATTTTTTTTTCAAGATTTCTGACACTTTTCGATATTTATTATACTGATGCCTAACCTAAATTTTACATCAATGCCAAATAAAGAAAAGTTCTACTTTAATTACCCACTACAATTATTGTAGATTTTAATAAGCACCGTTACTTACGTGTCCATGGCTCTAACTTGTCTCAGCAAAAATTTTGTTATTAAATTGGAAAATAATCAATTACGAAATGTTTGAGATTTGATCATTTGAGGATCGGTTCCATTGCTGTACACAACTCAAAGAAGTTAAGGTGAGATCAAAGACAGGGATCTGTTGCGCTAGATTAATAATTTTTCATTCTACCTCAAGTTTGTATTTAAGGTTCCTGAGATCGTCATCTTCGTATATCTAGTTCATACAGTGTTAATACCATTAAAGAGAATCACAGTGCCGCATTTAACTTTGCTCACGCCAAGTTAAGCGATAAAATAAGACTCACATTATCTCGGTGTAACTCAAGCCGTCAACTTGCCGTAGATCGTCCACCGCAAGCATCGCGCTGATTAAGTTGTCGGGATTTATAGTGCACCTGACAGTGGCACACGACGCGCTTGTTAAAACAGGTGTCCCAGGGTACATCTGATACAATAATTAAAAGGTGTTTGTTATATAGTTGGTAGTGCATGTGGTGTTTTGAAAAAGTCAAAGTTTTGTACAAACCGCAATCAGTTTGTTGAAAGCCTGTTCATCGCATCAACACCTTGCCTCCAAATTGGCAAAGCTCTGCCAATCAATTTGAGAATCCAATTTCGTATTCAAAACCAGAGAAGCCCTCTTGACGGGTTTAAAAACTGGGGTTTGACGTGCAAAATAATTTGGCGGATAAAGGATGACTAGAGAAATTATTTAAGAAGAGTTGATAACCTAATTTGCGAAACCACTCTGTAGTTTTAGGGATATTTACAACCTTAATATTTGAGGTGTCCCTGCGATAAGGGAATACTTTCCTCTAAACTATAAAAATAAACATTAGGGTTAAGAGATAACTCTCCTCTTTACTGTACGGATAACGGATAACACTCTTTTAAGCTGTAGGGATATGGGATAACTCTAATAAGGCATGACTCCCTCTAAACTGAAGAATAGGAGATAACTCTACACTCGTCATTAGGAGCGACGTTTTGTAAAGACGGATTCAAGTTACCTATCATCAAACCGTTCATTTCGGTCAATATCTGTTGGCGAAGCACTGTAATCGCCTATAAAATTCGGATTAAATTCTGAAGAAATACTAACGAGGAGGACTCATCTCAATTCTAATACTGTGCTTTGTTCGTCCACAAAAATCGGCGTGCCAAGTAAGTGGATTCATATCCCGCTTATCAACAAGCTAGCTAAGTTTTCAGATTGATGCAAGTCTGCAATTCACTCGCTTTTCATTTTTGCTCAATTACGATAAAGATCGGAACTATATTTAGGATTTTAAACATTGATCTCCTGATTTGTGCATAAACTGACTTACAGCTTTAAAACTGATACCCGTTGTTTAACAGGTACTAGTAAAGTCTTAATGAATATTTTGTCTGCTTTGTTTGTAATTGTGGAAAGGAGACTTTCAGTTGTCCGTCTCTAAGATTATAACGATAGCTTAATTGAATTTGTAATTTTGTGACTTGCTGTCTGAAAATCTTGAAAGTACTTTATTGAATAGACGAGGATTAAATCTGTTTCAGACAAATATTCTCTTATTAAAATGTCAGGAAATATCTAAGCCAAACTAAGAAAAGTTCTTTTTTAATTACTCACTACAATTATTGCAGATTTTAATTAGCACCTTTGCTTACGTGCCCACAGCTTTAATTGGTCTCAGCAAAAAAACAAAAATGTTCCTAAAAATTGAAAATAATCAATTACCAAATGTTTGTGAGATTTGATCACTTCAGGATCGGTTACCTTGCTGTACACAACTCAGGTAAGGTCTAAGACAGGGATCTGCTAGCTTATTAAGTTTTCATTGTACCTAATGTCTAAGGTTTCTGAGCCAGTTATCATCTTCGTCTATCTAGTTCTTAAAGTGTTAAGAGGCTGTCCGCAATAGAACGGATCAGACAAATTATTGCTTTTCAACGATTTCGTTCATTTTTTTCTATGAACATCAATCATTATATCCAATGAACGAATACCATATTTACTGAGCTCAATGCCATTTTGTTCGTTGTTGGCGAGATGGTTTACAAGGTGACCTAAAAACTACCCAATTTACCTTTGGGGACTCTACAATTTATCTATACATTGCGGGTGTTGCCAAAATTTCATCCCTTTTTCAAACAGCTTGAATATGGAGAATGATGTATTATTCTAGAAACTGACATAAGCATACTCGGAAAAAAGAAATCCGAGTGCTCCTATCAGGAGTCGAACCTAAGACCTTCCGATTACTAGTTTGGATGCTCTACAACTGAGCTACAGAAGACTCACTTACCCATCACCAAACCGTTCATTTCGGTCAGTATCTGTTAACGAGGCATTAATATATTTAATCACCTCAAAAAGTCGGATTAAACTCTGAACAAATACTAACGTTTTCTTTGGTGGTTTAATACCTAGCCTAAAGCTTGTTTAAAATAAGTGACATGGAAAATCAATCTACTTTGTTTTTGAAGTGAAGAAATATGTCAAGAGAGCAAAAGGAGACCACCTAGTATTTTCTGAAAGGCTGTTAATTTGGGAAAAAGGTGATCGGTTCCTTGAAATTTTCCGATGCGACTTAAGATTTCTGCTAGAGAATACAAACAGATCAAGCTGTGTTACTGAGTGTACATAGATGTCGCTTTGATGGTCCTTAACCGATCTTGGGAAACAGAAGACGACTGTTTGAAGTACTTCAGATCTTAAATATTCTCGTCAGGATGTCCTCGTCCCACGCAACTCGGGTTAGTTTTTTAATGTTGTGGTCGACTTGCAAGTTGAGGAATACTCAGAGTAAGAACTAAATCTCACTAGCAATTGAGCTTTTGTGAGTAGACCAAACTTTGACTTGCTACATGTACAGTCATCTCCCTTTATTGCGGACACCCTCGGAGCCGCAAGTTAGTGTCCTTAATAGCGAGAATTTATTTCAGTCAAACGTCTGTACTCTATCTTGCATGGGATTTAGCTGATGCCCGTATTATCGAGATGTCCGTAATAGCAAGGTGTCCGCAAGGCGAGAGTTGACTGTATTCGGTTGCGGCCTTCCTCTCAAACCAAAACCAAAATTTCAATTTGACTTTGAGTCAAAAAATTTATTTTTATAAACTGGAAATTTTTTTTGGAATAAACCGGTTCGAAAGACGTCTCGAGTACGCTATACTTCTTTGGCGTTCATTTTGATCGTCACAGTTCAACATTCATTTGAATCCAGCAGAGTAGATGAAAACTTATGATCTTTCCTCAATCGGCCATCCTAAGTAGAACCAGCATTGCTCATTCGAACAAGATGCCTACCCAACTTGTAGAAATACAGCCCACGCAATCCTGTTTCTAGAATTAACCAATAAAACAATTTTCTGGCAGTCACATCATTGTCGATCTTCCATTTCTACATTGTAAGAGATGAAAAATCGTATCCTTTCCTGACTTGTGTTTTTTCTTACGTCTTTCCTCAGCTGCTTTGTTGTATAAATCAACTAGAACACAGACAAACCTTTCATATCTGGAATTTTTTTTTTGTTATTTTACTGATTTTCATAATAATCTTAGTATGAGAGAAAGGCCAACGAAAATTAATTATCGGCTCATAACAAAAAAAAACCCTTCTCAACAAGACCTTTATCCTACAATTCTACAAGGCGCAAAAAATAGCTAACACCGGAGAGCTCTTACTCCTTCTAAGGGCATGATGGACAAAAATGTTTTGCCCAGCTTTAAAACTATTCCTTGTTCGTTTACGCGGAGGACTCATCTCAATTCTAATACTTGACTGACTTTGTTCATCCACGAAAATCAGCGTGTTAAGTAAATGGATTCTTTTCCCGCTTACCAACAAGCTAGCTAATTTTTTTCAAATTTATGTCTGCAAACGGTTCGTTTTTAAGTTTTGCTCAATTACGATAAAGATCGGAGCTATATTTAGGTTTTTTAGGGCGCTAAACAACATTGATCTCCTGATTTGTACATTAACTGACTTACAGCTTCAAAACTGATACCCGTTGTTTAATAGGAAAAGTAAGGTGTTAATAAATATATTGTCCGCTTTGTTTGTAATTGTGGAAAGAACACTTTCAGTTGGCCGTCCCTAAGATTATATCGATAGCTTAATTGAATTTTAAAAGTACTTTTGTGACTTGCTGTTTGAAAATTTTGAAAGTACTTTGTTAAGTAGACGAGAATTAAATCTGTTTCAGACAAATGTTCTCTTATCAAAATGTCAGGAAAAATCTAAGCCAAACTAAGAAAAGTTCTTTTTTAATTACTCACTACAATGATGGCATATTTTAATTAGCACCTTTACTTACGTGCTCATAGCTTTAATTGGTCTCAGCAAAAAAATGTTACTAAAATTGGAAAATAATCAATTACAAAATGTTTGTTAGATTTGATAACTTGAGGATCGGTTCCCTTGCCGTATTCAACTCAGGTAAGGTCTAAGACAGGGATCATTAAAGTAGGTTCATGGTTCAGATACCCTGCATACTGCTAATGTATGGAATACAAATTTGTGGACACTTTAAGCTGCGTACAGTACAGAGCTCCGCAATTTCCCTAATATTTACGGATTTCAATCGAAACTAAACTTAAAGCCGTCAGACCAATAGAGACAGCTCTGAACCGAACTCTTTTACAAATACAACTAGTAGTAATCACAGATTATTGGATTGCGTCCGATTCTTACATAGCACAAAATTTAAGGTATGGTGGGTCCTTTCCTGTTCGTTTTAATTTAACTTTATTCGTTTTGAATTTTTTTTTCTTTAATTCTTTATGCAGCTTTTCTTTATTCCAAAAAAATCATCTTCACAGAATATTTGAAGTTTCCTTTCAGTTCTACCGCTGCTAACCCAGACTGAATAATGCAAAGTTAATGCGAAAACAAAAATTCTTAACTTTAAGGGTGAAAAAACATCCGGAGCACGAGGAATTATTTCACTCTTTTACCCTGGAGCTACGAGATTCGTGGGCAAACCCAAGTACGTGACGGATCTGACAGAGAAAAACTATAATTCAGGTTGCGTGACATTTGAAAACTATTTTCGTAACGTCTTTAATAATTGAGGAACGTACTTAATAAAAAAATCACATTGAGCTCAGTAAATGTGATATTTGTTAATGGGATATAATGATTGATATATTTGTAGAAAAAAAAAATCAGGGTATCGGTGAAAAGCCGAAATTAGCCTTATCCGTCCTAACACGGACACCGGGCATATTATTTACGAACGAGGCTTGTAAGATATTTCAGTTATTATATAACTGAGGTTAATCGGGCGCGTGGAAAAGGAACAGCTTTCAAATTTAGCGGACCGTACAGTGAAATACGGCCCGGAAAATCGACCAAACACACCTCGCGCACTAACTGACAGATATAATAAATTGATTTATTTTCTTTTAAGCAATATTAATAATAATAATAATAATAATAATAATAGAATGATTTTCTTTTTGCGCACTAAGCTAAATGAGCATCTCAATTCAATTTCTTTTAGTTTACTCTACGTTAGTTTACGTGATTGTTTTATTTAGTGGGGCCGTGCCAAAGTATTATTTTTGCCTTATTCCCAGATCCAAAGATGAAGTTTACATACTGCATCTACACACTGCTCATGCTGAACTTCAACCTGCTTTCTGGTAACCTTTTTTATTTCCTTTCTTTTTCTTTTTTTTTTTTTTTTTTTTTTTTTTTATTTCGCAAACTTTGAGGTCATGTAAAAAATGAACGTCGATTTTGTGTTTGAACGTATATCAATATTTCCCAACTTGCCAGCAAGACATCTTGCTTACTATGGTCGTATAATTTAATAAAAATCGTCTATTCTTCAGGACACATTTTGGTAATTTTAACGGCACCTAAAACTATGCCGAATGAATTTTAAAAGTAGACGTATATTACATTATTCTATTACAATACTTATTTATTATTCTAGTCACAGGTGGCTGTCCACCAGGAAAAAAGACAGATGATTCACAAGGCCGCTGTTGTGTTTTTCCTTTCACGTATGGAGGAGTATCTTACGACTCCTGTACCACTGTTGCTAATGGAAACACACCGTGGTGCTCATTTGATGCTGTCTACGTTGGACAATGGGCTAACTGTGGTAAGAAAAATGTTTTGACCATTCAGTAAATACTTTCCCTCAATTATTTTTCTTTCGATGTAATGTTCCAAAATAAGGGTTTCTTCAGGCCAAAAATGGGCGAATTTTTCCACATCAAATGTTTATTTAATATCTCGACAACCATTTACAGCAATGTGGCCTACAATATCTCATTTTAAAGTGTAAAAAATGGGTTTCTCAGCAAAAAAATAAATCCAATCATAGAAACCCAGCACTTTTCTAAAAAAAAAAATCTTAATTCACAAAAATTAACAAAAAGATTTGATAAAATCTGAGGAAAAATACTTTTTTTAAAAATGATATGTAATTGTAAAAAAAAATTGATAAAGGAAAATAATCCTTCTCATGTCAGCAACATTTCCTGAAAATGTGGCTGGAAAAGAAGAGATCAAAAATTAGTTATGATTTTTTTTTGCCCATGCACTCGCATCAAAACACAGTCGAGAAATGCATTTCTCCATGGGAATCTAATTACCCGTCCGATTTCGCTTGGGCAAATAACTTGAATCGCATCGCTCAAAAGATGCTTTCAGTAAAAATTATTGAGCTTTTTAACAACAGATACGAATTCATAATCAATGTTCAAAAACTAGATGAGATTTCAAATACAAAAAAAGGAACCTGAGGAGTATATCTTCGCATTTCAAAACCATGTCCTTGATGGCGTCGCATTCGCGAACGGACGCGAAGGCTTGTGTTGAGCGCTTACCTCGATTCCTCGCTCTAGTTTTTTTGCTGCCGGTCTATAGCGCTCTCCTCTTTATTAAACATAACTTCGAGAGAGTCTTCATAACCAAAAATATTTCCTAACACATCATTTGCGGGAATAAAATCGACCCGCGGAGCTCTGAATGCCGACGCCATTTTTCACCCAAACATGCAAAAGCGCAAAAATCTGTCGTATATGCCATATTCAAGAGTCAGCCGTCAAACTCAATATGTTATTGGTTAATTATACAATGAACTGTGTAAAACTCGCGTTTTGATTGGTCTAGAGGAGTGTGTGATTAGAGTATAGACGCACGATTGACGTCATGGAGTGGTGTGACCGGCGCACGTGATCAGATTCTAGAGTCCAGCCAGTGCGACTGGTCAACAAAGTTTTGCGAACTGTTTTTGCGAGTAGCGGACAAAAACAGGCAAATTTTCGCAGGAAAGGAAAACTGCCCAATAAAAAATTGGACAAAGACCGTTAAGGGTGACCTCAAACAGAATAAGAAAGCTAGAACTTTGATGTGACGTGAAAACGAAGCAAATACTTGTCGAAATATGTCGCCGATAAAAATCCGGTAATGGCAAGTAATCGATTACAAATCGCAGTGAACCGACTTACATGCTGTAATATTTTGGTGTCAGGATTTCCTTCTGGAATAAAGGTTAGTTTTGAAAAAATGGTTAGTGTAATTCTTTCGGATTATACTCTAATTTAGAAGATCCCAATTGCTTGTGTGTAGTAGTATAAAACTGAGTCTTCTGGAAAAGTTTTGACTCAGCTCAGGCAACGCGATGCTCGCTCACGAAATCTGTTAAAATGTCTTGTATAAAACAAATAGATTCCATTTTGCCGTGGGTCTGTACACTGATAACGCACAGAGGACGTCAAAACGTGATAAGAACATCAGTCACGCTACTCGCCTGCGGCTCGTAGCATACTTATTTGTTCTCACGACGTTTTAACGTCATCTGTGCGTTATCAGAGTACAGACGCACGGCAAATAAAAATCTATTTGTTAAATAAATAAACGTCATATCCTCCAAATTTGGAAAGAAACAAAAGTAACGCAGTTTTTCTGCGAGTTTTTGAATTTATGGGTGGATATCCACCCATAGCAAGAGCTCCTGCCTAGAATCCTAGTCAATCCTAGTTTACTTTCTATTTATTAACTTGCATATATGTAATTTGCCAAAGATGATAGTTGCGGTCTTTAAAACAAAAAAGGCTAACAGGTCCATTTTTTATATCACAGTTAATTCATGCACAAAGAGCCCTTGTAAGAATGGCGGAGCCTGCAATGTAACTGGAGACGATAGTTACAGCTGTCAGTGTGCAGAGGGATTTTATGGAGACAACTGTGAAAAAGGTACGCACGCAGACACTTCAAAAGGCTTATATAGAAATGAAAAATAGAAAGTAAGGATCAAAACTCAAGTTTATGCTTTGAATCTATCTTTTTTCTCAGAGAGCCCTTGCAATTCTGTCCCGTGTAAAAATGGAGGAACCTGTACAATGACTGGCGCTGATTCATACTCTTGCAAGTGCACTGATGAATTTGAAGGAGATAACTGCGACACACGTAAGCGAACTTGTGATATGGCAGATTCGTCAATTTTCTTCCTACTTTTGTAAGCATTTTTCAGCATCAACTGAAAACATAAAGGTAATCCGCTTACTGTTCAACAGGACTGCCATGTCCACCAGGAAAAAAGACGGATGATTCACAAGGCCGCTGTTGTGTTTTTCCTTTCACGTATGGAGGAGTTTCTTACAAGTCCTGTAGCACTATTGGTTGGTGCTCATTTGATGCTGTTTACGCTGGACGTTGGGCCAACTGTGGTAAAAAGATGTCTTGACTATTCAGTAGATACTTTCCCTCAATTATTTTCCAATCGATGTTATGTTCCAAAATAAGGGTTTTTAATCAATCCTAGTCAATCCTAGTTTACTTTCTGTTAATAAAGGAGCATATATGTAATTTGCCAAAGATGATAGTTGCGGTGTTTGAAACAAAAAAGGCTGACAGGTCCATTTTTTATATCACAGTTAATTCATGCACAAAGAGCCCTTGTAAGAATGGCGGAGCCTGCAATGTAACTGGAGACGATAGTTACAGCTGTCAGTGTGCAGAGGGATTTTATGGAGACAACTGTGAAAAAGGTACGCACGCAGACACTTCAAAAGGCTTATAGAGAAATGAAAAATAGAAAGTAAGGATCAAAACTCAAGTTTATGCTTTGAATTTATCTTTTTTTCTCAGAGAGCCCTTGCAATTCTGTCCCGTGTAAAAATGGAGGAACCTGTACAATGACTGGCGCTGATTCATACTCTTGCAAGTGCACTGATGAATTTGAAGGAGATAACTGCGACAAACGTAAGCGAACTTGTGATATGGCAGATTCGTCAATTTTCTTCCTACTTTTGTAAGCATTTTTCAGCATCAACTGAAAACATAAAGGTAATCCGCTTACTGTTCAACAGGACTGCCATGTCCACCAGGAAAAAAGACGGATGATTCACAAGGCCGCTGTTGTGTTTTTCCTTTCACGTATGGAGGAGTTTCTTACAAGTCCTGTAGCACTATTGGTTGGTGCTCATTTGATGCTGTTTACGCTGGACGTTGGGCCAACTGTGGTAAAAAGATGTTTTGACTATTCAGTAGATACTTTCCCTCAATTATTTTCCAATCGATGTTATGTTCCAAAATAAGGGTTTTTAATCAATCCTAGTCAATCCTAGTTTACTTTCTGTTAGTAAAGGAGCATATATGTAATTTGCCAAAGATGATAGTTGCGGTGTTTGAAACAAAAAAGGCTGACAGGTCCATTTTTTATATCACAGTTAATTCATGCACAAAGAGCCCTTGTAAGAATGGCGGAGCCTGCGATGTAACTGGAGACGATAGTTACAGCTGTCAGTGTGCAGAGGGATTTTATGGAGACAACTGTGAAAAAGGTAGGCACGCAGACACTTCAAAAGGCTTATAGAGAAACGAAAAATAGAAAGTAAGGATCAAAACTCAAGTTTATGCTTTGAATCTATCTTTTTTTCTCAGAGAGCCCTTGCAATTCTGTCCCGTGTAAAAATGGAGGAACCTGTACAATGACTGGCGCTGATTCATACTCTTGCAAGTGCACTGATGAATTTGAAGGAGATAACTGCGACAAACGTAAGCGAACTTGTGATATGGCAGATTCGTCAATTTTCTTCCTACTTTTGTAAGCATTTTTCAGCATCAACTGAAAACATAAAGGTAATCCGCTTACTGTTCAACAGGACTGCCATGTCCACCAGGAAAAAAGACAGATGATTCACAAGGCCGCTGTTGTGTTTTTCCTTTCACGTATGGAGGAGTTTCTTACAAATCCTGTAGCACTATTGGTTGGTGCTCATTTGATGCTGTTTACGCTGGACGTTGGGCCAACTGTGGTAAAAAGATGTTTTGACTATTCCGTAGATACTTTCCCTCAATTATTTTCCAATCGATGTTATGTTCCAAAATAAGGGTTTTTAATCAATCCTAGTCAATCCTAGTTTACTTTCTGTTAATAAAGGAGCATATATGTAATTTGCCAAAGATGATAGTTGCGGTGTTTGAAACAAAAAAGGCTGACAGGTCCATTTTTTATATCACAGTTAATTCATGCACAAAGAGCCCTTGTAAGAATGGCGGAGCCTGCAATGTAACTGGAGACGATAGTTACAGCTGTCAGTGTGCAGAGGGATTTTATGGAGACAACTGTGAAAAAGGTAGGCACGCAGACACTTCAAAAGGCTTATAGAGAAATGAAAAATAGAAAGTAAGGATCAAAACTCAAGTTTATGCTTTGAATCTATCTTTTTTTCTCAGAGAGCCCTTGCAATTCTGTCCCGTGTAAAAATGGAGGAACCTGTACAATGACTGGCGCTGATTCATACTCTTGCAAGTGCACTGATGAATTTGAAGGAGATAACTGCGACAAACGTAAGCGAACTTGTGATATGGCAGATTCGTCAATTTTCTTCCTACTTTTGTAAGCATTTTTCAGCATCAACTGAAAACATAAAGGTAATCCGCTTACTGTTCAACAGGACTGCCATGTCCACCAGGAAAAAAGACAGATGATTCACAAGGCCGCTGTTGTGTTTTTCCTTTCACGTATGGAGGAGTTTCTTACAAATCCTGTAGCACTATTGGTTGGTGCTCATTTGATGCTGTTTACGCTGGACGTTGGGCCAACTGTGGTAAAAAGATGTTTTGACTATTCAGTAGATACTTTCCCTCAATTATTTTCCAATCGATGTTATGTTCCAAAATAAGGGTTTTTAATCAATCCTAGTCAATCCTAGTTTACTTTCTGTTAATAAAGGAGCATATATGTAATTTGCCAAAGATGATAGTTGCGGTGTTTGAAACAAAAAAGGCTGACAGGTCCATTTTTTATATCACAGTTAATTCATGCACAAAGAGCCCTTGTAAGAATGGCGGAGCCTGCAATGTAACTGGAGACGATAGTTACAGCTGTCAGTGTGCAGAGGGATTTTATGGAGACAACTGTGAAAAAGGTAGGCACGCAGACACTTCAAAAGGCTTATAGAGAAATGAAAAATAGAAAGTAAGGATCAAAACTCAAGTTTATGCTTTGAATCTATCTTTTTTTCTCAGAGAGCCCTTGCAATTCTGTCCCGTGTAAAAATGGAGGAACCTGTACAATGACTGGCGCTGATTCATACTCTTGCAAGTGCACTGATGAATTTGAAGGAGATAACTGCGACAAACGTAAGCGAACTTGTGATATGGCAGATTCGTCAATTTTCTTCCTACTTTTGTAAGCATTTTTCAGCATCAACTGAAAACATAAAGGTAATCCGCTTACTGTTCAACAGGACTGCCATGTCCACCAGGAAAAAAGACGGATGATTCACAAGGCCGCTGTTGTGTTTTTCCTTTCACGTATGGAGGAGTTTCTTACAAGTCCTGTAGCACTATTGGTTGGTGCTCATTTGATGCTGTTTACGCTGGACGTTGGGCCAACTGTGGTAAAAAGATGTTTTGACTATTCAGTAGATACTTTCCCTCAATTATTTTCCAATCGATGTTATGTTCCAAAATAAGGGTTTTTAATCAATCCTAGTCAATCCTAGTTTACTTTCTGTTAATAAAGGAGCATATATGTAATTTGCCAAAGATGATAGTTGCGGTGTTTGAAACAAAAAAGGCTGACAGGTCCATTTTTTATATCACAGTTAATTCATGCACAAAGAGCCCTTGTAAGAATGGCGGAGCCTGCAATGTAACTGGAGACGATAGTTACAGCTGTCAGTGTGCAGAGGGATTTTATGGAGACAACTGTGAAAAAGGTAGGCACGCAGACACTTCAAAAGGCTTATAGAGAAATGAAAAATAGAAAGTAAGGATCAAAACTCAAGTTTATGCTTTGAATCTATCTTTTTTTCTCAGAGAGCCCTTGCAATTCTGTCCCGTGTAAAAATGGAGGAACCTGTACAATGACTGGCGCTGATTCATACTCTTGCAAGTGCACTGATGAATTTGAAGGAGATAACTGCGACAAACGTAAGCGAACTTGTGATATGGCAGATTCGTCAATTTTCTTCCTACTTTTGTAAGCATTTTTCAGCATCAACTGAAAACATAAAGGTAAACCGCTTACTGTTCAACAGGACTGCCATGTCCACCAGGAAAAAAGACGGATGATTCACAAGGCCGCTGTTGTGTTTTTCCTTTCACGTATGGAGGAGTTTCTTACAAGTCCTGTAGCACTATTGGTTGGTGCTCATTTGATGCTGTTTACGCTGGACGTTGGGCCAACTGTGGTAAAAAAATGTTTTGACTATTCAGTAGATACTTTCCCTCAATTATTTTCCAATCGATGTTATGTTCGAAAATAAGGGTTTTTAATCAATCCTAGTCAATCCTAGTTTACTTTCTGTTAATAAAGGAGCATATATGTAATTTGCCAAAGATGATAGTTGCGGTGTTTGAAACAAAAAAGGCTGACAGGTCCATTTTTTATATCACAGTTAATTCATGCACAAAGAGCCCTTGTAAGAATGGCGGAGCCTGCGATGTAACTGGAGACGATAGTTACAGCTGTCAGTGTGCAGAGGGATTTTATGGAGACAACTGTGAAAAAGGTAGGCACGCAGACACTTCAAAAGGCTTATAGAGAAATGAAAAATAGAAAGTAAGGATCAAAACTCAAGTTTATGCTTTGAATCTATCTTTTTTTCTCAGAGAGCCCTTGCAATTCTGTCCCGTGTAAAAATGGAGGAACCTGTACAATGACTGGCGCTGATTCATACTCTTGCAAGTGCACTGATGAATTTGAAGGAGATAACTGCGACAAACGTAAGCGAACTTGTGATATGGCAGATTCGTCAATTTTCTTCCTACTTTTGTAAGCATTTTTCAGCATCAACTGAAAACATAAAGGTAATCCGCTTACTGTTCAACAGGACTGCCATGTCCACCAGGAAAAAAGACGGATGATTCACAAGGCCGCTGTTGTGTTTTTCCTTTCACGTATGGAGGAGTTTCTTACAAGTCCTGTAGCACTATTGGTTGGTGCTCATTTGATGCTGTTTACGCTGGACGTTGGGCCAACTGTGGTAAAAAGATGTTTTGACTATTCAGTAGATACTTTCCCTCAATTATTTTCCAATCGATGTTATGTTCCAAAATAAGGGTTTTTAATCAATCCTAGTCAATCCTAGTTTACTTTCTGTTAATAAAGGAGCATATATGTAATTTGCCAAAGATGATAGTTGCGGTGTTTGAAACAAAAAAGGCTGACAGGTCCATTTTTTATATCACAGTTAATTCATGCACAAAGAGCCCTTGTAAGAATGGCGGAGCCTGCAATGTAACTGGAGACGATAGTTACAGCTGTCAGTGTGCAGAGGGATTTTATGGAGACAACTGTGAAAAAGGTAGGCACGCAGACACTTCAAAAGGCTTATAGAGAAATGAAAAATAGAAAGTAAGGATCAAAACTCAAGTTTATGCTTTGAATCTATCTTTTTTTCTCAGAGAGCCCTTGCAATTCTGTCCCGTGTAAAAATGGAGGAACCTGTACAATGACTGGCGCTGATTCATACTCTTGCAAGTGCACTGATGAATTTGAAGGAGATAACTGCGACAAACGTAAGCGAACTTGTGATATGGCAGATTCGTCAATTTTCTTCCTACTTTTGTAAGCATTTTTCAGCATCAACTGAAAACATAAAGGTAATCCGCTTACTGTTCAACAGGACTGCCATGTCCACCAGGAAAAAAGACGGATGATTCACAAGGCCGCTGTTGTGTTTTTCCTTTCACGTATGGAGGAGTTTCTTACAAGTCCTGTAGCACTATTGGTTGGTGCTCATTTGATGCTGTTTACGCTGGACGTTGGGCCAACTGTGGTAAAAAGATGTTTTGACTATTCAGTAGATACTTTCCCTCAATTATTTTCAGATCGATGTTATGTTCCAAAATAAGGGTTTTTAATCAATCCTAGTCAATCCTAGTTTACTTTCTGTTAGTAAAGGAGCATATATGTAATTTGCCAAAGATGATAGTTGCGGTGTTTGAAACAAAAAAGGCTGACAGGTCCATTTTTTATATCACAGTTAATTCATGCACAAAGAGCCCTTGTAAGAATGGCGGAGCCTGCGATGTAACTGGAGACGATAGTTACAGCTGTCAGTGTGCAGAGGGATTTTATGGAGACAACTGTGAAAAAGGTAGGCACGCAGACACTTCAAAAGGCTTATAGAGAAATGAAAAATAGAAAGTAAGGATCAAAACTCAAGTGTATGCTTTGAATCTATCTTTTTTTCTCAGAGAGCCCTTGCAATTCTGTCCCGTGTAAAAATGGAGGAACCTGTACAATGACTGGCGCTGATTCATACTCTTGCAAGTGCACTGATGAATTTGAAGGAGATAACTGCGACAAACGTAAGCGAACTTGTGATATGGCAGATTCGTCAATTTTCTTCCTACTTTTGTAAGCATTTTTCAGCATCAACTGAAAACATAAAGGTAATCCGCTTACTGTTCAACAGGACTGCCATGTCCACCAGGAAAAAAGACGGATGATTCACAAGGCCGCTGTTGTGTTTTTCCTTTCACGTATGGAGGAGTTTCTTACAAGTCCTGTAGCACTATTGGTTGGTGCTCATTTGATGCTGTTTACGCTGGACGTTGGGCCAACTGTGGTAAAAAGATGTTTTGACTATTCAGTAGATACTTTCCCTCAATTATTTTCCAATCGATGTTATGTTCCAAAATAAGGGTTTTTAATCAATCCTAGTCAATCCTAGTTTACTTTCTGTTAATAAAGGAGCATATATGTAATTTGCCAAAGATGATAGTTGCGGTGTTTGAAACAAAAAAGGCTGACAGGTCCATTTTTTATATCACAGTTAATTCATGCACAAAGAGCCCTTGTAAGAATGGCGGAGCCTGCAATGTAACTGGAGACGATAGTTACAGCTGTCAGTGTGCAGAGGGATTTTATGGAGACAACTGTGAAAAAGGTAGGCACGCAGACACTTCAAAAGGCTTATAGAGAAATGAAAAATAGAAAGTAAGGATCAAAACTCAAGTGTATGCTTTGAATCTATCTTTTTTTCTCAGAGAGCCCTTGCAATTCTGTCCCGTGTAAAAATGGAGGAACCTGTACAATGACTGGCGCTGATTCATACTCTTGCAAGTGCACTGATGAATTTGAAGGAGATAACTGCGACAAACGTAAGCGAACTTGTGATATGGCAGATTCGTCAATTTTCTTCCTACTTTTGTAAGCATTTTTCAGCATCAACTGAAAACATAAAGGTAATCCGCTTACTGTTCAACAGGACTGCCATGTCCACCAGGAAAAAAGACGGATGATTCACAAGGCCGCTGTTGTGTTTTTCCTTTCACGTATGGAGGAGTTTCTTACAAGTCCTGTAGCACTATTGGTTGGTGCTCATTTGATGCTGTTTACGCTGGACGTTGGGCCAACTGTGGTAAAAAAATGTTTTGACTATTCAGTAGATACTTTCCCTCAATTATTTTCCAATCGATGTTATGTTCGAAAATAAGGGTTTTTAATCAATCCTAGTCAATCCTGGTTTACTTTCTGTTAATAAAGGAGCATATATGTAATTTGCCAAAGATGATAGTTGCGGTGTTTGAAACAAAAAAGGCTGACAGGTCCATTTTTTATATCACAGTTAATTCATGCACAAAGAGCCCTTGTAAGAATGGCGGAGCCTGCAATGTAACTGGAGACGATAGTTACAGCTGTCAGTGTGCAGAGGGATTTTATGGAGACAACTGTGAAAAAGGTACGCAGGCAGACACTTCAAAAGGCTTTTAGAGAAATGAAAAATAGAAAGTAAGGATCAAAACACAAGCTTATGCTTTGAATCTATCTTTTTTTCTCAGAGAGCCCTTGCAATTCTGTCCCGTGTAAAAATGGAGGAACCTGTACAATGACTGGCGCTGATTCATACTCTTGCAAGTGCACTGATGAATTTGAAGGAGATAACTGCGACAAAAGTAAGCGAACTTGTGATATGGCAGATTCGTCAATTTTCTTCCTACTTTTGTAAGCATTTTTCAGCATCAACTGAAAACATAAAGGTAATCCGCTTACTGTTCAACAGGATTGCTATGTCCACCAGGAAAAAAGACGGATGATCCACAAGGCCGCTGTTGTGTTTTTCCTTTTACGTATGGAGGAGTATCTTACGAGTCCTGTAGCACTATTGGTTGGTGCTCATTTGATGCTGTCTACGCTGGACAATGGGCTAACTGTGGTAAAAAATGTTTGTACTATTTAGTAGATACTTTGCGCTAATTCTTTTCCTATAGAGTGTATGCACGACGGCCATGTTGGAGGACCGAAACAATACAAAGTTTTTCCTTTGGGAAATACATTTTATTTTTATGCAAATATGTTCTTTTGTTTTAGTCCACTAACATGGTTGCCGTTCCCACACTCAATTAATGTAATGTTTCAAAATAAGGTAATCGTTCAAGAAGACTATGCTAGCTTACATACTGTTAATCAAAGAGCATGGATGTAGCTGTTTAAATGCCGGAGTTCCAACGTTTGAAAGATTTAAAGGTTAAAGTTTTTTTTTTAATCGAAAGAAAGTATGGTGTCGTTTTGGCTCTGTCTAATCTGGCTAATTGTACACTCTACGGACGTAATAGACAGAGAGTGTTTTGGGTAATTTTAAAAATGCAAGCAGTATTTAGAAAAAAAAAAACTATTAGAAATTTATGCATTAGTTATGTGAAACGTTTATTGGTAAAGCAATACGGGACGAATTTTAGGTGGCATCAGTGCAATCTTTATATTTTGAAGTGGATGAGTGCGCGACGTCACCGTGTAAGAATGGAGCTAACTGTAAATTGACTGACGATGGTTACAGTTGCCAACCATGTCCTGCAGGGTGGATTGGAAAGGATTGTGATCAAGGTTTGATATTGAGTTTTTGTAACCTACTTCGACTCGGATGCCATATTTTTTCGAGTGTCTGACTGATTTTTGCAGAAATTCAAAGAAAAAGTTCCCACTATAAAATAATTTATAAGATGCTGATTTTAAAATAGTTTTTTTCAGAAAAAATGGTGCAAATTTCGTAGATATAGTTAATGAAACTGATCAGCGTGTGGACAAGGAACGATTAAGTAAATTTGAGATCTGTGCTGAATTTTTGGACGCACTCTTAATTGCTAGTTTTATTCCTCTGAAATATCTCATGCTGACACATTCATGTCTGCCTATATTACTATTATTGGTAACTATTACTGCAATGATATTCCTGTGTCTTTTCGTTAAAACCAACAAAACAAATATTTAAGCGAGCTCTCTTCCAGCATTATTTTGCTCAGTATTAATGACTGCCACGTGACCTTGTAAAACGTTTTCTGTCTTTCTTCTCCTCTATTATTTATAATTGGTTTTCCTTTTTCTTTTTCTTTTTTTTTCTTTTAACAAATATTGTATCGTAATTTTAAAGGGATTGCAATTAGTTAACTATATTATGCCCTTCTCCACTCCTTTCTTACGCAAGTGACCTTATATAATTTGATGAAGTGGAGTAAATGAAAAATACAAATACAAAATACAAAAGCCTATTACTATGATGTCGTAATTTTATCGCAAAAGTCGTTATGAATAATAAGTCATCGCACTTCAATTGTGCAAACTTTTTAAAAATGTACACTGGTGAGCCTAAGGTTTCAGCAACTGGCAAATCAGGCGGATCAATTGGCCATTTGCATTGGTTAAGGAAGTCGAACTTCGAACTTTGGTCTACCATGAAACAACTCTAGCTAGTGGTTAATAGAAAAGAAAACCTCTGAATTTCTGTGCTTGATCCATTCCATGTGTTTGCTCCGACCTCTAATTGGTTCAATGTACTGTTCAGAGGGTTCACTTACGTGATGTTAAAGTTTAGCTCGTATGTTGGGTACGGTGATTTCTTTCCGGTTTTCAAGTGAAAAGCACTTTGTTATTGATGATTATTATTGATCATTAACTATGCTACTACTTTATTTCTTCCTAGATGTTGATGAATGTGAATCAACCCCTTGTAAAAATGGTGGTACATGTTTAAACGAACAACCTGGTTACTCTTGCCGATGCAAGGACGGGTACCAAGGACAACAGTGTCAAGAAGGTATACATACATTTTGCTCAATTATTGGAAGTTATAAAGCCTCTGGCATTGGGCTTAATCGCTCTTATAATTCCAGCCGAACTTTATCCTTGGATCGCCTTGGGACCAAACAATCTGACATGTGGTGTCCTCCCTATTAGCCGAATGGGTAATGTCACATTTAATCACGTACCGAGACCTCCGACGGCTAGACGGAACAAAATCGAGTGAGATCCCGGGGTACGAAATTCGTCACATATTTCATCGCGCGCTAGGCATGAGACGAGGCTGCTTATGCTACTACAGTTGGGCCTTTTGGACAAACCTTTGGTCAATAAGCCATTTCCGAGTTGCTGGGGACCTCACCATGAAAGCGAGGCAAAGTGCAAAAATTTTCATATGAAAATTAGTTTTGTTTGCATATGAATGAAAAAGTTATTTTCATAACAAAAGCTTTGCACTTACCCTCGCTTTCATGACGATATTCAAAGCAACTCAGAAATGGTCTATTACAAAACAACAATAAGCAATTTAAAAATAGTTTATATGTTCTATGTTGGTGCGTCGGCTGCTACCAAATAAAAAGAAAGCAAATTGAAAGCAATTTCTATGGAAACCGATCATTTCCCTCTTTTAAAGGAATACCAAGCCAATTGGTAGGTTGTGAAAAGTTACAATAAACACACTTTGACTGCTGTCCGTGGTCACAGAGTTTCACATTGCTACATTACTGGTTATCAACTTAGTGTCTGTAAGTGCTCAATTTGCTGTGGTTGTGATTCGAAATGAACATTTTTTTTTAACGCGAGAACTACAGAAAGAATAACAAGATTAAAATTTCAAAGTGAGCGAAGTTTAATAATTCAAATAACATTTAAAGCCTGTTTTTTAAAGCATTTGCTCAAGATGGATTTTTCCTTCAGCGATCAACGAATGTGCAAGCAATCCTTGTGTTAATGGCGGCACTTGTAAAGATGAGATTGGCCGATACGTTTGTGAGTGTCCAACAGGATACCAGGGAGAAAATTGTGAAACCGGTAAGTACTTATGTTTGAACACGAATGCAAAAAAAGGCAGGCCGCTTTACATGGAAGGAAGGTGACCCGGGTTATCGTTTAGCCGAGATCAAAGTATAACCTTGCTTTAAGAACTTTAAAACTCGCACAAACTATTTCATTACATTATCAAACATATTGCAGTCCTTACCTGAAAATCTACTTTAAAACTGAATAAGATATTTTCCGCAGCATGCTCCTCGAGTTCAAATCCAGGAACACGTGTTTTGTAAGCAATCTTCGATTAGCCAGCCGTGTTAGTAATAGACCGTTGCGAAAAGCGTCATTACAACTAATTAAGTTTTGTAGCAATTTTTCAGTGTATTTTAGATGTTAAGTGATTTATATGCTCTTACACTGAATTTTATTTATCCAGACATTAACGAATGCGAGAATGATCCCTGCCAAAATGGTGGTACTTGTGTTAATTCTCCCGGAGGCTATTCGTGTAATTGTGTTGATGGTTACACGGGAGATCACTGTCAGGAGGGTAAGATCGGTGCTTTTATTCAGAAAATATTTTAAAATGTATCAAAATCCGAAGCCCATCTACCTCATCTATAATTTTTTACAAGTTCTCAAAGACATACTGCGTATACGAGCCTATTATCATGCAATAGTTTGAAGCCTTCAGTGTTTACCTTAGAGTACATAAAACTATTCAAAGTGGATGCTCCGTATAGCGATTGTTAAAATGAGTCCTTCTTTTCTAAGGCCTCTAACCGCATGTAGGTACTTATTGGCCTTCACTAGCTTTTCTCGCAAGTGGCTCGTGAATTTACAATTATCGTGTAACGTAATTAACTCCTAATATCACGAGTTCACTACATTGTGGAATGTTATGCACCTCTAACAACGGAACATTAAATTCCTTTATACGGACAGTAAGTTCCTTGCATTTTTTTGGATTGTAAGACATCGAATTATTCTCCGACCAGCGTAGGAAATTACCAGCCACTTCAAAAGACTGATCTACTCTGTCTTTCCACAACGGAAATACAGTATTAGAATCATCGGCATACTTAAAAAGTATGTTAACAGAAATTAACTGAGTATCGAGATCATTAAGGGGGCACTGTCATGGCGATTTTGCTGTATTTTGGTCAAAACTGCTCAAATATTTGACAAAGAACCTGTTTTGTAACATGAAATTACTCTTACAAAATCAGGAAGGAAATATAAAGGTTCCTCTCGAAGAAAGAACAAACAATCATCAATTTTTAGCAACTTCTCTGAAATACACAGTAAGAACTTGAAAAAATTGGTTGCAATCCACTTCCATCCTAGCCATCTGCAGCCAAACATAATTAAAAGTAGTTTCTGTGCACTAGTAGGGTTATTGCTGACAAAACCGCTACCATTATTTTAACGATTCCCTTTAAACAAATACGTTTTTTGGCTATTCATAGTGACTGCTACATTGAATGAATAGGGACCGCTAACAGACCCTTGGGTCGTGCCCTTATTGACACCTTTCCATTCTCCAACAAAGATGCCATTATACACAACCCTTCGTTGCCTCTCGGATAAGAAACGTAAATACCAGTTTGCCCATACAATAGAACACATCTAAAACATGAGACATCGGACAGCTGCAGATAGGGCAATTTACTAGTAGATGAACTTAACGTCTCTATTAAGGAAAATAATAAGAACAATATAAACCCATGGCCATATACATGTTAAAGTTCCCAGGCCCTCTTGCATTGTCATTAATCATACATAAAGCTCTGCCGTTTAAACCCTGGGAGGTAGAAGCCTTATTAATTTCTGGCCTAAAGAAAAAGGAATGCTTTTTTCCACGAAGGAATTGTAGCAAAAAGGGTAGTTATTTTATTTTATTTTATTTTTTTTAATTCTATAGCCATCACACCAAGAACCAAGAACTGAAATATGACTCTTCTATAACGTGTTGTGTATAATCTTATTTTAACCAAGATGAACATCACTTCTAAAACGTGACAGTAAATAACGTTTAATTCTCTGCCTATTCGTTGTACATGTTTTTGAAATATTTTTGCTGTTGCTGTTTTTTTCTCTAGCATTCGAACTTTTGTACTTCTTTATATAAAGGATGTGCCCTCTCAAAAGGGAGAATTATTAGAGGGGCGTGGCTTAACAAAGCTTAACAAAGCTATTTCAGTTATAAAAAAAGGTTTTCATGGTGGTCACTGTGCACTTAGTAAGGACAGCTGGATCTGTTTCTTTGGTGCCCGTGGAAAAGCGGCCTTTCAGCTGTACACTGAAACACATTACTGTAAGAATTTTTGTCAATAATCAATGATTTTACAAATAAATTCATCTGTTCTGAGTTGAATACTGACAAATAGTTACGCTATATAAGGAACGCGGGAATGACTACACAGTGTGTTAAAAGATAAACATTAAATGTACAAAACCATGGTTACGTACGATCGGGAAAGCGACAATGCGGGATTTTGTGTTCAGTGAGTTACCATATAAATACACTCTCGCTGTTTTGATTTACAACAGATTTTAATACTATACTAACTCAAGCTAAAAATAAAATAACTGGTTGCATCTTTCTAAATTAACAGTTATTAATCTTGCTGAAGACGACGTAAGAAATATCTTCTATTATCTTGCAGTTTATTGGAAATCTATGGGATGTTTCAAGGAACACAAAAAGACAAAGAAAAGAGTTCTTCCACGTAAATTTGCCACCGTCAAAGGCATCAAACGTAAAAACCCGGATCTTACAAAGATTGTCACCAAGTGCAAAGCTGCGGCGGAGAAAAAGGGTTTCAAAATTTTCGCTATCAGGGTAATAATTAATTAAACACGTTGAAAGAACAGGCGAGGTAATTAAGGCCAATAAATAAAGTGTCAAAAAATTGCTTCGCTTTTACTGAATTGGAAAGAACCCTAATTCCTGTTTTTCTGCGAGTTTAATTTATATTTTGTTCCGCATCAAGTAAGGGAAACAGCGGTCTACAAATTTTACCTTAATCAATTTACTGTTATAAAAAAGGCAGGCATTCGTTAAAACATTGCTCCTTTTTCAAAAGGGAAATTCGAAAACAAGGAGTGCTCCGCCATCCTGCATTCAGAGAATGCCAGTTTCATTCTCCGTTTCTTCGCGCTACTTTCTCAGCAAATTAGAAGTATATATATCAAACCAACAGCGACTAATCTGCACACGTTTTCCCGCGTTTGATGTCATTTCCATGTAGTTTCATTTTGCTAGTATTTTAGTAATCACCGTAACCAATCACAGCATTGAACACCACTTTAAAGCAAAAGATGTTTTAGGGAAAAGGTAGTTTAAGGATAGGGTATAACCTATAATCCCTCCCCTCCCCCCCCCCCCCCCCCCCTTAACAAGGCGTTAGGAGCATGAGCTAGAGTTAAAACCCTCCTTATTGTTGAGTGGTAACAATTTCTGATCGATGCACGAAAGAAATATAGATCCACACCAGTCCCACATAACTTTAAGCTATAAACAAACGCGAATGCAACAAAAAAAAAATTACGCATACTCTATGTACTCTGTTAGCTTGTTTCTTGTTGTAATCTATTTCCTTTACCAAACCACGTTTGCTGTTACAGAGCGTCAACAAATGTGTCACATCCAAGAATGGTAAGATGGTTGATTACAAGAAAAAAGGCGCGTCATCAAAGTGCTTCACTGATGATCAGGGTAATGGTGCTGGCAAAGGAAGGGCCAATTTTGTTTTCACCAGGTAATATACACGGTGCTGCTTGCAAATGCTTTTACTAATTGCAAATGGTTTTACTAATAATGCCTCTTATTTTAATCTCACGTGAGAGTACACTCACTTCGTTCAGCACGTAAATAGCCGAAGCCCCATTTGACAAAACTAACTAAACTGTTCAGAGTCAAACGTCAAACCCAGATGAACTAAAACCAAGTCAATCCACCCAAGAGTGGGAACATAACTTCAAGGAAAGAAATTGTATCGCAATTGAAAAAGAAAGGAAGAGAGAGAGAGAGAGAGAGAGAGAGAGAGAGAGAGAGAGAGAGAGAGAGAGAGAGAGAGAGAGAGAGAGAGAGAGAGAGAGAGAGAGAGAGAGAGAGAGAGAGAGAGAGAGAGAGAGAGAGAGAGAGAGAGAGAGATAAAGATATTCTCAACAGGCTGCCAAAATATTGATCCAAGTACACATTAAATTCCATTCCCTGAAGAAAGCCAGGCAACACCAAACTGATATCCGATAACCTTTTAGTAAAAGTCACCTAAAGGTTTTGTGCCCTTTGCTTGGACATTTTGCGTAGTTAGTCATTTACCCTCCCCTCCCCCCCCCCCCCACCCCCTCGGTTAAGTAGGTTTAAAGATCAGAACCTAATTCAAACCAAACACGTTAATTTTTGTGTTTTATAAAGTATTGACTTATCTTTGTTTATTATCGTTATTTTTTTCTTAAGGTAAACAAGACCCCTTTTCAAGATGACATCTTAACATTATGGGATCAGCCAGTAATGGATTCTAAAATAATCAGTGGGATAGTACATGGGTTGATTATTAATTAGGAGAGAAATACTGAATGCCGAAATAAAGTAAACAAAAATGGAAATGAGTAGTCTTTAGTGAAATATGCTTCCTACATAGAACTTCCTTAACTGCCAACTAGATTTTTTTATTTATTTTTTCTTAGATATTGACCAAGTCCTTTTTTGCGTTTTTATGAAGTGATTTTGAAGCTTTTGAAAACTTTAAATGGGACGACGCCAGAATATTTAAGATCATGTTTTGTTTTCACGATAATGTGAATTCTTATCATTTAAGTAATACATAAAACACACTAACTCTTCTACAACCCTACGCTGATTAGTTAAAGAGAAGTAGCTCAGATCGTACAGCGGAGCTCAGTTGCAACTTTGGACCAGTTTATCCCTAGAATTACGCCAAGCTACTTCCTTGAATGATTATCAGACTCAATTGAGTCTCCACAGTTTTACGTAACTTTCTAAACATAGCCTGCAAGAAAAGCAGCGTTTACTGTTTTAAGTCGAGGCCCATAAAAACGCATGAAACGAAGCCAATATCAGGCCATCTTGACCGAACAAGCTTGGTCAATAAAAAATTTATTATATGGCTTTACCTTCAAGTTAAGACTTATTTTCAGTGCATTTTGGGATAACCATGTACTCATAGGAAACTGGGAATCCTAAATTATCTTAAAGATATAGTTTCAGAATGGCAAAAAGGAAGCAAACAATTATTGAAAACATAAAATATTTTCGATTTTCGCAAGTGCAGAAAGATTTTACGGCTTCCTAAGAACCCCAAAGTAAATTTGTATCTAAAAGTAGACTTCGTTGATAATTCTTCCATCAACTCCTTGTGGCAATTAGGTACCAAATATGAAATTCAACCTGAGAAATTTCGTTTACTTAAAATTTTGTGATTTGAACTTTTCGCACCCCAGGATGTACTCCGGCGAAACTCACTGCGAGATCGTGCATTTTGCAAGTCTTGCTGCTGTTAGTTCTAGAGAATAAAGATCATTCAAAGCCTCCTAATTAGACCCTAATTTGCTAATAATACACTATGACATTTAATGTAATAAATCTGAGGACACGAAGTTCATCGAGTTTACTCGTAGTCCGAGTCAAGTAAGAGTCACGAGCCAAGTTCGAGTCAGGATCCACCTTTTATTTTTCTCTCTTTTTTATTTTGTTTCGTTTTTGTCTTGCTATCTTTAATCGTGATTCTTGCTTTCATAATGATGTGCCAACTGCTGAGATATTTTCCTTGTCAACGCGATCGCGAGAGTTCACTATTGGTAGTAAATTAACTCCATTCCTCAGTCATTCTCGCCATGTGTAATTTTTCTGAAAAGGTTTGTCCAATGTTGCTGGTGACAAAAGCTTCAGTCACTATGCCTTGTGAATCTCACGTTGACGTATAAGGGGAAAAACATGGGCGTAAACATTTTGCCCTCAAGGTTCTATTCTATATCATCTTGTGGGTCCCGTGGACGCCACAAAATGATATATATATAGATATATATTACACGCTCGAGTGGCGTGTAATACTTCTTCTCCCTCAGTCCGTTTTCTCAGACGCGGAAATGGAATCTTTGCTTCCGGCAAATAGAGGTCTTAATCTTCTTATAAAATTTATGGACACTAAGGGATGACGTATATCTTTCCATAGCAGCAGCGAATTACAGCAGTAAGGGAAAGTTTTTTTGTTGTTTTGCCTTTGTGGGGTTCCTACAAACAAGCTACATTCTTGAACCAAAGTTTTGTCATCATTAAATTTATACATGAAAGCTTCAACTCCCTACTCCCACTCACTCCCCCACTTCCGCCCCCCCCCCCCCTCCCCCCTCACATCCATCAATCAGTGTTACGCTGCTGAACAAAAACGGCTGGGTGATCATCCGACCATCAAAGCAATGTCATAGCAACATTGAGTGAGGGGTGGGGTCAGTTTTCGGGGGAGTCGGTCACTCTTTCGGTGCGTAGGGAGCCCGGTAGGGAGACGATTTGTGGAAAGTCTTCAAAATTTACATCTTTAGTGACGATATTAATTTTCCATATTTTCATGCTCACGGGTCCCATGGTGTAATGGTTAGCACTCTGGACTTTGAATCCAGCGATTCGAGTTCAAATCTCGGTGGGACCTACGTAAGCTTTCTTTTTGTTTCTCTATCTCTTCATCGACTCCTCGTCTTAGTATATTGTGTTCCTTCAGTTTGCGGTTTTCTCCTTTTATATTAGATATATTTTTATTGATGATACTGCAGGGTAGAGACACAAGAGATACTATATATTTAATGTGATGGTTTTTTCTTTTAATTATTATTATTATTATTATTATTATTATTATTATTATCATTATTATTATTATTATTATTATTATTATTATTATTATTATTATTATAACAAACAATTCGTTTTAAAGATTTTTCGCGTTCACTGCAGAAGTCACTTCTTTAGAAAGTTCTGTCTCACATACTACAATTGGGCTGCGTGTGGATTTCATCGGCTTTCCAGATATTTGGATATTTCTGTTTTTAAGGAAGTGATCTATATTACAGTAATTATAACTTCCATGTTCTTATATCATTTTGGAAACCATGACGTTATTTTCACGCCATCTAAGATCATAACTACCCGCCGTGGACCTCAAAGGAGAGACCTCTAAATGTACTATTCAACATACATACATACATACATACATACATACATACATACATACATACATACATACATACATACATACATACATACATACATACATACATACATACATACATACATACATACATACATACATACATACGTACATAGTTTTACATACATACATACATACATACATACATACATACATACATACATACATACATACATACATACATACATACATACATACATACATATCCTTTATTTAAACACGATGGGGTTTAAAGCTCATCAGAGCTTGTGGGGTCGTGTGAAAATAACTGATTACAGTATAAAACTATATTAAAATGGTGATAACATTACATACAGAACAGAAAACAATTGACTACAGCAATTAAGGCATAAAATGTAAAATATTCAGAAGCATTTGAAATCTTGGTAGTGCCTCGGCAGCGACTGGGCCGACTGTGTTTCATTGTCATAGTTTTCAATTTATATTTATGGAGTTATGTAGGGGGTGGAGGAGGGGAGGAATGCCCCCTCCCCCACCCCTAGCCACAGGAGACGACTAAAAGCCGACCTAGATGGGGACAAATTACCATATATCTTTATCTTTTAAGTATGTTTCAAATACAAAGTTGTTTACAGATTTGAAGCTGTAGATCGTAGTGGTATACGTCCAGAGTATTTTAAACTAAAACGTTTTTATCTGTACTTTATGTTTTCCTCAGTTGTCCTGCGCATTAAAGAGCTAAATTTCGGGGCATTTACGATACCATTTCTTAGCTGATTTCTTAGCTGATTAGCATATCACACTTCATCCGCAAGTCTCGCGCTGAGAAGAGCATCCTTTGAAAAATCTAAACAAACCTTTCAAAACCTTGTCGAGTCGAAGTGTTTGCCAGTCAAAATTATTATAGTGATTATAGACCTAATGTCATATTAGAACACTCATTTTTGTTGATACATTGGAGAATTTACTGATGGACTTGTCCAGGGAAAGCCAAACGTCGACGAATACCTCTGAAGTCGAAGATCTCGTTTAATTTTTTAGTTCTGTATCCGGCCGTGTAAAAAATTATCTTAGCTGTTTCTACGTTTCACAGTGTTTGCATAAGAAGCAAATTGAGTTCAAATATTAGAGAATATGTCAGTTTTAAAACGTAGCGAGTCGCCTGAACTGCAGTGTAGCGAAACGACTTTGTAGCGAAACTACCGGTAAGCTTTATTTCTGCTTTAAATCATATATTTTGCGTTTATAATTTCGTTTCTATAACTTCTCCGTTATCTAAATTTAGGAACCAAACCCATGTCATTACAAGAACGCTTGCTCGACCCGTAGAAAACAAGGTTCTAATAGAGATTTTCCTTGTCGAGGAGATAATCGACTGTGTACCGAAGCTTGTCTTCGTCTGAGCTCCAAACCAAGCAGCTATGACGCGAAGTTCGAATCGTTTACGAAGATTCCCTCCGCACGAACCTTTCGTCAGGTTGAGAAAATGCGATTTTCCAAATATATATAATGGAGATTTGTTCTCCAATGTTTTTGATTTATTTCTCTCGTTATATTGGTCAACGCAGGCGATTTCTTCCGCCCGGCGCCTTCACTTTTAGCCACCTCTTCTTTTCATGTTCCGTTGGAGACGCGATCCATACTGTTTTTTAACCAAATATGATGAAATAATACCATAGGATGAGCAAAAGCATACTCAGAAACAGGTTTCCAGTAAAAGATTGAAAATCCAATAAAATACTAAGAAGATTGAAGCGGATTTCTAGATGTATTCGACACGTACTTTTGATTTCGGCTTGAGGTAGACGTTTTTCAAACTGACAAAACTAGTGTCCAGGTCAGCGTGGTCACAAAGGTGACTGTGTCCCTTTAAACGAGGTACATTATACCGTAACTTCATCATTAAACAAATACAACTCAGAGCTGGCGACATCCCCCGCAGACTCATTTTACAAACGATAGACGCCAACCTTTTATAACGACTTTCAATCCATCACTAACAAGCATCTCTAGCATCATAAAAAAAAACATTGTCATTTACTACTCTCTTCTAACGGTTGTGAAAACGTTTTTCAATTAACATTTGCTTGTTGTAGCCTTCAGATATGTTGATACTCACTAGTTATGTTGTGACTAACCAATTATACATACAGCTAAACTTCCTTCTATAACTAATTCAACTAAATCCCTTCCTCTCTCTTACTGTTCTTTCCGTTGTAGTAAAAATTGTGCTTCTTGTCCGTACATTTCTGATGGAATTACTAGCTATACTTTCTTTAATTTTCTACCGGTGAAACGCGTCCCATGAAGCCTGACCTGTGAAACTAAAAGCGTCATCTACTGCATGATTCAATGTAACCACCGTAATTTGAAATACATAGGAGAAACTGAAAGACGGTCAAAAAGCTGATTTAATAAACACCGTCGTACCACAGATAAACGTAACACCAAAGCTAACCCTACTACAGTGGCAGAACATTTCCTCTCCTCTCCTAAGCACACTGCTAATTATGACGACATGCAATTAATCCCCAAAGAAAAATATTTTCCAACAAAGAATCATACTATCTGAAAGGCCAGAAATCTTTCCTAATTTACTTGGAAGAGCGATTGATACCACTGATCTCAACATCCGCGACGAAACCTTAGTTTCCTTTTCTTTTCTTTTCTTTTCTTTTGTTTTATTATTTCAATATTTCTTTTATCTTTAATTTTACACTGTTTATCAAGTTAGTTATACGTATTGCCCATATAACGCAATTTTTTTTTCACATTACGCAAATATTATTACCTAAACAAACCTTCTAATGTAAAGTCTCATTGTACCTGAAAAAGGATGGTTTGGTCAGCCGAAATATAGTACACAACCATTTAAAACCATTCTACGTCTTTTCGGACTTTGTTTTAATATATATTTTGATTTAATTTCTATGTTTACGTTTGTTAGATCACCAGTTTGATCGATCAGTATCGATCTCGGTTGTTTGCTTGAACATGCAACTGGTCATATTATAGTTGAGATTCTCACTGGACTGAGACGCCGGAGAAGAAATAAAAAAGCCATTTTGTCGTTGTACCACTGATAATAAATATTTTCGAGACTGAGAAATACCCTAGTTACCGTGCAAATGATTGTTTGGGGTTCTACCGGTCAGTTTGAACAGCTGGAAAGAGCACCAATCTCGAAACATGCAATAAACTACAACAGCCGCCTCCGGAGAACAAAATTATCTTCAAATAAAAATGCAGTGTTATCTTTAATTGGTTTTATGTTGAGCTGTCAAAAGATTGAATCCGTGGGATATATTAGTAACTGCTTGCAGTTTCAAATCAGTTCGTATCCACAAAGTCGAATCGCCGTGTCAGCAGTTACAACAACGCTTTCATCTTGGCCGTTTCAAACATGTCGTGTTAGTCCCCGTTCAACGTTTCGACGAGTTTTGCCATGACCCTGTCCACGATATGTTGTATTTCCGCATTCCTTGCCGCTATAGAAAATGCAGTGGTCCTTTTATTGATAAGAAAACTTCACTCGCTACGAACGAAAGATACCTCATGACTTCGCTAACTGCGGCAGAACTTTTATCGGGGGTAACAGGGAACGCCTACTACATTCAATTATAATAACACATGCAACTAAATTTTGTGGAGATACAGCCTACGCAATCCTGTTGCTAGAATTAATCATTAACACGATTTCTGGCACTCACATCATTGTCGACCTTCCATTTATACATTTCGAGAGAAGAAACATCGTATCCCTTCCCGACATGTGTTGTTTCTTGTCTTTCCTCAGCTGCTTTGTTGTAGCAATTAACTAGAATCTAGACCAACTAGATCAGCCTTTCATATCTAGATCATTTTTTTTAAATTTTATTTTCATAACAATTCTATTATGTGAAAGAGGCCAACGAAAATTAATCATAGTCTCATATCTTTGTTAATAATTGTGGAAGGGAGACTTTGGCCGTCTAAGGATTTTAAAAGTATAACAACAGCTTAACTCACAAGGACTTCGCCGAGGGGAACATTGAGGATCGAGGGGAAACAAAACTCACTGTTTCCCGTGGGGCCAGTCATTAAGTGCTTTGTTATACCTCCCATCTCAAAAATAGAACAAATTATTTACGGGTGTCGCATACGATTTCATTGCAAAATGCTACAAAGCCGCGCGGTTGCAAGGTGCACGACCTGATCACGTGCCAGTCGAAAGTTCTTTTTTTAGTTTCCCTAGGGAGTTAGTGAGTTTTGACCCATGGCACGTGACACGTTCTCCTCCAATCGGAAAACTTATTTGAGTTGGGAGGTATCACAATTGAAAAGGCCATTTCCGAGTTGCTGTGAACTTCCACTAAGAAAGCAAGGCTGAGTGTAAAAGCTTTGCATATGAATGAAAGCTAATTTTAATGATGAAAACTTTGCACTTCGCTTTGCATTCATAATGAGATTCAGAGCAACTCGGCAATGGTCTATTTATAAGGTAATTGTGCGATTTACTGTTTGTAAGGTTTGAAAGTACTTTATTGAATAAATGACGATTAATATCTTTCAGACAAATTTTCTCTTATTAAAACTATTCTTTTTTAATTAAATGTTTTCTTCTTTCTCACCAAGCGGAAAAGTTTTAAGGAAATGCAGATCTAAGCCAAATTAAGAAAAGTTCTACTTTAATTACCCACTATACAATTATTGTAGCTTTCAATTAGCACAGTTACTTACGTGGCCATAGTTTTAGCTTGTCTCAACAAAAATTTTGTTATTAAAATTGTAAATAATCAATTACAAGTTGTTTGAGATTTGTTCATTTGAGGATCGGTTCCATTGCCGTACACAACTCAAAGAAATTAAGGTGAGATAAGACAGGGATCTGCTGGGCTAGATTAATAATTTTTCATTGTACCTCGAGCCCGTGTTTAAGGTTTCTGCGATCATCATCTTCGTATATCTAGTTCATACAGTTTTAATACCATTAAAAAGAATTACAGTGCCGCATAACTTTGCTCACGCCAGGTTAAGCGATAAAATAGAACTCACATTATTTCGGTGTAACTCAAGCCGTCAATTTGCCTTACGACCGTGCACCTGATAGTGGCACACGACGCGCTTGTTAAAACAGGTGTCCCGGCGTAAATCTGATACCATAATTAAGAGGCTGTCCGCGTTTGAACGGATAAGGCAAATTTCGGTTACTCCCCGATTTAGCTGATTTTTTTCAATGAACATCAATCATTATATCCCATAAACAAATATCACATTTACTGAGCTCAATGCGATTTGTTTCGTTGTTGGCGAGACGGTTTACAAGGTGACTTCAAAACTACTCAATTTACCTTTGAGGACTCTACAATTTATCTATACATTGCCGGTGATGCCAAGGGTCAAGTCTATTTTAACTCAAAAGCAGTAACACCAATCTACTAATGTATGGAATAAAATTTGTGGGCACTTTACGCTGCGTGCCGTACAGAACTCCGCGATTTCCCTAATATTCACGGATTTCAATTGAAACTAAACATAAAGCCGTCAGACCGATGGACACATTTCTGAAACGAACCCTTCTAGAAATACAATAATAATCACTTGATAAATATCTCTGGCCATTTAGCCATATTTTAGATAATTTCTATCCTTTTATTATTATTTTAAATGAAACCTCTGGAGCTTTTTTTTCTTATGGCAGTGTTTGTTTTGCGTGACTGACAGTTGTTCATTTCAAGGTATTCATTCTACGCTCAATTTAAAGCGTTACCTTTTTTCTTTGTATGTAAGAATAAAATCAGTATTTTAAAATTCTCTCCAAGACAAAGAATCAGCTGGGGAAAATGTTCCTTTCTCCCGCTTATAGTATGTGAACTAGTTTCTTTACGTTTTGTGACGCAGTGTTTATTTATCAAGGTATCAAGGCTCTGTTGTTAATTTTTTTGGCCGTTTTTACAGTAGAGGACGCATTATCCGTCGGGACGAATTATCTACCGTTATTCGTCTTGAACGACGCACAACGAAAAAATAGTTCGCCCAGACGGATTATGCGTCTTGTGCCCGTCTTTATTCTAGAGACGAATAACCAGATGTGCAACAAATGTTTGCCCAAGTTCGTCCAGACGGATAATTCGTCCTCTAGTATAAAAACGGCCAAGGGGGTTTCAATTTGAATATTTTTCCAAAACCCTCCTAGCACATACCGAAAGGTCGGCATTGCTTAAAAATGTCTCCTATTCCATCCAGTTGTTCCCTGCATGAAAAATTACAGACTCATTGTGGATCCAACAGAGACAAGGAGAGCTTTGTTTTTCTTTCTGAAAGCAACTCAAATATATCGGCGCATTTGGCGAGCTGTCAAAACGCGGCGATATTACCGAAGCTGAGCTGATCTTGGGTAGAGAGCGGGGATTCGTGGCTCGTCAGTGACCCGCAAAATTGACCAATCACATCTCGCGTATTAACTGACAGATATAATAAATTTTAGACAACATGAATGAATGCATGAGTTTCGACAGGAAAGGGTCGAAATAATAATAATAATAATAATAATAATAATTATAATAATAATAATAATAATAATAATAATAATAATAATAATAATAATTGGTTAAATCCGCCAGAATAATTTTCTTTTTGTTGTACTTACTAAATGAGCATCTCAATTCATTTTCTTTTCAGTTTAGTCTACATTAATTACATTGATTGTTTTTGGCCGTGCAAAGTATTTTTTTTGCTTTATTCCTAGCTCCAAAAATGTTTTCGTACTGCATCCCGACCCTGCTAATGCTGAACTTCAACCTGCTTTCTGGTAACCTTTTTTATTTCCTTTTCTTTTTTTCTTTTTTCGCAAACTTTGACATCATGTAATAAATGAACATCAATTTTGTGTTTGAACGTGTACCAATATCTCCTAACTTGCCAGCAAGAGACCTTGCTTTCTATGATCGTATAATTTGATCATGTTTGTCTATTCTTCGGAACACAATTTGGTGATTTTCACGGCAGTTTAAAACAATGCCGAATGAATTGTAAAAATGTACATATATTACATTATTAAATTACATAATATTATTTATTTATTATTTTAGCCACGGGTGATTGTCAACCAGGAAAAAAGACGGATGATGCACAAGGCCGCTGTTGTGTTTTTCCTTTCACATATTATGGAGTATCTTACGACTCCTGTACCACCGTTGATTATGGAAACACACTGTGGTGCTCATTTGATGCTGTCTACGCTGGACAATGGGCTAACTGTGGTAAGAATAATGTTTTGACTATTCAGTAGATACTCTTCCTGAATTATTTTCCTATCGATGTAATGTTCCAAAGTAACATTTTTCAACCGACCCTAGTCAATCCTAGTTCACTTACTCTCAATAAAAGAGCATGTACGTAATTTAAAAAAAGATGGAACTTTCGGTATTTGAAACACAGAAGGCTGACAGATCCATTTTTTATATCACAGTTAATCCATGCACAAACAAGCCTTGTAACCCGTGTAAAAATGGTGGAACCTGTACAATGACTGGAGCTGATTCATACACGTGCAAGTGTACTGATGAATTTGAAGGAGATAACTGCGACAAACGTAAGCGAACTTGTGATGTGGCAGATGCCTCAATTTTCTCCCTTCTTTTGTGAGCATTTTTCAGCATAAACTGAAAACAAAAAGATAATCCGCTTACTGTTCCACAGGACTGCCATGTCAACCAGGAAAAAAGACGGATGATTCACAAGGCCGCTGTTGTGTTTTTCCTTTCACATATTATGGAGTATCTTACGACTCCTGTACCACCGTTGATTATGGAAACACACTGTGGTGCTCATTTGATGCTGTCTACGCTGGACAATGGGCTAACTGTGGTAAGAAAAATGTTTTGACTTTTCAGTAAATACTTTTCCTCAATTATTTTCCCATCGATGTAATGTTCCAAAATGAGCTTTTTTAATCAACCCTAGTCAATCCTAGTTTACTTTTAGTTAATAAAAGAGCATGTATGTAATTTGCCAAAGATGAAAGTTTACGGAATTTGAAACACAAAAGCTGACAGATCCATTTTTTATATCACAGTTAATCCATGCACAAAGAGCCCTTGTAAGAATGGCGGAACCTGCACTATAACTGGAGACGATAGTTACAGCTGTCAGTGTGCTGAGGGATTTTATGGAGACAACTGTGAAAAAGGTACGCACGCAGCAACTTCAAAAGGCTGATCAGATGAATGAAAAATAGAAAGTAAGCATCAAAAGTCAAGTTTATGCTTTGAATCTATCTTTTTTTTCTCAGTGAGCCCCTGCAAATCTGTCCCGTGTAAAAATAGTGGAACCTGTACAATGACTGGCGCTGATTCATACACGTGCAAGTGCACTGAGAAATTTGAAGGAGATAACTGCGAAAAACGTAAGCGAACTTGTGATATGGCAGATGCCTCAATTTTCTCCCTTCGTTTGTGAGCATTTTTCAGCATAGACTGAAAACAAAAAGATAATCCGCTTACTGTTCCACAGGACTGCCATGTCAACCAGGAAAAAAGACGGATGATTCACAAGGCCGCTGTTGTGTTTTTCCTTTCACGTATGGAGGAGTATCTTACGACTCCTGTACTACTGTTGCTAATGGAAACACACCGTGGTGCTCATTTGATGCTGTCTACGTTGGACGTGGGGCTAACTGTGGTAAGAAAAATGTTTTGACTATTCAGTAAATACTTTTCCTCAATTATTTTCTCTAACGATGTAATGTTCCAAAATAAGGTAATGGGCGCGATCCATTAAATGGAACGGTAATTTCCACTTGACTGAACCGGTCTCGCTTCATGCCCGCGCGGGCCAAATTTCCCGCCAGGATTCAACATGGCGGATATGCAGTCGTTCTTGTTTGCTTCAGAGTTAGCCGACGATTTTGCGATTTATATCTTAGAGGACAACGACGACGTCATGGTTGTGTTAGCTGCCGTTAGCTGCTCCATGGGAAGAAAATTAACCCGTATACACGACTACTCTTCCAAGGTATTTGCCTGATGAGTTTAAAAATCATTTTCGGATGACAAGGGAAACGTGCGTACTTCTCTGCCAAGCAGTTATCCAAACTGGCCACAAACCTGTGGGGAATCCACATGGGCGACCAGTGATTGCACCCGAAAAGCAAGTATTGCACTGATAAACTTCACCGTCGGCCATGGCTTTCGGTCAACAATCAATCTGATCGCTGGAGAAACACCAGGATGGGCATGGACCCGAGTGCCTGGCCCAAATGGAATGCCAAATGGTACAGAAAATTTCCGGAATTTCCAAATTTTCGGAAAAAAGGACAACCTCGAGAGGTTGTCCGGAATTTTCGAAACAAATTTTTCGAAATATCCCGTTCCATTTGATTCTGTACCGGAATTTCCGGAAATATTGGCTTAATGGATCGCGCCCAATCTTTTAATAAGTCAATGCCAGCTGATATACTGTTGATAAAAGAGCGTGGATGTAACTGGCCAAAGGCGGAAGTTCCGTCATTTAAAGACTTAAAGCTGACAGATATTTTCTTTTTAATCGAAACAAAGTGTGGTGTTCATTTGTCTCTGTCTACTCTCGTTAATTGTGGTAAGGACATTCGACTGACGTAATAGATATAGAGTACTTTAGGTAATTTTAAAAAATGCGAGCAGTATTCAGAAAAAAAGTAAATAAGATGCCACGAATTTAGGTAGCATCAGTGCAATCTTTTTATTTTGAAGTTGATGAGTGTGCGGCGTCACCGTGTGTGAATGGAGCTATCTGTAAATTGACTGACGATGGTTACAGTTGCCAACCGTGTCCCGCAGGATGGATGGGAAAGGATTGTGATCAAGGTTTGATATTGAGTTTTTGTGACCAACTTCGAGGTGGATGCCACATTCTTTCGAGTGTTTGACTGATTCTTGGAGAAAATTCAAAGCAAAAGTTCCCATTTTATGATAATCTATAAGATGGTGATTTTAAACAGGTTTTTCAGAAACAGTCGCGGAATTTGTCACTTTGTTATTGGTGATTTTTATTGATCATTGATTATGCTACTTCTTTATTTTCTTCCTAGATGTTGATGAATGTGAATCAACCCCTTGTAAAAATGGTGGTACATGTTTAAACGAACAACCAGGTTACTCTTGCCAATGCAAGGACGGTTACAAAGGACAACAATGTCCAGAAGGTATACATATACTTTGCTCAATTATTGGAAGTTGTAAAACCTCTGGCATGAGGCTCCATCGCTCTTATCGTTCCAGCCGAACTTCGTTCTTGGACCGCCTTGGGACCAAACTATCCGACATGTGGTGCCTTCCCTATTAGTCGAATGGGTGACGTCACTTCGGGCACCGAACGACCAGAAGGCCGTGTATCAGGCGCCCTTTACTGCCGAGACTGGTGTAAAACACTCCTTTAAGCGACAGCTCCACAGCACACATGTGGTAGCTGTTGACTGGGAACCGCACGGCAGTTCTCCCATGGCGTGCGCTGGGGAGGTGGATCAGCCTTTATGCCGATCAGTGTGTAAATAAAATCAATAAGACAATCAATTAAAGCAAATGACACACTCGGACACCAACCCACGGCCTGGCCAGTACCTTACGCATGCGCACAGCCATAATTAATCACCCGTGCACTGGCAGCCATGGACAACTGTTTTAGGCCGAAACAGCTGCCCATGCGTAAGGTACCGGCCAGGCCGTGGGTTGGTGTCCGAGTGTGTCACTTGCTTTAATTGATGGAAGACGAAAATAGCCTATATGTTCTATGTTGGTGCATCGGCTACTACCAAATTAAAACAAAGTAATTTGAAAGCAATTTCTATGGAAACGGATCATTTCCCTGGGCTTTTGAAGGAATACCAAGAGTCTACCAAGCCAATCGGTAGGTTGTGAAAAGCTCCACTAAACACACTTTGACTGCTGTCCGTTACTTACTTGGTTACTGTGCACTTAGTAAGAACAGTTGTATCTGTTTCTTTGGTGTCCTTGAGAAAGCGGCCTTTCAGCTTTACACTGAAACACGTTGCTGTAAGACTTTTTGTCAGTATTCAATGATTTTACAAATAAATTCAGCTGTTCTGTGGTGAATACTGACAAATAGTTACACTATATAAGGAACGCGGGAATGAGTACACAGTGTGTTAAAAGATAAATTTTAAATGCACGAAACATGGTTACGTACGATCGGGAAAGCTACAATGCGGGATTTTGTGTTCAGTGAGTTACCACATAAATACACTCTCACTGTGTTGATTTACAACAGATTTTAACTGCTAACTTAAGCTAAAAATAAAATAACTGGTTGCACCTTCTAAATTACCAGTTATTGGTCATGCTGAAGATGACTTAAGAAGAGAGTAAAAGAGTTTATTAGAGAATTTTTTTCTGGAGAGAGTTACAGAGTTTAAACTGCTGTGTGTGGATGTACAGAACGATCTTAAGTGGAATACACATGTCTCAAGTATTGTCAGCAAAGCGTGTAAACGGATCCACTATTTCAGGGTCTGCAGAACAGCCCATCTCCCCAGGGACATCGGTCTAACAACTTACATCACTTAGATTAGACCTCTGTTAGAATATTCCACGCCTCTCTGGGGAGGGCTGCCCATTTACCTCGAAGTAGATCTACAGAGAGTGCTTAATAGATGTCTAAATGTCATAGGACTCCCTAGGGATACTGTTGAGTCACTTGAAACTAGGCGTCAGAAATTGACGAGGAAAAAATTTAAACGTATTCTTGAATCTGAAGCGCATCTTTGCGAACGATTTTTAGACAAGGCTGTGGATCATGGCCATAACCTAAGATCTTGTAAGACGAATCCAGCGCACCTCAGAATACCTGTATCACGCACTACCAGACACAAACAATCGTTTATTGCTAGAGGTGCTAAACCTAACTTGACTTAACTCAACTTAATTTAACTTGACATATTTTGACTGTATATATACATGTCGTGTTTTGAATTTCTTTCTTTTTTACTGTAATATTACCGTAATTCTTTCGCGAAAGGTAATAAATAAAGGTATTATTATTATTATTATTATTATTATTATTTTTATTATTTATCTTCTATTTTCTTGCAGTTAATTGGAAATCTATGGGATGTTACAAAGAACACAAAAAGACAAAGAAAAGAGTTCTTCCACGTAAATTTGCGACCGTCAAAGGCATCAAACGTAAAAACCCGGATCTAACAAAGATTGTCACCAAGTGCAAAGCTGCAGCGGAGAAAAATGGCTTCGAAATTTTTGCTATCGGAGTAAGAATTAATTAAACACGTTGAAAGAACAGGCGAGGTAACTGAGGCCTGTAAATAAACTGTCCAAAAATTGCTTCCCTTTTAACGAATTAAAAAGTACCCCAATGCCTGTTTTGCTGCAGGTTTAATTTATATTATGTTCCGTTTCAAAACAGCGGTCTACAAATTTTACCTTGATCAATTTACTATTATGAAAACGGTAGGCATTCGTTAAAACATTGCTCCTTTATCAAAAGAGAAGTTCGAGAACAAGGAGTGCTCCACCATCTTGCATTCAGAGAATGCCAATTTCATTCTCCGTTTCTTCGCGCTACTTTCTCAGCAAATTAGAAGTAAATATCAAACCAACAGCGAATAACTTGCACACGTTTTCCCGCGTTTGATGTCATTTTCATGTATTCTATTTTGCTAGTATTTTAGTAATCACTGTAGCCAATCACAGCATTGAACACCACTTTAAAGCAAAAGATGTTTTAGGGAAAAGGTAGTTTAAGGATAGAATATAACCTATAACCCCCTCCTCCCCCCCCCCCCCTCCCCAACAAAGCGTTAGGAGCATGAGCTAGAGTTCAAGCCCTCCTTGTTGGTGAGTGGTAACAATTTCTGATCGATGCACAAAAGAAAATATAGATCCACACCAGTCCCACATTACTTTAAGCTATAAACAAACGCGAATGCAACAAAAAATAATTACGCATACTCTATGTACTCTGTTAGCTTGTTTCTTGTTGTAATCTATTTACTTTACCAAACCACGTTTGCTGTTACAGAACGTCAACAAATGTGTCACATCCGAGAATGGCAAGATGGTTGATTACAAGGAAAAAGGCGCGTCATCAAAGTGCTTCACTGATGATCAGGGTAATGGTGCTGGTAAAGGAAGGGCCAATTTTGTTTTCACCAGGTAATATACATGGTGCTGCTTACAAATGCTTGGTTTTACCAATAATTCGTCTTATGTAAATCTCACGTGATAGTACTCTCAATTTGTTCAGCACGTAGCTGGCCGCAGCCCCATTTGACAAAACTAACTAAACTGTTCAGAGTCCAACGTCAAACCCAGATGAACTAAACCCAGCAGAAACAGTGCAAGTCAATCCACCCAAGAGTGGGAACATATCTTCAAGGACAGAAATTATATGGCAATAATTTCCATTCCCTGAAGAAAGACAGGCAACACCAAACTGATATCCGATAACTTTTTGGAAAAGTCACCTAAAGGTCACCTAAACAAGACACCTCTTCACGATGACATCAAAACATCATGGGGTCAGCTAGTACCTTATTCGTACTAATTTTCGCGAGGCTTTAATTTCGCGATTTTCGCGATTTGTAAAAAATCGCGAAATTAAAGACTCGCTAAAATTAGGATACGCGAAAATTAAACACGCGAAATTTAATACACTTCCATAATTACTTTAATCAATGATTAACTACGTTTATAGCTACATGGTAATTGTCATCAGTCTATTTATCTTCTACTTCAGCACTTTCTTCATTCGAATCACTCATTTCTTCTTCTTGTACATGTAGCTCTTTCCTTGAATCTTTCGTGCAGTCATCGAACTGTGTGGCATAGGTGTTTAAAACCATATTTTTACAATTGACTTTTATTTTAAAGTACAATATTGCAGTAGCATTTGATTGATTTGTAGTATTTGCTTGATTTGTCTGTGATTATTAACGCTATCTCTATTACGTAATTGCAAATCATGATTGTAAATCAATCGTTATTAAGTGATCATTCAATAAAAAACGGTTTTCTAAGTCTGTCTTTTGTCAATTTTCGCGAAATTAAATGCCCTAAATTTATCATTTTTTGCAAAATCGCGAAAATTAATGCTCGCGAAATATTCGTGTTCCAAATTCGCGAAATTAAGTGCCCGCGAAAATTAGTACGAATAAGGTAAAAGGTTTTAAAATACTCAGTGGGATAGTACATGGGTTGATTATTAAAGTAAAATAAAGTAAACAAAAATGGGAATGAGTTGTCTTCAGTGAAATATGCTTACTAAATAGAACTTTCTTAACTGACAACTAGAATTTTTTTATTTACTTTTTATTTTTTCTCTTAGATATCATATTGACCAAGTCCTTTTTTGCGTTTTTATGAAGTGATTTTGAAGCTTTTGAAAACTTTAAATGGGACAACACCAGAAAATTTAAGGTCATGTTTTGTTTTTTGCGATCATGTGAATTCTTATCATTTAAGGAATACAGAAAACACATGACTCTTCGACAACCCTGCACTCATACGGCGGAGCTCAGTTGTGAACCAGTTTACCCTTAGAATTACGTCAAGCGACTTCCTTGAATGATTTTAAGACGCAATTGAGTCTCCACAGTTTTACGTAACATTCTAAACACAGTCTGCAAGAAAAGCAGCATTTACTGGCCTTACCTTCAAGTTAAGATTTATTTTCAGTATTTCAGCATTTTGGGATAACCATGTCCTCATGGAAAACTGGGAATCCTAAATTATCTTAAAGATAATATAATGGATTTATAATGGATGAAAGGAAGCAAACAATATAATTATTGCATGAATACGCAAAATATGGATTTTCGCAAGGGCAGAAAGATCTTACGGCTTCCTGAGAACCTCAAAGTAAATTTTTATCTTAAAATATATTTCGCTGATAACTCTTCCGTCATCTTCTTGTGGTAATTATAGGTAACAAATATGAATTTCAAACGCAGAAATTTAAATTACTTAAAATTTTGTGATTCGAACTTTTCGTATCCCAGGCTGTGTTCGAAACTCTGACTGCGAGATCGTGAATTTTGCAAGTATTGCAGCTGTTAGTTCTAGAGAATACAGATCATTCAAAGCCTAATTCGCTAGTTATAAACTATCACATTTTAAATTTATAATCTGATGAATTGTAATTATAAGCTCTAATTTTTTTTGTGATAAATCTGAGGACACGACTGAGTTCATCGAGTTTACTCGTAGCCCCGAGTCAAGCTCGGGTCACGAGCCAAGTTCGAGTCAGGATCCACCTTTTCTTTTTCTCTCTTTTTTCTTTTGTTTCGTTTCTGTCTTGCTATCTTTAAGGTTACCCGGTACCTTCAGAAGTGTCTTCAGAGGTGTCTCGCGTCCAAGCGATGTAGTGCGTCCGGTTTAAACTGTAGATACCTGAACCCTTATATCAAATTAAAGCATATAGAGCTGGCTATCCAACTAAACCAAGAATTTTGAAATAAAATGAATTGCCGAATTTTTAGCGCTGTTTCCTTGAATACATTTTTTTCACTTGGAGGAACCACTTCAAAGAGCTAAAACGCAACAGGAATTTGTTCGTTTGCCTTCAAATTTGGACAGTAGCTAGTTTAACATATAAACAACAAAAACGTGTCTGCGAATTTTTTCTTTCGAAATGTTTTTTCTCCGAAAGCGATTTTTGTACGATTACTCCACATTTTTTCCATCCTATTTCGAAAATGCTCTATAAATTTTCACTGCGATTGAATATGGCAAAACGCAGACACGTTTTTTTAGCGCTTTGGGTCTGGAAACTGAGAAGCAAATTAAATTAGCAAAAAACAAAATTCACTTTGACTTGTAGCTTTAAAAAGGTGATTCGGACGCTCGCAATTAGAGGTCGTGAAAAATTCGACAATTTATTTTATTTCAAAGTTCTTGGTATGGTTTGATAGTCAGCTGTAGAAGCTTTAATTTTATATAGGGGTTTAGGTATCTACAGTTTAAACTGGACGCGCTACATCGCTTCAACGCGAGACACCTCTGAAGGTCCCGGGTAACCTTATACGTGATTCTTGCTTTCATAATGATGTGCCAACTGCTGTCTGAAGCATTTTAAAAACATGAACGAGATATTCTCCTTGTCAACGCGATCGCAAGAGTTCACTATTGGTAGTAAATTAACGCCATTCCTTATTCATTCTCGCCATGTGTAATTTTCCTGAAAGGGTTTGTCCAATGTTGTTGGTGACAACAGCTTCAGTCACTATGCCTTGTGAATCTCACGTTGACGTATAAGGGGGAAAACATGGGCGTCAACATTTTGCCCTCGAGTTTCTATTCTATATCATCTTGTGGGTCCTGTGGACGCAACAAGATGGCGTGGCGGGTAATACTTTTTCCCTCTCAGTCCGTTTTCTCAGACGCGGAAATGGAATCTTTATATCGGGCAAATAGAGGTCTTAATCTTCTTATAAAATTTATGGACAATAAGGGATGGCGTATATCTTTCCATAGCAGCAGCGATTTACAGCGGCAATGGCTCTAGCGATCGATAACTAAAAATTTTGCAAACCTAAAAGCTAATTCTTCCGTTTTCCACAAGCACGTCATTACACAAAAGAGAATAACAACCAGAAGACACACACACACACAAAAAAAAAAAAAAAAGGGAGGGAGAAAAATTAAAGTTGGATCCTGACTCGAACTTTACTCGGGCTCGAACTTGCCTCGTGCTACGAGTAAACTCCTAAGTTTGTCTACCTCGGGCACATTGCAATAGGCGTTTTAGCCCAAGCTTAGAGGAATAAATTGCAAAAGTGGCTCGTGCTCACTGGCTCTTCTACATATCAGTGTAGAATTCCATCCATCGTCTATGAAAATATGTTAAAACATTTGGCCGCAACCCAGTTTCTGTTCCACAAGCGAGAGGTGAAAGTTGTGACATTCGACTAAAACGGCCATATTTCTATCGAACATGTTATACAACGATTGTTAGCAACAAACCGAGAAATGAGATAGCTAGTGCTTTAAAAGTTCTTCACGAAGCAGGATTAAACAATTGTTATCAATTTGATGGTAATAAAAACGCTGGAAGAGTTTCAATAAAGCTCATCTTTTTTAATTTCTTTTCGTACTTTATGGTTTTCTTAGTTGTCCTGCTCATTTAAGAGATAAATTTCGGGGCATTTACGCATGACATTTTCAGATAGTTGAATGCAACTGTAGTAGTTCAATAAAGCCATATTATTACTTCGGTGAAGCCATATTAATTCACCAGAGCACAATCTTTTACTAAGCGGCGCACTTTCCTTGAGGTTAATGTCTCTTTAACTAACGACGGTAACATCTGTACTGACCTCTACACCGAACCTACGGACAAACACCAATCAAGATTTACTCTATTCATCTTGCCAACCCCTGTATATTAAAAATCCATTCCTTTCAGTTCAGCACTCCGTTTTTCTACCGACCAAAAGGTTAATACGGCGGGCTACTTAGCGTACTACATACCTCCTTAAACGAGGTACACTATGCCGTAACTTCGCCACTAAACAAATACAACGCACTGCTGTCGACATCCCCCGAAGACTCACTTTACAAACCAAAGACGCCAACCTTTTATAACGACTTTTAATCCATGACTCCCTAGCATCTCTAGCATCATTCATAAAAAAAAAAAACATTTACTGCTCTCTTCTTACCGTTGTGAAAACGTTTTTCAATTAACATTTGCTTGTTGTAGCCATGTTAATACTCCCCCCCCCCCCCCCCCCCAATCTCCGTGATTCATAAGTTATACAGCTAAACTTCCTTCTTTATTCCCTTCCTCTCTCTTCCTGTTCTTTCCGGTATGGTAAAAATTGTGCTACTTGCCCGTACATTTCTGATGGAATTATTAACTATACTTTCTTTAATTTTCTACCGGTGAAATGCGTGCCATTGAATCAAGCCTGACCTGTGGCACTAAAAGCGTCAACTGCATGATTCAATGTAACCGCCGTGATTTAAATTTACAATACATAGGAGAAACTCTGTCGTGCCAAAGATAAATCTAAAACCAAAGCTAACCCTACTACAGTCGCAGAACGCTTCCTCTCCTCCCCTAGCCACACTGCTAGTTAAGGGTGGTAGACTTGACTTTAAAACGTCCATTTTGAATGTACATTTCCCAAAATTGAGAAAACTGGCTAAAGAAAAAATGTATTAGGCCAAGAGCACTTAAGTTGAGCTTTCCAAAAAAATAATGTCTAAGGTGATAATTTTTACACCTAAGGTGACAAATGCCATTTGAATCGCAGGCTGCAATTAATCTCCATCGAAAAATATTTTCCAACAAAAAAATCATACCATTTGAAAGGCCAAGGAAAGTTTTCTAATTTACTTGGAAGAGCAATTGATACCGCTGATCTCAACATCAGCGACGAAACACTAGTTTGTTTTTCTCTTTCTTTTCAGATTTTCTTTTGTTTCATTATTTCAATATTTTTAAATCTTTCATTTTGCACTGCCTACCAAGTTCGTTATACGTATTTCCCATATAACGCAAATATTATTACATAAACAACCCTTCTTATGTAAACTCTCATTGTGCCTGAAAAAGGCTGGTTTGGTCAGCCAAAATATAGCACACAACCATTTAAAACCATTCTACGTCTTTTCGGACTTTGTTTTTACATATTTTGAATTAATTTCTATGCTTACGTTTGTTAGATCACCAGTTTGATCCAACGTATACCAGCAGGATTATCGATCACGGTTGCTTGCTTGCAATTGAGACTCCCGCTGAACTGAGTCGCCGTAAAATAAATGAAAACAGCTATTTTGTTTTTGTATCACTGATAAATATTTTCGAGACTGAAAAATTCCCAAGTTACCGTGATTGTTTGGGGTTCTACGGTCAGTTTGAACAGCTGGAAAGTCGAATCGCCGTGTCTGCAGTTGCAAGAACGCTTTCATCTTGGCCGTTTCAACCATGTCGTGCTCCCTGTTCAACGTTTCGACAAGTTTTTCCATGACCCTAACCACGATATGCTGCATTTCCGCATTCCTTGCCGCTATAGAAAATGCAGTGGTCCTTTTATTGATAAGAAAACTTCACTCGCTACGAACAACTGCAAGATACTTCATGACTTCGCTAGCTACAGCCGAACCTTTATCGGGTGTAACAGGCAACGCCTACTTTTCTTCATGGTTAATTTTGAATCATCTCAGGCACGGAAGAAGTGATGTTCTATGGAAAACCGAGACTGTTGTTTGGATGTTTACCACCGTATCTGTAACATTTAATTTAGTTAATGTCGCGTTGGATAGATACATAGCGATAACTTTGCCACTACAGTATCACAGGAGAATGAAGTCAACAAGATGTGTTATGTTAATAGCTTTCACGTGGTTTCGGCTTTTTCCTATTCATTACCAGTGTATTTTGTCCCGGAGAAACGCTTGCCATATGTCTGGATTTGTGGAACTGTTTTTGCTGTACTAATCCCTTTTTGTATAATAGCATTTTGCTATTTTAAAATCTACAGATCGACGAAAGGTACCGTTCGTGTTAGCCAGAATATCACGGATGCCCAACAGATTGCAGAGAATAAGTGACAAAGGAAAAGAGCTTACAGATTTGCGATAATAACAGGTCTTTTTATTGTCCTATTCACACCGAGTTTTATTTTTTCCTGTACTCATGTATTTAACACAGTGCCGTTTAGCGGCGAGTGGATGGACGATCGCGAACAAATGTGTGCTCGTGCTGGTAGAAGAGCCACATGGATCTGCATCGCAGTTGTTTCTTATTTCAGCGCTGTTTTTGATCCCTGGATTTACGTCATTAGAATGCCTGATTTCAGATCCGCTTTAAAAGTATTGCTCCACTCTGTGGGCCGAGTTCTGAGCAAATGCAAAATATAAATAATAGTAATGAAAAAATGTAAATACGTTGTTTTTATAGCTGAAGTGCAGCTGGACTACAGGCGTCGCAAACAAATATTGGAAACAAATATAACTATGTATAAGATTGACGTTGAAGAAAATTTACTTCATCTCTCTGTGTTAGTTTTTCTGATTAATTAAATATAACTATTGTTTTTTTTTTTCATCTTCCGAAAAATATTTGCATTAGAGTAAAAATAGTACGTCCAAAGATAATTCCTTTGACATCCACCACGAGAAGTAATGCCCACATCTTTAGGAAAGCACCAAAATTGAGCGAAAAGTAATCAAGTCCACTAAAACAACACTAATACGAGCTAAAAATATAAACTTGTTGTAAATATGTAGTTTTTCCAATTCTCAAAAGAAAAAACATCTGTTAAAAAAAAGGTTACCATGGGAACATCAAAGTCAATGAACACCGGAACCGACCACATCAAATTGTTCCCAGATAAATTTCTGAAAAAAAAAAAAGTTAATCAAGATAGATTACCCAATGTTAAAAACGTTAGTAAGTTCAAAGTCGCTGCGGGCAGAATCTGCCTTCCTAGAATTCCCCTGCTTCCAATCTAGAAACCGGTTTCGTTTTATTAAAGTAAATGAAGTGAACAGGTCACGAGCGGGTTTTGGAGTGGGCGGTAAAGCGAACCGTTAGCGCGAGACAACTAGGCGGGGTCCGGGAGCTGCTCCACTGGAAAAACTTTTAAGCTCTAAAATGGCTAGAAATTAAATGCATCAAAAACTGATGTCAATTTTCAATTGTATCAACTAAAATATGTTTACTTTTCTCCCTTACATTTGATCAACACAACAGGCTGATGAGGCAGAAATTTTCGACTTGTTTTCTTGTGAAAGCTAGCAACTTGTGACGACGAAGTTTCGTTGTTCATGTTTCCGTAAATCGTATGTGCTTCTTTGTTGGTTATGACAGCGGGATTGAATGATAGAGGATTACCGTAGCTGTTCATAAATAGATGAAAGCCTTTGTGGAAAAACTCCCTCTATCACCCCTCATCTTATTCAGAGATGAAACTTTATCTTCGTGAAACACACCGATTCAAGAACGAATGAAAATAGAAACAAGAGCTGAAATTCCATTATTTCACAGTTGAAATCTAGTCGTCACTAACTACAAACTGTCTGAAATTGTCAGTTTTATCAGAGAAAACCTTAATATACTTAATAATATGTAATGTAAGTTGTTTCTGTAAGTGATGGATATAGTTAAGTAAAAATAAAATAAAATATTTTTTTAACCAACCAAAAAGTAAGGGGGCTAAAGCTCCCCCCCTCCCCCTTACTTATTTTTTGACAGATCTGTATTAACGGTCATCTCTATTAACCGGTCGCGGTCACCCTTCACTAAGTCCCAACAAGCTGTTGTTATTGCCTTGACTTGTTTTAAACGGCCACTTTGTAAAAGGACAACCACTCAAATATGGTAACATGCCAAGCAATTGAATTTCTAATGACTGAACGATCTTGGCGCTAATATTTTATTAGTCCGTTTCGCTACAATGTTCTCCTTTGTCAAACCATTTTATAGCTAAACTTTCCTAACCAATTAGGTGATTTTGTGAGCGCTTCGTTAAATAAAATAATAATATTGTATTGTATTGTAATGTTGAATAACATTGATTGCAGAAAACTTGTAAATATCGCAAAACTAAAATGATATGTGGCATTCCAACCTCTGAAAAGTATTTATTATGCGCTTGTATTATCCTTTTCTAACCTACGGTTGTGTATTGTGGGGTGATAATTAAATTATTTCAAAGCTCCATCATCACAATTTACAAAACAAACTTGTTAGAATCATCAACAACGCACCACTTTGTGATCATATTACATATACTCCCTATTATGTATAACATGGCCTTATTAAACTTTAAACAAGATGCCTGCTATACTGGCATTACGCGAGATGCCGTGGGCTGATTCATTTATTCCAACTGTGTGCTTCGCAGATTTATAAAACCATCCTTGCTAATGGAATAGTTTGAGTCACGAAGATCGCGTTACGTTGTTTCCCTTGTGTTACGCTACTCAGGGTTTCAAGGGAAATTGCGGGAATTCCATTGCGATAACGTAAGCTTCTCAATGACCCCTTTTCTGTCTGCAATTGTAGTCTAAGACGGTCAAAGAAAGCACGATTCCTTCGCCAGGAACTCTCCAATTTCCACCGTTTTAGATGTCGAGTGCTTCTTAGAAGTTATTCTTTCGATTTACCGCTTCAAAATGGTGAAATTTCCGTTTGAAAACGGCACACTTGAGTCCAGAACATGTTAACAATATGGCGCCACAATTTAATCCAGCTTTAATGGATAAATCAAATGATGCGTTGACGTCACACAGGTAGGGGTGAGTGGGTCCCCTCCCTCGCGATAGAAGCGACAAGAATAGATTTTGATTGGCCTGCTGTCGTTGAAGACAATCAGAACAATACATCCCGAGTAGGAGAGGGGAGAGTTTAATGAATAAATTAATGTACCGATTTGTAGCTACGAGGAAGAAAAAAAAACAAGATGCCTGCTATACTGGCATTACGCGTGATGCTGGGGCTGATTCATTTATTCCAACTGTATGCTTTGCCGATTGATAAAACTATCCTTGCTAATGGAATAGTTTGAGTCACGACGATCGCGTTACGTTGTTTACCTTGTGTTACGCGACTCAGACTTTCACCGGAAATGTGTGGAATTCCATTACGATAACGTAAGCTTCTCAATGACCTCTTTTCAGTCTCGCGTCGTGGTCTAAGACTGTCAAACAAAGCACGATTCCTTCGCCATGAACTCACCAATTTCCACCGTTTTAAATGTCGAGTGCTTCTTAGAAGTTATTCTTTCGATTTGCCGCTTCAAAATGGTGAAATTTCCGTTTGAAAACGGCACACTTGAGTCCAGAACATGTTATAAACAATATGGCGCGACAATTTAATGCACTTTTAATTAAGAAATCAAATGATGCGTTGACGTCACACAGGTAAGGGTGAGTGGGTCCCCTCCCTCGCGATATAAGCGACAAGAATGGATTTTGATTGGCCTGCTGTCGTTGAAGACAATCAGAACAATACATCCCGAGTAGGAGAGGGGAGAGTTTAATGAACAAGATGCCTGTTATACTGGCATAACGCGTGATGCTGGGGCTGATTCATTTATTCCAACTATATGCTTCGCCGATTTATAAAACTATCCTTGCTAATGGAATAGTTTGAGTCACGACGATCGCGTTACGTTGCTTCCCTTGTGTTACGCGACTCAGACTATCAGCGGAAATTCGTGAAATTCCATTACGATAACGTAAGCTTCTCAATGACCTCTTTTCAGTCTCGCGTGTTTGATCTAAGACTGTCAAACAAAGCACGATTCCTTCGCTAAGAACTCACCAATTTCCACCGTTTTACGTGTCGGGTGCTTCTTAGAAGTTATTCTTTCGATTTACGGCTTCAAAATGGTGAAATTTCCGTTTGAAAACGGCACACTTGAGTCCAGAACATGTTAACAATATGGCGCGACAATTTAATCCGTCTTTGATAAATATATCAAATGATGCATTGACGTCACACAGGTAGGGGTGAGTGGGTCCCCTCCCTCGCGATATAAGCCACAAGAATGGATTTTGATTGGCCTGCTGTTGTTGAAGACAATCAGAACAATACATCCCGAGTAGGAGAGGGGAGAGTTTAATGAATAAATTAATGTACCGATTTGTAGCTACGACGAAGAAAAAAAAAAAGAAATCGACCCGTTTTTAGACACGGTATGCCCCCTCAGGGCATCCCGCGTAATAAATTAATGTACCGATTTGTAGCTACGAAAAAAAGAAATCAACCCGTTTTTAGACACGGTATGCCCCCTCAGGGCATCCCGCGTAATTAATGTACCGATTTGTAGCTACGAGGAAGAAAAAAAAACGAAATCGACCCGTTTTTAGACACGGTATGCCCCTTCAGGGCATCCCGCGTAAAAAGAAATCGACCCGTTTTTAGACACGGTATGCCCCCTCAGGGCATCCCGCGTAATTAAACACCTGTTAACTATTTTATGGTCACTTGGGAGATAAAAACGTAAAAGCCATATAATTTCAACCTATCCCTTGTATCTGAGCAACATAATTACACCCCTCAAAGTACATCCTCACAGCATCTAAATTCTTTCTTTCTGAATAAATTTAAGAACATTTTGTCCAACCATTATTGGATGCTTCTACTGGAATGATATTCCTATATCAAATTAGCCAACTAGAAATTTGTTTAAAAGAGCATTAAGTTACCTGAGTATTATTTTGCTCAGTTTTAATCACTACCACACCAACCTTAAAAGTAACACCTATATTACAGCATCAATTACGTTTAGTGATTTTTTGCTAATTAGGTGCGTACCATACGACGTCACTAAGCTTATCAGAATGCAAGCTTCGTTGATCAGTCAGTCATAAGCTCATTTCATACAGCAAGCATATCAACCTGACCCTCCCTCCCATGGGAGTCTATTGATTCAGCTACGACGTCATTCGCTACTCATGATCAGTGTACAGCAGTCAAACCTGACTCAATAAACTTGTTGCCCAAACCTCTTGTTGCGTGGCTATTGAGTGCACATGATTGTACATGCAATTCTCATTACCTCTCCTGTATTATGATTGTTTTCCTTTTCTATCTTAGGAAAAAAAAAATGAAACCTAATTCAAAACGGCCATCTTGCCATTCGCATTTCTTTATTATTGTAAGTTATAAATAGTCGTAATTTTAACATAAAGTAGAGAAAAAATAAAAATACAAAAAACAAAAACATACAAAAGTTTTGTTCGTAGGATTAAGGGCCGAATTTAAAGTCACATTCTTCTTACCTAATTATCAAGGATCGATAAATAGGGATCTTTAAGTGAAAAATACACCTTGTTACACGTACATTACCCTGTAATTTTTATAATAATGTGCCATGTACTAATACGAGTGGAACCACTCTACCACCGTAATGAACACGCTCACAGTCAAAAGCATAAATGAAAGTAAAATCTGGCATCCTTTACAAGCTCTTGGTTGTTCAGCATCATCTCTTATTGGTACATGTGTATTATCTTTCTTTCTTGGTCCAGGATTCTGTTCAGTGTGTGTGAAGCTATCCTCACTGTATAATGTTGACTTCCAGTTGTCGCTGCATTTTTCTATCTTGCTTCGTAACAGCCAGGTGCTTTCAATGATCTCCGTTTGGTTCTCACCACAGATATGGCACTGTCCTACCCAGCCGGTCACAGATGCACCGTTCTTCCACACTACAAAGAAAGCAAAAGTACTGCTAGGGCCTCCGAGCTGTCCAATCCCTAGCACATCAGAATGGCTCTTTCCTGCTGCTCCTGTTTGTCTCTCGACGGCCGTACGGTATTCTCCTTCAATAACACTATCATCCCTCTGCTTCAGAATCATCTCAGATCCTAAGTGGTTGTACCAATTACCATTCAAGTTGCATGGTTTGTTTTTGCCATCAGGATCCCAATTCTTAATCTTTGTAATAACAGTTGGTGGAATTTCTGAAGCAGTCTCATTTGGCTTTCGAGGTCCATCCCGTTGTTCAAATCTGGTGAAAGTGTCTCGTCCAATCATAGTTGATTTCCACTTGTCTACGCATGTATCAACCTTTGATCGCAGCAACCAAGAGGTAAGGAGTTTTTCGTGACCATCATCACACACAAGACACTGACCAGTCCACACAGTTGTTGAGCTGCCATTCCGCCACACAACTGAGAATGCAAAGGATGCTCCTGGATAGTCATAAGGTGCAGAACCTGTTGATGTTGGAAAAAAAAAAAAACCCTGACATTAACCCTATTAGTACTAACATCAACATGCATAACAAGGGTGCCTTTGATTGACCCTATTCCGGAATAGGAAATATATATACTGTTATGACAAGAAATCCCTCATAAGCTAGAGGTTTTTGGAGTTACTAGTCTGCAAAATCAATCTAAAATTATGATGTGACAGGGAAAGTTTGCAGAAATATCTTCTTAAATTTACTTTAAATTCTGCTTATTCTTATATTTCCAGAATGACAGTCAATCCAATGCAACTTAAAGTTAATATTGATCTCCTCACTGTCCTCTATAAATGGTTAGATAAAAAAAAAAAATAAATAAATAAATAAATAAATAAATAAATGGTAAGATACTACACTGTACTTGGAAGAATTTGACTAAACATCAAGAAATCTTTGGTGATCATTTTTTTCTTTTATATAATATTTTGCGGCTCGTATTGTTAGCAACTCAAGGAAATACGACCATATTTCCCCTATCCTTAAAGATTTAAAGTGGCTACCTGTAAGACAGAAGTTGTATTATTGCCACGCTATAATGGCCTTCAAATGTATGTCAGGGTGCGCACCAGCCTCTTTATATTCTAAATATATTCAAAAAGCTATGATCACCAAGCGTGCAACGAGGAACTCCCAGATGCTAAATATTCCTTTGTATAAAAACAGCCACAGGGCAAAGAACTTTCTACTTCAGGACAGGACAAACTCTGGAACTCACTGGATTCTTCTCTTAAGTTGAAACCGACACTACGAGATTTCAAACATTGCCTGAAGAGAAGCCTTGTCTCAAACTTTTTGGTGACTTAATTGTTCCACTTTTGTTGTCTATTTTATTTCATTAATTAACTAATTTATTTATTAATAGTTAATCGGTTTGATTGAGTCATTTTACTTTCTAGTTAATTAGTTAATTAATTCATTTGTATATACACTGTAGTATAAATTACCTCTTTATTCTGAAAAGCCCATTTGGGACGAATAAATTATATATGTATGTATGTATTGTATGTATATTCTTGTGACTTTTGTGATTGGGCAAAGTAATTGTGTTAAGTAGTAAGGCATCAGTTTGGAACTTGATGTCTGTCATGTCATTCAATATTAAAACACTTCACCCATTGACTCCACCCAAGTGAAACACTGGGATTGATCCATACATTGTACAACTCAATAATGGGGCAAAAGTGTCAATCATTGAGGCATGACAACCTCAGATACATGTAGGGGTGAAAAGGACAAAATAATAATAATAATAATAATAATAATAATAATAATAATAATAGTAATAATAATAATAATAATAATAATAATAATAATAATAAATAAATAAATAAATAATTATAAATAATCTCATATATGTTCCCTGAGAAGGCATGTATACATATACCATGGAAGCTTAAGTTCTCTTGACTACATGTAGTAAGCCCCAAGAAAAGGACTAGTTTAGAACAAAACTCAAACAGCCAAGTTCTTCAAAATGTTTCACCACACAACTAACTAAAACATAGCACTGATGGTTTCTAATGTATTAGAAATACCATGTCATCTTTTACCTTAAAGACCAATATTTTAAGTTTCCATTATACAGCACCTGACCTATATTTTGACCAATGGCAAATGAATTTCAAATTCTTTCTTTTGCATTTTCTCACTTTTTGAATTGGGGGAGGGGGGTTCAACAGAGATGGTGGAGGGAGGGGGGGGGGGCTTATTAAAAGTCATCGACCTTCAAACAGGAGGCTTATTAAAGTGGTCACATGGTGTGACGTGATTCATTACAACCTTACAAAATGAAGGTAATACCAACTAACGAGATAAATTACTAGGGCATGTAGCATCAGTCAAGTAGCTTCAAATCGAGTATTAGACACTGGTTTTGGAGGGCTCCAAAGGGCATGGCATGACTGTCTACAAAACGGGGCACATTAAGATATGTGAACTCTCATGATGAAGTAGAATTCAAAATGCCGAGTCAGTTTCTTCTTTCAAAGTTTCAATTGATACCTACAATTTTAAAATTTTATAGATGCTGGGTTCTTACAAATTATTGCATGCTTGTTTATATTTTATACTTTTTAAATTATTGCTTGTATCTTTAAATTTATGTCTTCTATTTTTAAACTTATTATACTTTTAGTTCAGGAATTTGAACACTAAATTTCCAAAAATTAAGGTTGCCCGGAGAAGGGGGGGGGGGGGGGGATGTTAAAGATTCAATTTGACTCAGGTACAATAACACTTGCTAGGATCTTCTTTTCTCGCATGTTCATAAACCATGCAAAAATACTTTTCAATTAGTTAAGGCACAGTCCTTGAGTTAAACAGCAAACAAACAAGAAAAAGGCCAGCAAATGATGATGTTTGAAAAGAGCTGTTAAAATGTCACGCTACTCTAATAATAAGCTGCTTTGCCAAAATTTTGTCAGTGTGTTAGAGAGGTTTTCAATTGAGTGTCGTAAAACCAAAACCAAAGTATTTACTTTGGCTTATCACAACCGGTGCAAACAGCCAGTGAACCAATCAGGATTCAAAGCAAATACATGCATCCGGTGCCAAGCAAAGGAAAACATGCGCGAGTGAGGTATGATTGGTTTTTGTTTAACATCTTATTGCTTCAACAAGTGGCGTGAATTTTATCAACCAATCACAGAGTGTAGTAATGCAAAACCAAAGCAAAAATGTGATTACTTTTGACACTCAATGGAGAACTGCTCTATAATTATGTTTGTCACGCTTGGTCAAATTTTGTACACTGTATACCATAGTTAATTGAAGGCAATTGTTATGAAACCTGACAAACTTCTTTGTTGTATGTTTTTGTTTGCTTTTTTGGCCTTGACCCTGCACAAACAACAATACAATTTGGAATGTGTTGGAGCAACTGACCAATCGAAACATTTTTGTTAAGATATTCAACTGTGGTGTGAACGATAAAACAAAGGATTGTGCAGTGTCGCGGCCCTTCCAACATAAATTACAGCACCATTGTTTTCATGGCAAGGTTTCATAACCAGTCCTCCAAGTAACTGTGTGTACACCAACATCAATCAACTTTACTTCATTAACAAACTTTAATTAAATGTTACGCTTGGTAAAGTTCAATGAATAGAACTGTCAAAGCTTGAATGAAATAAAACGAACTTTGATTCCACTATGCTGACTCGTGTGATCGTCACGAAGCTCATGCGTGCGCGACACCAGATCAGACCCACCTGCTCGTGTCCAATCCTAACAACACGTGATATTAAGATTCAATGAGCTTATAAAAAGCTTAATACTATCATAAGATACAGGTAGTCGCCAGATCTCTGTTATAGAATTAACACTTATCTTCAATGTTTTCGTAAGCCTTTAAAAAAAAAAAAAACAAATATGAAAATCATAATAAAATAAGCTTACTCGTTTTAGAACAATGAGTATGAACTTAATTACGTAAGCTCAGTCTATATCAGTTGCATTGCTTGTAAAAACATAGTTTTCATTCAAACAACGTAAGTTAATGAGTTGATATTTTATATTTAATTTTTTAAGACAACATAGTTTTTTCCATATTTACCTAGTATAATGGAATGTGTTTCACCAGCCGAGCCATTAAATCTTTCTTCAGCGGTCCTATATTCGCCCACCAAAGTGCTGTCATCTGAATGCTTCAAGTAAATTTCGGATCCCAGTTGATTATACCATTTCCCATCTAAAGTCTCGCAGTTCTTACCAGCTGCGATCAAAACACAAGTAAGAACTAAGAAGACAAGAGAAAGCGGACGAACTGTCGAAATCACCGCCATCGATCCTTGCACAATGATTCCCCAATTCCACGTGGAAACTTGTCCCCGAGTTGTGCGCCGGTGAACTTTATTGAAATGTGTTCGTTACCAGACTAACTCGAATTTTTCTCGCCGGGAACGCCTGATGGAATCTGATGGAATCGCATATCCCTGTAACTTGCTCAAAAATAAAATCATTTCATTATTATTAGGAAATAGGAATAACATTAAAAGAATTTTGAAACCTTTGGCTTTCAAATATAAAGCAACAAGAAAATAAAAAATATCTAATAGAACGAATAACCCGAATATAATTTTAATGAGAATTCCTGGGTTTGAAAGGCCGCCATATTGTATTAGTCTCGCAAGTTTTGCCGGGAAGCCTTTCGTTTCGTTCATTCAACATCCAAAATGCCGGCTGGAAGTTCGTATTCGTCGGTAAAAGAAGATCCTAGAAGGCCCAGCAAAATATTCCGATATAAGCCAGTGACTAATAAACCGGCAGATGATCAGACTCCAGAATATATGAACCTGTTAGGGATGATCTTCAGCATGTGCGGGCTTCTGATGAAGGTAAGTAGTTGCAATTGAAGACCATGTTGACTCGATCAATGTCATGCGAGAAATTGTTAGCTGAACCATCATGCCTCAGCCTGTGTGGTCCTAACGTAGTTTGAATAAGCTCGTACTATACTTTTTATTACCAATGCCTCTTATATATCGAAGACAATCGAATGGAGTCGAACTCAATGCATTTTCGAACCCTTTCATCTTGGCGTGTTCAATTCAATCGAGAAAAAAAAAAACCGATATCGGAAAAATGTTCAATAAATCGATAAAAATTGATAATTAAATTTCTTAATTTATCCATTTTATCGATCAAGGGATAAAAATCAATACTCACAACTGGTCTTCGTCTTTTAACTTATTGATTTTATCGAATTCAGAGACAATTGTTTTCACCCCAATGAAACGTAAAAAAATGCGAAGAAAATCCAGCACTAAAAGAAATTTACGAGGAAACACTGCTCATTTCATAGAGAAAAGGGTGTTCTCAAAAAGATTTACCGGTAGGCTAAAATATGCATGTGAGAGTCGCATAGGCCTGTCAACCTCGTTATTGTCATAGAAATCGCTCTGAATAGCAGACTCACATCTGGTCATGTGCGGATCGTTCTGGTCAGTGATAGACATACAGACAGCCTTTATTTTAAAATTAAAGCTCCATGCAGCTTGTGGGGCTGTACAAAGTAATAAGAATAAAAAATATATACACCGTAAAATTCTCACATCCTTAATCCTATTTTAAAATTCCCTACATGTAATTAAAATCTGCATGTCTAAGATTGGCCGTTGTTACTCAAGTCTCCTTGACCATGTATTATAATCAACAATACGCAATGCACCATGGTAAAAGTTGTGAACCAGCGCTAAGTGATAAAGAGCCTTTTTGCTTAATCAAACCAAAACAATTGTTACTGGGAGTATTAATAGGGTATTATTGGTATTAGTATCATTGGTATTATTATTGTTGTTAGTATTATTAGTATTGGGAGTATCACTAGTACAATACTAATACCAGGTATTAGTATTGTTGGGGGTATTAATGTGGTTGTTTTAAACAACATTACATGTATATATAAGCAAGATTTCCTCAAGAAATCGTCAAAAAAAAATTTCCTCAAGGTGTTACTAACATTATTTTAGTAACATTAGTGGTTTAGATTAGGTACTCCTTTAAGTACGCTTAATGAACATGACACATTAATCAAGTTATTAGTTTTATAAAAATAGTTTGTGGGATTTTCATACGGTACCACTTTAAACTATATGATCATTTGCAAGTGGTAAAACCTTCAGTTGTCTTTGCCGCTTTGAGGTGAGCCACACGCAGGCAATTTGAAGAAATTGCAAGTTAATTGTGGAGCAGGGCGAAAAACTTCCGCTCGTCCACCCGTCCGAGACGAGTACTCTCGTATCTCTTTTTTTTTTATATATATAATATTTATTGAAATTTATCATTTACAGAGCAGTTACAATTTCATTGACAATATTATATATAGGTTAAAATAATAACGATTGATACATTTTGCACAGTTACCCCATTTATATTTTTAAGCAAATCAAATAATTCAAATAATAATAATAATTCAACTAATTTAACTAAATAAACCAATTAAACCAATTTAACCGAGCAACGTCAGATAAAAAAAAAAAAGGATAATAGATTAGGCGAATCAGCTTTAAAGACTTTTCACGTAGTTATCAATTTCTTCTCATTTGAATATCCATTTGTTTTCATAAAACTTTTTCTTACTTATTTTTTTTTCAATATTATATTTGATAGCTATCGTGTTCTGAAAACCTTGTATTTTAGGATGTATTTGTGTTCTTCTACAGTCCCACAAAAACAGTTTTCCAATGATGATAAAGTAATTAAGCAGCATATGTGAAGGGCATGGTGTTGAAAGTATTCCGAATAAGACATTTTCCAAAGTCAGGTGAATCACCTGATTTGACAAGCGGTGCCAGTACAATTCAAACTCGTTCCAAAACTGCCTAGCATAAGTGCATTGATAAAGTAGGTGATATAGTGTTTCTCGCTCAGTTTTGCAGAAAGTGCATAATTCGTCAACTCTAAAACCAATTTTACATAGTTTCGCGTTTGTGTAGAGTATATTATTGAGAATTTTATACTGAAAGGCCTTAACGTACGATTCAAGTGCAACAGCGTGAGGCAAAATGAAAGATTCTTTCAATAAATCATCTGATGTATTAAAATCGCCTTTCCACTTATGAACAATATTAGGTGGCCGTGATTTCTTCGCAACAAATAACGAATAGTAATCTTTCGATTTCTTCTTTTTCACATCAAAAATGCTGTTATTTATCTGAAGCGAAGAAGGCGTTAGTGGGTGGATTTGATCATGCGTATTTTTTAAGAAATCAGGTATTGAGTGTCGAAGGCCCGCCCACTGTAGAATTCTAATTTTTCCAATTTTATTTGAAACGTAACTAAAGGAATCGTTGATATTCAAATCAAGTCGGAGATCACGTATGTAAATAAATCCGGATTCATAGAAATTTTTGTAAAAAATGGGCTTTTTATCTATTCTTATTTCTTTATTATTCCAAATAACATTTGTCCAATTTATGTCAGTAGCGAAACTGTCGCGAAATTGTGACCACCACAGAAGAAGCTCTCGATAAAACTGGGAAGTGAATGTATAATCCTTAACGTCATAGTTACAATTTAAAAAGAACAGTCCTCCAACTGTTTTCAATTGGTGTTGTAAGTACCGCTTCCATGTCCCATCGTTTGCGTTGAATATTCGTTTAAGCCATGCCAATCTCAAAGCTTTAACCATGCTTTCGTAAATCAATCATTTTTAGTCCACCTTCCCCATAATCGTTTATTGTTGACACACGTGTTACTTTATCTGTTCCACTCCATAAGAATTTGAATAGCAATTGATTTAATTGTTTCACCAGCTCATTGGGTGTTGGCAGGAGTGAGCATACATAAACAAATTTGGGAATTAGAAAGGATTTTATTATTGTCACTTTACCAAGGATTGAAAGACCTCTGGAAGACCAAATGTTTATCAGTTTTTTAATACTATCCAGTCTTTCGATGAAATTCTTTTCTTTGAGCAGTTTTAGGTCATAAGTGAAGTATACTCCGAGAGCTTTTGTTGGTTCCATAGGCCATCTAATTCCAAAAGGTTCTGTTTTATTTTCTTTGGATGCTCCGATCCACATACCCTCAGTTTTTGTGCAATTAATCTTAAGGCCCGAAATGTCCTTGAAAATGTCCAACAATTCAAATAAACTTTTGGCCGAGTTCATATCCGAGAGCACTGCAGTAGTGTCATCCGCGTATTGCAATAGCTTTGTTTCCTCATTCTCGATAGAGATTCCTTTTATCTCCTTATTTTGACGAATGGCAATTGCAAGAGTTTCCACAACTACTATAAAAAGATACGGCGAGAGTGGATCACCTTGCCGGACTCCGCGTTCAAGCACAAAATAATTTGAAGCAGTTCCATTATTTATAGTACAGCTCTGTATGTTTTTATAAAAAGTTTTAACCCAGTTAAGAAAGTGAGGTCTGAAATTAAAGGATTCAAGACATTCGAAAAGAAAGTCCCATTCCACGCTATCAAAAGCTTTTTCAAAATCAATAAAAATCATTAGTCCTGGAATATTCTCTTCAACAGTATAATCCATTATATCATAGATAGATCGAATTGTTTCGCCTATATAACGATCTTTAACAAACCCTGTTTGATTGTGATGAATGATCTCTGGTAACACATTTTTAATTCTCGAAGCGATTACTTTGGACATTATTTTTGCATCTACGTTGACTAGCGAAATTGGACGCCAGTTTTCAAGGAATGCACGGTCTTTTCCTTTCTTCTCAATTAGAGTAATAACTGCTTGTTTTTGGGATGAGGACATCTCACCTTTATCAAAGCACTCATTTACACATCTTATAAAACTATCACCAATTAGGGGCCAGAACTTTCTATAGAATTCAATAGGGATGCCATCATTCCCTGGTGTTTTGTTGTTGTTAAAAGAATCTAGAAGGCAAAAACATTCCTCGGATGTAATTTTACCCTCGCATGTGATTTTCTGTTCCTCAGAAAGTTTTGGAATATTTAATTCACTCAAAAAAGCGAGTCTTTTTAACGCAATATTCGGATCATTGTTACCAGTTTTATACAAATTATGATAGAAACGCTCTTGTTCCTTCAGAATGCTAATTGGATCCGTATTAATAGCACCGTTTATGTAAAGTTTTCGTATGTGTTTCTTTACGTGATTCCTTTTTTCCAGATTCAAGAAATATTTAGTACTTTTTTCTCCATGTTCATGCCATTGAGCACGTGCACGTATTATTATTCCTTCTGTTTTCTCTTCGTAGAGCACCTCTAATTTTTCTCGGATTGTGTGATAGTGAGTAATGTTAGAATCACTTGTGTTTTTTTCTAATGCTTCCTTTGCTTTGTTTACTTCCTTTTGAAGAGTTTTTTCCTCAACATCTCTTTCTTTCGCTTTCTTTTTTGGGTGTGAAATAGCGTGACGTTTAATGTTATATTTAATCCAATCCCAGGTTGAGCGGTCGTCTGACAATTCCTTTTGCCCTTCTGCAGTCCAAATTGGGATCATTTCTGTGACACTCTTTACATACTCTTCATCAACTAACAGAGAGCAGTTCATTTTCCAATATCCCGAACCTCTTAGTTCGGTTGCCAATTCTTCTATATCTAAAGTAATTGCATCGTGATCTGTTCTAATTGCGGGAATAATATCAGTTGATTTTACAAGGTCATTTAAATTGTTTGAAATTAACCAATAGTCTAAGCGGCAAAAGATTTTGGGAGATTTTTGGCTCCACGTATAACTTCTTGTGTTTGGGTTCTTAATTCTCCATATGTCTACTAAATCAAGCTCGTTTTGTAAACAGTCAATACGTTCCACAACTGATTTTCGTTGATTTAGATTTCCTCCTTTTTTATCACAAGCTGGATTGAGGGGGCAGTTAAAATCGCCTCCCATAATTATCTTTTCCTCGGTGTCGAGATTTTCCTTTCTCAATATATCAAGTAGATTGTTTACGAATTCTATTTGATCTTTGTCTTTGTTTGGAGCATAAATATTTATTAAAAACATACCTTGAATCTTTTATATCGGCTTTTAAAATTATATATCGTCCCATGGGGTCCACGATTGTATGCTGTATTTTGCAATCAAAACCGTTTTTTATCAAAATTGCCACTCCACGTGAATTGGAGCTACCGTGACAGGCAATAAGCTCTCCGCCCCATTCATTTTTCCATTGAACAATTGTTTCAGCAGTGGAATGAGTTTCTTGTAGAAAGGTTATGTCTGCATTGCGCTTTCGGGACCAAGTAAAAATAGTTCTTCTTTTTTTAAAGTTGCTTATGCCCTTCACATTAAGCGAAATCAACTTAAAAGACATCGTACTTGCGGAAAGTAACATTGGGACTGCAGAATCCATTAATCAACAGAACAAAAGATGATAGCAGGCAATATAAATACATGCAAATCACAAATGCAAGAAATAAGCAATTAAAAAACAAACGATTCGCCGATGTTGCTCGAACTAAATGTATGATGCTAGTAAACCTAAAGGGGAAAAAAAGATTATATTCTCGTATCTCGGACGAGTGCATTTCCAAAAGCACTTGTCCTACAGGACGAGTAGAGTTTGCCTAAAAAAGATGTTCTTTTGTACTGAGGTCTGAGTTCCTAAGCATTTGGACTTTGTAAACTAACCTGAGTTTCACGAAGTTTGGTTTCTTTTCGCGGCAACTTACCCGTTTTCGCTTCTGTTTTCCGAGAATATCTGGTTCTGTTGTTTCGATGAGGACTGGGATCCACATACCATATTTGGAAATGACGAACTCGTTTGAGACAAGGCTTCATTAACACTTGAGTGAGGCGATTACCGTTGTGGCAAGTTTTGTGATGAAGTGATAAAACCTTTTAATGTCTTTGCTGTCAGTCTAGTGAATTTAACTTTCAGGCAACCAGAATCTGAACGTTACTCGTCCAATGGACAAGTGGAATAAAAAAAAAGGTTTTTGCCCTGCTGGAGCAAATATTTCATTGACCCATGCAGAGCATGTTTTTCAAAATATTTTTGCAAAACTGTTACGAATACAAAGAATCAGTCAGTGAGAATAGTACATGTTTTTCAGCTCAATTCCCAATCAACCAAAACATTTCTGAAAAAGTCGGCAGTTTCATTGATCAGTGATGATTTCTGATGTCCAATTGCTCTTTGCTTTGATAAAACCACAATCTGTCCTCGAAGCATGATTCCTTCATGACAAACACTCGGATGTCTACGGGTGAAACTTTCAGGTATTTCTTGGAAGTTCTTCTTGTGATTTATCATTTCAAAAAGATGTGTTTACCTTCTCAAAATGCAAAATTGGTTTCACGTGAAGAATAAGGCCTCCTTTTTTTTTAAATTTGGTCTTTTGTACAAAGAACAAAAGCCTTTCTTTCTAGGAACCACTAAGACCTATCAAATAAATACATGTATATGTTGAGTTTGTGGATTCTGATTGGTTAGTCTTTCCTGAAGACAATTAGAACAATAACTTATAAGAGACAAAAGAGCCCATCTAGGGGAGGTAAGGACCAAATGCAAAAGTGCACAAAGTTGCGGCCATCTTAGGGCGGCAAAGGACTTTTGAAGGGCTTTAATGACTCTTTCAACCAGTTGCAAATGCCCAGCTGAAGTGAAGGGCAATTGACCAAAAAACTCTTAGCTACAGTAGATTGTAGATTCAAAGGCCTTGCCTCTGTGCACCCCCTCCTCCCCAACCCGCAATCACGTAATAGCCACTGAATGAACCCACACAGTCCTTACAATGTATTTCCATCTAACAATGAGCCATGTAGCCCAGTAACCTGGGGCGCCCAAGAAAACGCTCTGGGGGCCTAAATTTTTTGCAGCAGCACCTCACACTTCACATGTTGGGCTCCTAACTTCTCAGCTTTTGGCCTTGTGGGCTCCTTGAATTTTTTTGTAGGCAATAGCCTTGAAGGTAATGAGCTAGTTCTTCTAAAATGAGCCATTAGGTCAAATCTTGTGTTTATCATGATAGATAGAGCTATTTGTCCAGAGCAAGTCAAATTTTAACCCCAAAACATGCATTTATAGACCTTTTTCATAAATGGCGGCCGATTTATTGTTCTTTTCAATATATGTTAATTAGCGCTACTAACCTCATTTCAGAGTAAAAATTCTTTTGAATTTTGCACATGCTGACGAGGCCAGTAAGGCTAATTTTCATGAAAACAAAAGAATAATTTATCGGCCGCCATTTATGAAAAAGGTCTATAGCCCTCTTGCTCTTCATTTGTTGATATGTTTTAGTTTTTCTTATACAAGAAAATCTCTGTTATTGTTTTTAGCTTAAATGGGCAGCCTGGGCAGCAGTGTACTGTTCGTTCATCACCTTTTCCAACTCACGTTCTTCTGAGGATACCAAGCAGATGTTCAGCAGTTTTCTGTGAGTAAAAAATGAAAATAATGCACACTCCTGCCACTTGTTAGGCACTACACTACTTATGATGCAAACAGTTGACATTTTTTAGAGATCAGGGCCCAGTTTATCAAAGGCTGACTAATCCTGGGTTATCGTGAACTATGATTCAAGCCTAATAACTAATCATTAAAGGTCTGCCAAAAAGATTTCAGTCTCTCAATTTTGATTCAGACTTTTCTTTAGCATTAGCCTAAAATTAGCCCTTAAAAATGGTTTTAACGAGTGGTATGAAAACCTCCGTCAGTTAACTTTTAATTGTGGATTAGGGTTAATCAGCTTTCGAACAACCAGACCCTGAGCACAGCAGCTGGCCTCTCCTCACGCTTAAGAGAAGCAAGTTCAAGAATTGCAGTTGCTGCTCATGTAAGCTGGCTGCATTCTACTGATGGTTAGCCTGCAGCACAGATGTATTTCTGGCTGTCGCTTCTCTCCACTCTGAAAAGTTATTTTTTGGCGGAGAGAAGCGACAGCTGGAAATACATATGCGTTCGCAGGCTAACTGATGGCAGTCCTACAAAAGTGTACACTGCTGTAAACTGTTGAGTGATTAATGAACTTTTTCATTTGTCAGAAGTGGTCATCAAGACCATTTAGTAAGTTTACCAATGGATTTTGCACTATTCTGAAAGACTGATTAAATCTGGTCTTAAAATTATGTACAGTATGTATTTTGAAGTTCTTCAAAGGGGTTTATATTATCCTGAAGAAATTCTAAAGTGTTACCTTCCTCTTACAAACTGACTTGAGTCTGATGAGCCATTTCTCACAAATGCAAAAGTGCCCTAACCTTGTACCCAGATCTTCTCACTCTTTGGGATAGAACATCTGGTAAAATCTGTTTTAATGACGTCGTAATGTTTCAGGAATGTGACACATTGCATGACTGCACATACATGTACTCAGCCTTTGCAACAAAATACTTTACTCATGAATTGCTCAAGATCAATTTTGCAGTTATAAAATTTCGAAAAGAATCTCACCTATCATATCCAGAAAAGGAAATCAATTACAGTCAACTCTCTCATAGCGACCACTTTTCATAAGCGACCACCTCCCGTAAGCGACCACTTCGTAAACAACCATTTTGTCTCTCAATTAAATACTGTTTCAAGAGCTTTCTCTTAAGCAACCATCACTCAAATTTCTTAAGGCACCGCGATCACTTTTTAGGCCAGAAATTACACATATTCTTTTGTTTTCTGTTTCCAGTAAGCGACGACCCAACATAATCATGTATGATCATTAGTAAATCATTACTCAGATTTTTAATGACGCTACCCCGGACTGCTGACAGATGATAACAGTTTACAGTAGAGAAGATAGGTAAATGGGAATTGTTACAGTGATCTGTTCCAAAATATTATAGAAAGTTTCATCGGAAGAATGAATACTGAGATGTGAGCAAATCAAATAAATCAGTTTCTATTTGCCTAATTTTAGCTACTAAGGTAATATTATTATGTAATTAATTAATCAATCCAGTATTAGGCTTATTTTGTTGATCTTTCCCGTAAGTGACCACCCCCTGTAAGCAACCACTTTGTCACGCCCCAAGGGTGTTCGCTTTCAAGAGAGTTGACTGTATTTCAAATTTCTGAGACAAGAAGAGAGCTGTCACTATAAAGCTTTGGTGACAGTGGTGCCTTGTATGCGCCAGCTTACAAAGCAAAATTTTTCGAAACTTACATTGTAGAGCGGCGAGACAAACACTATAAAAAGTTATGTTTGTAAAAACTAGTCATAGTTTGAGAATGATTATTATTCAGTAAGTGACACAGGCATACACTTGGAAAAAAATCGGGGCGGAGTGCTTCCGATTAGTTATAGTTTCTATTTTTTGCTGTTATTAAATTTAATTTAGTAGTAGATTAGTATTTTAATAATATAATTTATGCAATTTTAGTATTTACATTAAGTCCTGATGTTTTTTACCCGTGTATAAATAAAGTTAAATAAATAAATCAATCAATCAATAAATAAATAAATTACTAGTTCAGATGCTCTACCACTGAGCTACAGGAGACTCGTGGGAGATAAGGCCATTAAACTAGGTTCATGGGACAAACATCCTGCATACTGCTAGGACTGGAGTCATGTGTAGAATAAATGAGAATGATGTATTATTCAGTGACAGAGGCATACTCAGAAAAAAATCTCAGCGCTGCTATTGGGAGTCGAACCTAAGACCTTCTGATTACTAGTTCGGATGCTCTGTCGCTGAGATACAGGAGTCTCGTGGGAGCTAAGGCCATTAAACTAGTCATAGTCTTTTGAAATGCTAAGTTCAAACCAATGCAAGAAACCACTTTCATAAAAGGACAGAACTGTTACATGTAACTAATACAATTATTTTATATTTTTGGAAAGCTGTGCCAATGTCCATGTAAAGCGACACGCTTGTTTCAGGTCATTTTCATTGACCAATCAAGGCTATTGATGGCCTGAGAAATACATTAATCCAACACAACCTGGAGGCTGTTGATTTGAGGGAGGTGTTTAGTCAAGTGTATAATAAGGAGCCCAGTTTTCATTTTAACTGTGTTTCTTCTTGTATTTCAGATTATCTGTTTCTGCTGTAGTAATGTCATATCTACAAAGTCCACAACCAATGGCTGCATCGTGGTAGCAGTAACTTGACCATTCAGCAGTGATCTGTGATACGAGCGAGCGGAGATGTTATTAATGTAAAGCGAACGGTGTCCGCAGAGTACTACAAAAAAACATTTGTACTGCAATCGTGATATACTCTTTGGTAGGATATACAACTTTGAACATTGCCTAAAGACAGCTTCTGTAATGTATACGTATACATGTACATTAAAAATTTTTGGTTGGATAGGACCAGCTATTGTCTTTTAATCTGAAAACACTTCACAGTTCTTTCTTGCATTTATTATTATTATTATTATTATTATTATTACTATTATTATTATTATTATTATTATTATTATTATTATTATTATTATTATTGCTACTTTGGTTTAAACAGAAAAACCATTAAAACAAAAAAAAAATAAACATTTCTTAAATGAAGCAAAGTTTAAGAGTTTATTGTTTTTTGCACATCTTGCACAGAAAGTACAACAGGTACACGCGCAGGCAGGTAAAACAATTTACAACTAAGGGACTGGTCATAAAGTACAGGGGGGGGTGGGCTGGAAAAAAAGGGGGGGTGGGTCACTGTTTTCATGCATGTAAAAAGGGGTGGGCTAGCAAAAACCATGCATCATTAAAGGGGTGGGGCACATAATATTTTTGCACATGTTTTGCATCAAATGGTGCCTTTTGCCAGTAAAAGTGTGAAATGTATTAACAGTAAAAGCACAAATTATAATTGTGTAGTTTCAGAAAATATCCATCCCCCATCACAGAGGGAATTTATAAAAGGACGCCCTACCGCCAGGAACTTCCAAGTTTCTTTCATACAATCTCTGTAATTTTGTTCTTTCTCTTACCACCATCCCCTCCAGAATCTTGAATTCCCTCCATGGGTGGGGTAAGGATATTTTCTGGAACTACACATTCTATCAAGAAAAGGGCAAGTTCACTCGCATCCATTAAAATGAACAACTATGATTCCATGTGGTTATTAATGATACATATTAGATGCACATTATCTTCTCAAAATCATTTCAGGTATTTCAACAAAAATAGATCTCATGCAATGATAAACTTCAAAAACAAGACTTTGTGCATGTGTGCTCCTTCCTCTATCATACTTGTCCTCTAATTTGTCTAGTTTTATGTATAGTCTTACCTTTATTTACTAGGGGTGGGTCATTTCATTTTTTACCTGAAAAATATGGGTGGGCCATGCATTATTCTGCAAAAATATGAGGGTGGGTCACACAAAACTAGCCTTCGTAAAAATGAATTTTTCCAGCCCACCCCCCCCGGTACTTTATGACCAGTCCCTAAGCTTGCATTTATGGCCAATTTTGCCAATCTGTTTGTAGCTGTGCTACAGACCAGAACTAGTTTCATTATTAAAAGGTCCAATATAGTCTCGAGGGAAACAGTTTTATCTCCTGAGAATCTGTTTTTACCTAAACAAAGTTTAGAGAAACATTGAAATTCGAGAGAAAAGTTAAGTGCTTTACGAGCGACAAGTCCCAAAGTGTTTTGTTATGTACATGTATAACAAAGCCATTTAATAGATCAAGCGTGAAAATCTAATCATCAGTATATTTATTGAACTACGGGCTGACTCCGACGACGTCATACCACCTTCGGTCACCCTCTGTTCACGTGAAACAGGAGTCAGCATTCACTGATAACGAATCTTTGTTACCCTCTGACGTCATAGTTTTCGCAATGTTGATCGCTCATGCATGTCCATACATTCCCTTATCCTACTGAATTCCGAAAACTATAGCAACGGTCACACATCAGACTCATACTTTGTGTAGACTCCCTGTGGTGAAAAATGCAACTATCTGTTAGGACTCAACTTAGCAACTAAGAGCACGTTTTGAGTCCGGCTCTGACTTTCAACTCGTAAGCATACCGTATCATATAAAGAGGGGAGAGGAACGGGCAGTTAAATTTCTTTTCTCCATATTTTTTTCCCTATTTTCTTCCTCCTCCCTAATTTTTTTTGGCCGTTTCTCCCTCCTCCCTGATTTTTCACCTTTCTCCCTGATAAGTCTTTTAAGAGGCTTATTTTATTTGCTACTCACCACAGTGCCTCGTTTCCGTGGCATGTCTTAAAAGAAGGAAAAACGTACGAAACACGTTTGTCACGTTGTTATATCTCGTTCTTTCCGTACTACCTTTCGGTTTTGTCACGTAAGTTTGAAGCTTTGATGTTTACAAAATTTATTTTAACTACCGTGTAAAGATGGTAAAATAATGATTACAGGCCAAACACGGCTCCTATTGGTCGAGATAGGAAGAATATGACCTTCAAAGCTAATTTGCTACCACGAGTACGTCTTTCAAAATCTCCTTTTTCTGTACGAAAGTAGGGAAGGGTCTCTCTAAGCAGAGGCTGATTTTCTATCAAGTGCCACTTACTCATCTGAATGGTTTTTAGATTAGGCGCAGAAGGGCCCCTTCTGCGCCTATATTCGATATAGCGATATTCTGTAACAAACGGCAAAATGTTTTTGCGCCTCTTTTGTTTGTTTTGTAGGGCCGACATCCTTTCTGAGAGAGTTTTATCTGTAAGGTTATCGGGGAAACCTCTGTAGGTCCTGTAGAGTAATAATCTCTGTTTGAATAGAGTAATATTTTCTTCAAATGTTCTTTTTGAAGTGTTTTTTCTGAAAAGTCTTAAGGCTTCCCCTTTGACAAGGCCTGAACTGGAAAGTTTCTGTCAATTTAAAGTGCGTCCGCACGTAAAAAATAAATTCTTTCTTTAATCTTTCGCCTTAAGGTGCACATGTGTAAAGGAAAGTGATTTGGATGTTTGAAATTCTTTCCACATGTTTGTTTAGTTTCGGTTCATGGAACGCAGAGAGTGCCTTACGCGTAGTTTGTTTTACATCAGTGCTTTTTCGCGTTTCAAGTCGTTGAATTCTGCGAAGTTTGATTGCGGTAATGTCTTTTGGAAGCACTAATGTTGATGCAGTGAGTAGTCCTTCTTCATTCATAATATTATTTTTCCCCATATTATCTATCAAGCAAGACTGCAGTTTCGATTCTGTCAGTGAATCTCATCAGTTGCTACTGAGTTAAGGTTTTGAGGAATGATTGTGAAGGATAGCCTCATTCCGTAGAAAGTGAGGCGTGCAGCCATTTAAGTACTCGTTCGGCGGATCGAGAATCAAGGATTTCTATTCGCTTAAGAGGTGGTTGTATATTCGATCCTGAGTGAAGTTGTGTGTCTTGAGAAGGTGTTAGAACATTTTATCCAGCAAGCAGGCCCGTAGCAGGGGGAGGGGCAGAGGGGGCTTAAGCCCCCCCAGAATTTTTGGAAGTTACAAAACAATTTGCCAAAAAAAAAAATAATTAAACCAAATTAATGCGCAGCAATTAGTCTTTAACTCTGACGCTGCAAATGCCTTTTCACAACCCTTCAAAAATGTGTTTACTACCTGTCAGTTTCCTTCGCTAACAGTTTGTTTTTATATACAAGGTATATAAGGTACTCCTACCTTGTGAATCGGAAATAAGAATCAAAATGGATCGAAATCAACAAATCTTAAGCCCCAAAAGCTGTTGAGATAAACTACTTGTTTTCTAAGACATCCCCTCATTTATAGCATACAAACGTCCTTAGACCTCCTTAGTGTATAACAATTTAGTGTTCGCGCGTTGTCGAAAGAAACACAAATATTTCCTCTCAAGAGCCAGAGAAAAAATTCTCCCACAGTCGGATTCTCACTTCCCGGTTCAAGCCAAATTTTAAAAGAGAAAGAAAAAATTGTCGTCGTTTGTTTACGTCCTCCTTCAAACGTAAAACTGGTAGTGCACGTAAAAGAAACGGCAAAATAATGTACCAAAAAGTGTGATGCAGGTGCAAAGTTATTGTTTTACTTACTAAATCTACTGTTTTTTTTTTTTTTTTTTTTGATAATCTCGTTGCATCTTAAACTCCCTAATCAGTCTGTTTTTTGGGGGTGACGCGGGGGGTGGGGGTAGTTTTGTTTAACCATTTTGCTAAGCCCCCTCAGTTGTTTTAGCCTTGCTACGGGCCTGGCCAAGTGAGATTTTTAGTTCTGCAGCATGGGCCGCTAGTTCGTTAGCAACAGAGTATCCTTCAATCTGTAAAACACCATGGCCTTGGCTTTGATCGTGACCTCGACAATAGCGATTCAGTTAATTTGAACTGAAAGTTGAAATGATCTAAAATCAATCTATGCATCGGGTGTAATTCACTGAACTTGTAGAGTTTATTTCATATTACTGAGTGTTAATTCTTCTGATGTTTCGGCGTTAGGTCAATAAGGTCATAAACCTTGCAGCGTTAATTTAGCCTTATACAAATAATAAAAAAAAAGCAAGGAAGGAGACTTTCGTGATTCAATTTCAAAACAATCTTGAGTTCAGTAACACCGTGAACGGCTTTCACATAAAAGTAACATTTACGCACCTTGATACTCAAAAAACTCCGAAAACTTCAGATTCGTTAAAACCGACACCACACAAAAGAAGTCACAAAAGCCCAGCCGGAAATCAGACAGATCAGTGCGAAACCGCTCGGCCAAGACTGGGTACGGTGTACAAATGATGACCTCACAAGACTCACAAGGGGAGGGCAAGAAAGTGTTGAGATTACATGCAAGGACTCTTACATACACGTGACTTGCAGTTGAGTAACTGAGTCAGTAGGTCCTTGGAATTAAGAGCTACTAAGGCCTTAAACATTCATGCCACATTTTTTTTAAAGAACATTTTCCGTCCTCCCTTTTTATGCTGGTTCTCCCGTCTCCCTAATTTTTTGCTTCCTTTCTCCCTCCTCCCTATCTTTTTTGGCCGTCTTTCCCTCCTCCCTAAACCGTTCCTCTTCCCTCTATAAAACAAAACAAACCCACCACAATCAAATCATAATGATGACATATGCGGAGAGAGCAGGACACGAAACTTTTGAATGCTAGGGACCGCTCGACGCAAAAATAAACTGTTCTGAATACTTTAATTTTCGTTGCCGGATCTATTCACTTGCCAGGCGTTCCTAAACTGATTGAAGGTCTGACATTACGGCAAAGGGCAATTTTTTGGGGCCAGTATTTCAACTAGTACCATCGTGGATCGTCTTTTTATGATCCATGGTACCACTAGTCTACTGAGTGGTACTAGTTGAAATATAGGCCACAAAAAATTGCCCTTTGGTTTATTAGAGCAAGAGACATTATGCTTGTACGGCTATTTCTCTTCTTGCATCTCAACAGGTTTTTGGAAGATAGGTTAGTGGCTCCCATAGTGGAGGAACTTTTCCAGTGTGCATCGCTAAGAAGATTGGTTTGTTTTCGTTTCCAAATTTTGTCTACGAAATTTTTCTTCAGGCCCCAGTTGTTCAAATGGCTTATAATTTTATCCACTGGATAGCTCGCTATCCGGCAGATAGAATGTGTGTAAGATTTTCCCGATAGTCCTATAATTTGTGAATAGAGTAGAAGCAAATGTCAAATTTAAGAATGGGATTGTGTGGAATACTTGCCAAAAGCATTGATTCGAGTACATTTGCTCCTCTGGATAGTGACTTATCCAGTGGATAAAGTTATCCACTCTTTGATCAACTGGGGCCAGATGTCCAAATTCTTTCCTAAACTCCGATATGAAGGAGCGATGGTGCTGAAGGTCAACTGTTCCCGTCACCAAGAAATGTTCCTCCACACTGCAACATATAGGGTGGACCACTACTGATACCAAATACTCGATATCGTCGAAAAATATCGATACTGGCGAGAAAAATTGGCTGTTTCGATCCCTTTCGATACTGTTCACGTGACCACCCACTTGAAGGCTGTTTTAGAGCCAAACAATAATATATTTTTCCGTTTGTGTATGTGTTGTTGCACTGACCCTGAAGGACTATCACAAAATCAAAGTGGAAACACTGTAGCTAGGGCTGTGTTTGTTGTTGTTGTGTTGTTGTTTAAGCCTGGTTTACACTGCGACATAAGTAGTATAACGAAACGATGAATTAGGACCCTTACCAGCCAAATAGAAAATTGAGGACGATAACCATGCATTTTTCAGAGACATAAGAGCAACAAGAACAATAAAAGCCTCAAAATACATTGAAATACCCGCAAAAAAATACTTCGTTTTTTGAAGCCTACTGAGGGTGTCTCTCTGTAAATATGCGTGGCTACTCCCAGTTTTCTCTTTCAGATTCCAAAAAAACGTTACTACGATCCTCTTTTTCCACATAGTTGCAAACCGGGCGTAAATACTTTTGTATTTAGGGGAACTGTCCAGAATCCAGAATCCACTTTTCACTGTTTCTAGACAGAACACTAATCAGCTTAAAAACGCTTTCGTAGCTGAAGTGTTTTCCATTTAATGTTTCAAGAGGAAATTGGAAATGTTTGAACTCTGATGGCCCCTAGCTAGACCGCTACGTTTACCACGAATTTGCATAGCTTGATTTTTCTTTACCAATAATGTTCAGTTCATTTTGTGGGGAATTTATAATTATCAGTGCAACTTCCCTGCTATTGAATAAGGCTCCTAATGAAATGAAATGATAAACAGCTGAGATTCCATGTACACAGAAGAAATCCCTGAACATATCATTCACCACTGCATGAGTAGAAGTCCTCGATGATTCTGGCCTCCACACGATCACCTGACAGTCACGTGATTTGTGTAATAAAAGCCGTCAGACAAGAACCTTGTTTAATGGCATAGCTCTCACGAGTCTCCTGTAATTCAGTGTTAGAGGAGTGTACGTCGAATCCTCTATACTCCTGTTGGGAAATCTCGGATTTTCTTTTACCGAGTATGTCGGTGTCAATCAGTGAATTATAAATCATTCTCGAGGTTTATTTTTCTAATAAAAGCTAATAACTCTATACCTTTTGTTCTAATTGATATATGACCTTTTGTAGTTAACCGAAAATAATTTTCTGAGTAATCCCTGTGTGAGCTTTTATGAAATGTAATGAAAAATTGTTAAGCGATCAGAAAGATTTCTAGGATACGTAACTGATATTTGAACTTCTGCAATAAAGCACTTATAATAGAGCAAAAACAAAATACTGAAACGTTAAAACAAGGAGTGAAAGATCACTACTATACAATTCATTCACTTTTCCTTACGAAATGGTCTTTCAATGTGCTGAATATATCAATGTTACTTAACCCCGAGCCGTATCTCATTATAATGCACTTTATTACTATTTAAATCTTTTGTTCCTCCCTGTTTGCTCGAGTTTAATAGACAATAACAATAAGAGTTTGTTTCACGGTTTAGGTGAAATTAATATAATGAAGAATATCAGAAACATTGCACAAGTATACAGAGGTTCCAACGCAAAACAAGTTAAAAGTCTTAAATTTTTTCTTTACAATCTTGATAGAGCAGAGCAGGACAAAAAACAAAACAAAAAACGTAGTTAAAATATAATAAATCTGTGCATTTTGGGTTCCTCGTGCTCAGCACCATTGATATAAAAAACTGGAAAAAGAATCGAAAACCTTGTTATTAAACTGGCTCCGTGTATCTTGCTGAATTAAGTTAAAACGGAGCTGGCCATCTTAATTCGCAACGCAGAGCAAGTCACACGAAAGGCTTACAAACTGGTTTTGTTGTAAGACAAAAGGCTTGTTTGCTATAATTCAATAGTGGAATTTATCCAGTTGTCTTGACCATTATTTGAATTAAATGCTATTCCAGTGCAATGGATCATTTATACAAACATGGCGCGTTAGACATTGCGAAAAGCTAACATAAGCAAATTATTCCCGGAGTCAATTTCAACATTAGGTGAATAGAATTGCGAGCGCTTTTGTTACCAAGCAAACTAAGCAAACAATGCGTTTTAGCTGATTTAAATCCCTTTCAGATGTAATTGGTTTGCTATTTGTGTGTAAGTAACCTTTCCACGTATAACTGGATTGCTCCGGACACACCGTCTTGCATACCTCTCTTCTGACCACTCACCTCTCAGATATTGGATTTATTTCACTCTAATGCAGTCAATATGGCAATAATACCGCTAATTGTGTTCTTTGTTGCTGCTTGGAACTATCGGTAAGTACGAAAATCATCCATAAGCCATATAATCTCTTCTTAAATTTCTTTCAGTTATTGAAGCTACAGAAGCAAAATAAGTTGCGACAAATTGTGTTATCTGAATACAGACAGATCAGATCAGTTTTAGGCTATCTTTTTTGTAGCCAACCAGCTATTTCAAATACAACGAAAATGCGTATCATTGTTTTGAAAGGAATAATTATGCGATAGCTTTTGTAAAACTTAGAATTTTTGCCTCGCGTAGCAATTGTGTGAAAAACAAGTGTTTGAGTCTATTAAAGTAAATTGGGTTAGCTTTTGAAGAGAGATAGATACAAATCAGACGATCACTGATTTCGGGCTTAAAAAGGAACGAAATACATGTTTAACTTCTTGTGATATCTTCTTAATCCTATTCAATGTCACCTCCCCTGATTTATGGCAACTTTGGCAAGTAGTTTTATTCACCATTTAGACTGAGTTACCGCCTTCAATCTGATTCAGTTTTTATTAGGACACCTAAAGCTTTCATATACAGAGGGTCTTGTAAAGTAGCCAAAAGAAAAGGTTTTCCGAGTAGTAACATAATGAACAGCGCACGTGTCTTTTCATTTCCATGTATGGTAACCGTGTAATTTCACGTATACATTCTAAAAATTTAAAGAGAATCTATATTTGTTATTGCGGTTTATTAAACTCCTCATCACGTTTTGGGTTCAAGATCAAAGGGTTATCTCTCTCCTACTATATTGTACTCTTATTTCGTACTCACAGCTTTATCCTTTCCAACATTGATTAATGAACCCTAAAAACTGACTTATCTTATTCAATCCAAAGTTTTTCATTTCATCACCTCACCAGAGAAAAGCCTATCTGAGATAAAGGGAGACACCTTTGGGACTCATATACAGAGGGTCTAGTAAAGTAGCCAAAGAAAGGCTTTCTGACCAGTGCCTTTATGTATAGCACAACTCGAATCCTATTAATTTCCATGCTTGGTACTCGTATAATTTCACGTGTATCATATGAAGATTTAACCAAATCTATTTGTTCTTGGGTATGTTAGACTTTAGATCGTTTTTTCTCGTTTATGTTTTCGTATTGTCAGCTACTTCTCCGCGGTGTTTAAACTAACAATAACTCCTATCTTTTTCTTTCATTTAAACAGTTTAACCGAAGCTGGCGACGGAGGTAGGTTGTTGATTGTCTTTTCAGTGACTTGTCTTTTTTATTTGTTTGTTTTTTCTGTTTGTTTTGGAAGTAAATCAGTTTTTAATCAGTTCATGTGGACAGAGCAAATAAGACGCCGTGCGGCAATTAACGAATCCAACCTTGATTTTAAAACGAATGTTTTGTTTTATCAACTGAGCTGATTAAGCCGCTTTAAAAAGATTCAAAACCTGATGCCTCGAGCGTTACTCCCTTCGTCAGAGCTTAATTTTGAAAGGAAAAACGTTAAAAAATTTAGCCGAGTAGATGAAGAAACGCGTATGGCTAGTTTGCACGAAAAACGCGTGGCAACCAATTGATTGAAAACGGATTTAAATACTAAACTTTCGAATGTTTTACGAGACGGATCCTAGGTATGAAAACAGGAATAAATGCAAATCTAAGATCTTACTCTGTTGAATTCGCTTGTATCATTCATTCCCTGAGAATGGCGTCATGACGTCGCCGAAACGTCGGAACATTATATCGTTAGTTTTTACTTGCCTGTGAAAAAAGAAAGAAAGAAAGAAAAACTATTTTGGTCAGGGAAAGGATCGGAGTTTGGGAAACCCGGCTTCCGTCGACTTGTGGAGACTTGATATTTGACAGAGAAATGTTTACCGATTCATGTTTTGGTGCACGGATTTAGAGATCATTTCTGTCTGTTGTTAACCTAAACTTTTCATTTATTCAATAGCCATGTGCAAGATGAAGACTGTGGACAACAAATGCTGCGTCTTTCCTTTCGTCTACAGAGGAACAACTTATAATGCATGCGCCTCGGTCAGGGCTAGTAAACTCTGGTGCAGTCTCTCGCCAAGCTATGACGAGGATAAACAATATGGATACTGTAGAGGTACCTATACAGTAAAGTAAGGGGTAGTTGACTCTAGGGAAACCTTCAAAGGTTTGTTGTTTAAGGATGAGCAAATCCAGTAAATACTTATCGTGGAGTTTTCTGCACTAAAAAGCCTATTTCCGTATTTTGGACGCGCGCGAAATGGGGCGAGTTTCTTTCGCGCTCTCGTCCCAATTACCGCGAGGTCAAACAGCGAAGAAAAACACAAACGGAAATGCTTGCTTTGCAGGCTAGTCGATACTAAAGTAATCGATGCCTCAATTGTGGGTAAATAGTCGATACTTCCAAATGAGTATCGTTTTTTTTTTTTTTTGCGTAGCTTGTGTACTTGAAGCATAGTTCGTGGTTAGAGGTAATTCGTATTCCTTTATCCTTCCAGACGAACTATATCACGGTAGCTCGCCTTGACAGACGAATTGCCGTAAATAATTCGTATGGACGGATAATCCGTCTGAAAGCCCGTATTTAAACACAGACAAATTATCAGACGAAGTACCGTTCTTTGTCCAAGTTCGTCGCAGACGGATGATCCGTCTCTAGTATTTATACTAGACAGATGATTCGTCTTGACGAATGATCCATCCCTAGTATAAATCGAGCCAAGGATTAAACCAATCAGGTAAAAGTTGAAGGAATCAAACAAACAAACAAACAAACAAACAAACACTGAAAGGTGATCATCATCAACAATATTGAGTCAGCCCTACAACGATGACTGTTTTATCTTGACAAACGTTAAAATCACGAACATATCATTGACCAGCAAAATCGATTAAACTTTTAGACGATGACTTGCAATTGGATGAAAGAGAGGAGTCTGCTCTGAAGTTTCAGAATGGTGTATGCACCTTCACTGTTGTATATGGGATTTTGCACGGAGATATAGAGGATATGACACGGCGGTGCGAAGATATGAAGTTTACTTTCGAGTTGTAAAAATAATGTTTTAGTGCGTAGCCAGTGGGGAAAATACTGTTTTTAAAAAAAATGAAGTTCATATCTTTAAGCCACCGTGGTATTTTCTTTTTATTATTTAAGTAAATCTAGCTCTCGCCATTCTTCACTGACTGTTTGCATAAACAACCGTGGAACAGCGGGAAATGACGTCATCGATATCCTCACCAGTGAGGATATGGAAAATACGCCACTCGAGTCGCGGATGTAGTTTAATTCGTATGCGAGAAGTGTATTTTCCAGTAAAACACTCCTGTCTTAATTAATTAATTGTTTTGCGGGAACTGGCTTAGAAATGATATCTTTGTCCTACAGGAAACGATCCCCGTTAAATATACCAGTAACTTTCTCAGGAAATACAGTATGCTTTGAGCTCTAGGCGACTGTAACAGCCGCTTGTTTGTTCCCTGGTAGGAATGGAAGGTAAGCTTAGTGGGGATGATCAGACTTGGGTCTACGCTAACGGACGTTACCTTGGAAACGATAATGGCAGATGGAATGTCCCTAACAGGTAACCAAAATGTACATAAAAAAAAGAAAGAAAGAATGAAAGAAAGAAAGAAAGAAAGAAAGAAAGAAAGAAAGAAAGAAAGAAAAGAAAAGAAAAGAAAAGAAAAGAAAAGAAAAGAAAAGAAAAGAAAAGAAACGAAACAAAAAAGAACGAAAAAATAGAGAAATTAATAACAGTAAATTCATTTGTACGGTCGAAATAGGAGAGATTACTGGTATAGAATCAGGGTTTGCCATCATAATGTTTTGGAGAGAGAGGAAAAGGAACAAGCCCACATCCAGGAGAAACCGAGATCATTTTCCATGTGTTCTGTCAGAAAGTCGCCAAGTTCCATTAGCCTGGGGAACTTAAGAAATGACAACGCCACAAAACAAAAGGCTTAATGAGCAACAACTATTGCTCCACACATGCGTTTTAAATTTTGGGACATTTCTTTGCCATACTCTGCAAAACAACAACTTGAAATGACCATATTCAAAGTATTGTGGAGAACGTGAACACATGAAGCCGAATTTCTCATTCTCTTTCTTTACTTGAACGCCACTCCTACCAATTTGGTTCCTGGGTAGTTCGCCGTTCCTGTAGAAGATGAATCGTTGAAATAACCGCGAAGTAGCACAAGTGAAATAAAGTTATATTTTCAAGAGACGTTTTCGTTAACCTTGCCGTCGCCGCTGCTTACGTTTCCTATTTTGTGCACACTAAGTCTTACAAGTCGTATAACAAGGCAAATTGAATAAAGTGTTTGGGAATATTTGGATACAAGCATGATGCAAGCATGACTTTCAAAATTGCTTAATTCAAAATTACTTCTCCTAGAAGATGTATCGGCCTTGTCTTTTCCACAACGTATAATAATATATTAATAATACATCATCATAAAGAAGACAACACGCACGATTTTCAACAATTTAGAGCGACACGGCTGCAAGAAACCTCCATTCGTTGCCAATCATTTTTGAAATATTTTGTCTTCTTAAAAAAACAAACAAACAAACAAACAAACAAGGAAAAAGACAAACAAAACATACAAACTGACTAAGGAGAACCCAAGCAAACCCAGGCAGAGGATATTATCTGACAGAGATATTTCCATTCAATTTAATTTATTATATAGGGCCTCTATGGATAGCAGTTTTTATCTTGTACAAAAACTGAAGGAGTTACCCTATTGAAATACAGGTTTCTTATAGATGCGGTAAAAATGCATGCAGGCTGCCACTAAGAGGAGATGGGAGGGTCATTATAAATTGATGTGAGTTATATGTTGGCGAAAAGATAAAGAAAATCAACACGAACAGGGAAAGGCTGACTTGAATATCAGACAACCGACTCTTTTGGTTGAGCGACTCGATTGCGCAAGGTTTAGTTTCATGGATATTTTGAGGACAGTAAAATAACTTGCAGTAGTTGCAATATCAAATTTTGAAAACTGCACACGCAAAGCGTGTGCAGATCAAGATTCTCTATGCTTTCAGCGGAATAAATAATTGAAGAGTATAACAGATCTGTCTATCATATTTTTCATATTTATTTTAACAGCTTCTACTTCCCAGCCGATCTTCAAAGTGTTGCAGTGTACGTGAAAAACAAAGGCGGACTAGCAGGTTTTATCGCGTCGTTCGGGAATGGCATAGTTACGGATGGCACATGGAAATGTACAACTCACGGCGTGCGGAACTGGCAAACAGCCGGCTTTGACGATAGCAACTGGCCAGCGGCTGTAGTGCACAGCGAAAACAGTGGCAACGTTAGAGTCAACGGAATTGCATCCAATGCAAAGTGGATTGGGCCAAGTCAGAGGAACGCTAATGCAATTTTTTGTAGACGGCGAATGACTCTTTTTGGAGAAACGCCGACCGTCGGCGGAAGTGAGTGATGTTTTTGCTAACAAGTCGAGTTAAGTTATATAGGGGAGATGGTAATTTTGCGGGTTCGTGTAATACCAGTGGCGTGTGACACAAAATAAAGGCGAGTTTTCACTAGGACGTAAGCATAAGCAGAAGCAGAAGCTCAAACGTCGCTTAAGCAAGTGAGAACACCTGCGGCATAAGCATAAGCACAAGAAGAACGAACGTGTTCATTCTTCTTGTGCGTATGCTTATGGTTATGTCATGTTATATGCAAGTCGCCGTTTTCACCAGCGAGAGAACAGAATGGAGGGACGACATAAGCACAAGCAGAAGCACAAGGCAGTCAACCGTTTCGTCCGCCATATTGCTTAACACTGAGGGGAGCTGGTGTCGAGAATTCCGTGAAGAAATGCTTTTATGCGCGTGCATCTGTCGTTATGCTTATATACAGCTGTAGCTAGTGTTCTCACTTGCTTATGCTTAAGCTTATACTTATGTCCTAGTGAAAACCAGCGTTAAACGTGAATGGATAAATGATCATCATGTTACCTTTTGGTGAAACACTATTTTTTTATGAGAGTTTTCTCCCGTACACAACACAGGTTGTGACAGACCTCTTGGTCTACAAAGCGGTTGGGTGGAAAACAATCAGATGACAGCATCCTCTGTGTGGGATGGAAAACACGCCGCCTGGAGGGGAAGGCTTCATATGCCAAAACAGGGCAGCTATCGAGGGGCATGGTCAGCAAAGTACAATAACCCTAACCAGTGGATTCAGGTCTGAAAACGCGACATGTTAAGAAAATGTTATCATTTCAACTATTTTTATAATTCTGGATGACGTTAGATAATAAACTAAGAGAAGTCCAGTTTTCTTTTCATGGAATACCGAACGAAAAGCCCTCCCGCTAAAAAGTCACTGCCTACACAAACCAGCCACTCTTTCATCTCCCTTGGTTATATCGCTTTCCTATTCGGCTATGCTCTCTTAAGACCCATAGTTTCAAAGTTTGCTTTGATGAGCCAGCAAGCGAAACACCTAGTTTCTATTTTCCGCTGAACAAGTTTTACTTTACAACTAATTCGGAAAATGACAGGCAATGCGAGCGAGCAAGTCATAAATCAAGTTCTTGATTTCTTCTGTAAATTGTTTATAGACTAGCTACGTACATTTTTGTAACACCCCAGCATAGAAACTGCAGTGCTAGCAGTTGAACAGAGTGGTTGATAAATATTATTGAGTACCAGAAGTAAAGAGTCTCTCATTAGATTTGGTAAATCACTTTGCATTGTATATCATATGCATACTGTGGAATCCTACAAATGAATTAAAAAACAGCGCTAGCAGCAACTCGCTCGTTATTTACTGACTTCCCAGATCTCATTTTACTCTTTAGATCTCATTTCACCGTCCGATGAAAATTAACGCCCTTGCTACTCAAGGACGAGCTGACTTCAACCAGTGGGTCACTAGCTATACCTTGAGCTACAGTGAAGATGGCACAAAATACTCTGTGTACAGTGTTGGCGGACATCAAAAGGTCGGTGAAGGGACATACTGAATGTAAGATGATTAAGTTAGGTCTTGTTTAAGTCTTCGTCAATGGTAGGCCGCCTCATAAGCTTACTCAATAGGCTGACAGACTACAGATTCGAGGGAAGGAATAATACTACGGAGATTTTAGTAACTGTATTTAAAAGTAACCCATTGCTTCTAGAAAAGAGGCATGAGATATAGTATTTGGTCAACAAGGGTCAAAGTTTGAACTTCAAAAGAATTGCAATAGCCAAACAACAGTCTATGAAGAGTACTTGGATTCTCGTCAAATCTTGGTCACCCTCGCTCTAATTTTCCAAAAGAAAAGTGTCTCAGCAGATTCTTGAAGCCAAATGGTTGTTTTTGTTCCTACAAACCTAGCCTTGTAGCAGACAGCCAATCAGAGTAGTTGGTTTATTTATAAATTGTTGTGTTTCTTGTATGTTACTGGCTAGCTGACTGGCTAGAATGGTAAACGAATTAACTTCCCTAATTAACCTACTAGGTGTTCAGTGCAAACAGCGACAGGAACACAGTCGTTAAACACAGCATTGTACCCAACATAGAGGCTCGCTTTGTTCGGCTTCACCCAAAGACCTGGCGAGCAGGTATTTCTATGAGGATGGAACTTTATGGATGTTTGAAGGGTAAGTAAGCTCATTTTTTAGTTAATTGTAATAACGTAAAGTACAATTTCAAAAAAGTGGGGAAGGAAGTCGTCGATGCTTTAGCTCTGGTCCCCTAACAGCGGTGCCATGTTGCAGCAGGAAAGCTTAGCTGAGGTATATTACACTTGCACCTCAATTAACCCCTTAAGACCAGCATAAAGCAACTAGGAGTATTAATAACTCCCTTTAAATGGGATGGTTATCCATAGTAGGGTTATAACTACGGAGAACATTTGTTTCGCTGATATCCATAATGCATGTAGGTGGAAAGATACATATTGGCAGGAAACGATGCAGGGACCAGCCACCCTGGAATTCTTCTCTATTTCGACCAAAGGAAGAGGGCGTCAACTTATCCTCACGTGATTACTGTAACGGCTAATGGTGAAATATAAAAACTGCCATAATTGCAGCATTAACAATAATACAATTGATCTATAAAAGGTCTAAAGCCCTGTTTGTGCAGATTTGATTCAATTTCAATTTGTGCTTCTCAAGTTTCCCTATCTCCTCAATCGAGACATTAGAATTAATTCATTCACACGTAAATCTGTTCCAGTTTGCAAGGTGGATGTTGGTATTCTAATGGATGAGTCTGGCAGTGTAAGCAAAGATGACTTTGAGCGACAAAAGAGCTTTGTGAAGGCCCTTGCTGGTCATTTCCAATTTGGTCCCGATGGTGCTCAATTTGGAGTGATCACGTTTAGTTCAGGCGCTCAGCTAGATATCACCCTCAATAGATATGGAGACACTGCCTCCTTTGGAGAAGGCGTGAATCGCATTAGACATGCAGGTATTGCTTATTTTTGTCACCATTCCAGACAATTTTGACATAACCAGACGCCTATCCTGGTAATATACAGGAACTGAGCATTTCGAAGAGCAAGAAAATCTGGAAAAAGCAGGAACAGGAACCAAGACAGAATACTTTGATCGAGACAATAAAAAACGAATGACATATTGAAATATTAAACTGAATAAAAGCGTGCAATGCAATGTCATCAGCATCAAAAACGAGAGGGACGAGAGCTTCTATGAATATCTTAAGCCCCAATGTCAATGTCCATATTCTCCATATACTTCTTATGGTACTAGTTGAAAGAATTTGTTTGAACATCTACACATCATTTGCTTTATTTGTATGGCCTGGCGAGTGTATGCTTGAAGAAGTAGTGAAATTATAGGCGAAATTCAGTAGACGCTAAGACGTTTTCCATTCAGCCAAAATGTTGGTTCAACCCGTTGAATGCAAATGCTACGATCTTTGGAGGTACTCCACTTTTTCCGTTCCAAGCGTTTGATGCTGAAATTACTGTTTCATTTACACAAAATTTCCATTTCTATGTTGCTATCCTCTTGCGCCCGACGTGCGTTTTTTGCTGTACCAATGAAGTTGAAAGTTTCCGGATTTCCAACCAAAAGTTTAAATAAACGGAAAGCGCCCCTGGTCAGCACTGGACTTAAAGAGTCAAAGGAAAAAGGCAGGAGTAAACTGTAGGGAATCAGAATGTGCGGATTCCCCCTGTCCCTATCTTGCACCATCCATGAACCAATGCTCCAATGTGTCGTCATCCCCCTTACCTTACTTAGACGAACCCTCTGTCTCACAAATAAACGTTGAAACAGCCGCGTTATTTTGGGCTTGTAGGTGGATGGACTTACACCAGCAAAGCTCTGAACTTGGCTTACAACCAGCTGTTCACCGCCGCTAAAGGTGCACGTGCGAATGTAGCAAAGGTAATCCAAACATTATTTCTGTTATAGTATATAATTCTTTAGGTCGTCGAGTGTAAGCAACGCGAAACGTTAGACTGAGCGAAATGATCGAGCGATGGCTCCTTGGATGTCCATTTTATCTTTATTCAGTAGCTTGTTTAAGAAGACAAGTCAAACATTCAAGGTAATGTGTCAAGTCTGATCAGAAAATAAATTCAAGAGAGAAAGTCTCGTCAAGAAAATCGTTTCCACTTCTCCTTTTTCACCGTTTTACCCTTCGCTTGAAATATTATTGTACACTTTTCAAAACGTCGGAAAAACAGTTCGGGACCGTAACAATTGTTTCAAGGGTTAACAATTTACATAAATCATAACCGATGTTTATTTGATTTTGAAGTTAAATGTTAAAACGTCTGTCTTTTTGTAGTGCAATGATGAAGCCAGATTTAAAAAAAACATACCAAGGACATTTAGTTACGAGAACGCTGACGTCGTTGACATTCCCGTCAAAAATAGGAAAGCCAGATTTTCTCTCTTATGGTGCAACGTTTAATAATATTTTGAAACTTAAATACAAGACAGCTTTCACCTGCAAATATGAAACGCCTAATAGAGGCGGATCAGGTGGAAAAGACAAAAAAATATATATATGAGCTTACTAGTTACAATATCAATTGATAAGTAAAGTAATAAATTCAAAAGTGAGGTTTTTCCTCCTCCTCCTTGGAAAGCGCCCACTGTTTGTCTGTAGCTTGACGTGATGTCATCAAAATAATTGCAAATAAAAACACCGCAGGACATCTGGTAGCCTGCTTAATGTCCTTAGTACCTTCTCCGGTTCGAAATATCCCTACTAGGCAATTTCGTCCTCCAATTTAATCGCAAAAGAAAAGGCTCTTGAAGAGCGTGATTAATTTCCTTCTCCAGCAGGAGAAAGCTCAAAGGAAGGCTACCTTTTTTGTTTTGACCATACAACACTGCGGAGATGTTTGCACTTTTTCATGCTCTATCAATGGGTAGAGTTCTTAGATGGGTAATGGTCTTTATTTCTCCGTCAATTCCAGCATTCCCATATTTCGATTCGATCTTATTGTGGAACTGGTCCAAACCATCTGCAATAGATGTGACTTTCCTCCCTAGAAAATGTAATAACTTTGATAGCAAAAGAGTTTGTAAAACAGTGTTTTCTCAATCTAGGTGCTGATAGTCATCACTGACGGCAAGGCTACAGGGGGAATGCAAACCTTGAAAGCGCCAATCAAGCTTCTGAAGGATTCCTCTGTGAATATCATCTCCGTTGGAGTTGGGAAAAACATTAACCCCAGTGAACTGCGATTCATGGCTTCGTTGCCTAGCAGCAGGCACGTGTTCTCAGTCCAGAATATGAATCAGCTAAGGAATCTGATTGGCTCGATTACAGCGTCGTCATGTACAAGTAAGTGTAACTGGTTGAGAGGATCAGTATGACGATACAACGCAAGCACGAGGGTGTACTTCTACATATAAGTAAGGTTGGTTTGTGCACCCTGTTCGGAACTTGAATACGATTTTTGACCTTCTGATCTGAAAAGAGCGCATTAAAGGCTTCATTTTAAAGAAAAAAGAGAAAGAGAAAGTCCTAAAGATATCACTTGGCATGATTAAATACCATTTTTGCCTCCTGAAGATCCACAAGTTGAAATAAAAGTTTAGCTATAGAAGTTTCTTTTTGTGGTGTTTTTTTGCCTTGGAAATCAGACTTGCAGGTTTTGCTGCAAACTGTAGTCCTGAAAGATTTTCCTTTGTCATTCTTGAGAAATACGAGGTCAAGTGAAAATGTTGTTTTTTTTTTGCAGCATACAACTGTCGTTACGTCGTCTGTGACTATAACACGTGGGGTGCATGGTCTGCCACTTGTGGCACCGGAATGAGACGCACGCGGAGCCTGGCCAAGGTCAACGAACATTATATCAAAAGGCAGGGCGGCTGTGCAGGACTCAAAGTCACGTGCGACAGGCAGGAGACAGAAACGAAGACGACAAACTGTGAGTTCAGTATGAATTTTTTCCGAATTGAATAAAGTGATTAACAATGTGTAATATTATTATATGATCGCGAGGTCGAAGTCGTGGTCTTATTGTGAGACTTGACTCAAGGTCCCCAAAATCAGCAGTTACGCGAAGGCCGGCACTTTGTAAATCCAGGACTGATTTAGAAAATAGCGCATCATGAATTAGTTGTGAGCGATGCTTACTGATTGTTCAGTTTAGGTGTCAGAGTTGGTTGTTGATATTTGCTTTGAGGGAAGGTCTATTGCTAGCCTTTCCAGTTTTCGTCATCCTGTAACCACATCAATTTTTAATTTCAAGAGTTAATCGTCTATTAATTATTAAAAAAAATATTGTGTAATTCAGATTTGTAAGTAGCTTCATCTTTCCGAATCTGAAGAAAATTTGAGGTTTCTTAGAGACCTGATTAAACACAGGGAGATCTGAAAAAAAATTGCACAACTGCGATAATTTTGGAAACATTAACATGGCTTGCAGGCATGCACTGCCTGTACGCTATACTTTCTTTGTAAAAATATCAAGTTCCAAACTGTAGTACTCTGTTGAACTGGGTCAGGTCTCTACGAACCATCAGACTAACGCCAAACTCTATTATGACAATCCAGTCTTGTTAATTAAATTATATTATGAAAAACATTACACGCTTACCGTGAGTTGCTCCCTGCAGATACAATAAAAATCTTCCTGCGAGTACCTAGTGGAGTAAGAACCTGTAGGTTAAAATTTTTCGTTTACATCTCTAACTTACAAACCTAAAATAAGTTTTGATTTCGGGAAAATCTTTTTTTGTTGGAAATGTCATAATGGTTGAGGTTGGTTCCTGAGAGTTTAAATAACTGAGAAGAAATAAAGCAGGGTATACTTACAATGGAGTATCATTAATCATACTGTACATTTATAACCAAATACACACTGAATTAGTTTTCTGACCAGCAACAAGATTATATAAGCACATAAAGAGACTAATTCCTCAATATTAACCAAATATAGACACTTTTTTAACCTTTAAACTTACTGTTTTTATACGAGGTACTGAAATGTTAATATACCTTATTACAATATTGTTCTTTTCGTAAAATCTTGATTTCTCTCATTCCTCAAGAACAGCAAGCTGATACAATTCTTTATTTTTTAAAATCAATTTTTGTGGCAAAAAAGGTCCCTGCATTAGCGTGGCTTGTTCCTGGAATCTATGGGGCAGTTGGTCCTCTACATGTGGCCGGATGACACGCCAGCGCACCACTAAAGTCACGCAATCCATTATCCATCGTCCCAATTGTAACGGTTTGCAGAGCTCTTGCCCCAAGCCGGAAGTGCAATCGTTCTACATATCCTGTGAGTAACACATTAAGTCATTTCGATAAATAACTTTAGGGACAATACCTCAATTTTTCAACCGGCTACTGGGTAGCCGTCTCTTATCCCAATCCTTATGTAATTTACATTAGCTATTGAGTTTGGATTGAATTTTGTTAGGATTGATATCTTGGTATGATCAATATTGGCAAAGCATTGAAGGTGGGTGCAATAAAATCAAAGTTGAGCTATCATTATCATCGTTATTACTGTTATTTATTACTTGCTTGACCGACCCTAAAATGAACAGTGTGATAAGGCAACAAGACAAAATCGCTATAAACTAGTTATAATTTTAGTGGTTAAAAATTTAAGAAAATCGACAACAATTTTGATTTTTGAAAACACGTTTCGACAGCTCTTTTGTTATCTTTAGTTTAAATTGTAAAGTACAAAGATGACAGAAGAGCTGCCGAAACTTGTTTTCAAAAGTCAAAACTGTTGTCGTTTTTCTTAAACTTTTTACCTGCCTACTGCTATCCAGACCTTTTTAAATTTTAGTGGTAATTTTCGTTATTAAGCATCTTTACGAAAGTCAGCCATGACAGACAAGAAACATTTTCTTTATAGGTTGCAAAGGTGAATTGGGAATCTTAATGGACGAATCAGGGAGTATAGGAGATAGTGATTTCGTCAGAGAGAAAAACTTCGTGACTTCTCTTGCAAATGGCTTCACCAACTTTGGCCCCAATGGAGTGCAGATGGGAGTAATAACATACAGCACGGATGCAAGGCTTGATATCAGACTTAATCAGTATTCCAACAAGATGGATTTTATTAACGCCGTTAAACGTATCAAATATGCAGGTAGGGACTACTTTTTGTGTGTGCATGGTAACTCATTTTTATCAATTCAGAAGATTGCAATGGCGATCTAAGAGACATTGAGGGTTGAAGGCATTTTTGCGTTGAAAGTAGAATGTAGCGCTTTCACAATGCGCTAACTCTTTTTTGGACAACTCAAAAGAGTGCACATCAAATTTTAATCAGACATTTCTGGTCATGTTAACTTCACAAAAATTGCAGTAACTTACGTTTTCGTTTGATATTGTGCAAATTACTAACGCTTTCGTAATTATCTTTTGCGCATTGATAAAACTATAGAGAGCCACCTGTATTTTGGTCAAAAATGATCACATATTTGAAGATAAACCTTTTTGCTAACATGAAATTGCTCTTACAACAAAGAAATTATTAAGGGATTTCTCCAAGGAAGAACGAACTATAGTCTGTTTTTAGCGACGTCTCTAAAGTACCTAAGAAGAACTTGAAAAAATTGGCCAATTTTTTCAAGTTGCAATCCATTTTCATCGGCTTAGCCATCTGCTGCCAAATTTAATTAATACTAGTTTCTGTGCATTGGTAAGGTTATTGTTAACAAAACTAACCATTTCAACGATTCCATCGATTCAAATACGTTTTTGGGCCACTTAAATTGCCATTAACATAGGTATCACCTCCCCTTTAAAAGACAATTTCATATATGTTATTATTTAAATTATATATTATTGTTTAATGACTCAGTGGAAATCATGTTCAACGTCAAATAAGTAGTCCATTGACAGTCAATCAATAATAAAAATGTAGCTGTTTGGCCATTTACAAATTGTTTTGCTGATAATGATCATAGCTGATTTTTTTGATTGTTGACCATGAAAATGTCCCTAGTTTTCGTGTAACGGTTATATGATGAGCTGTGTCATGATGACCATTGATTGTTTACCACATTGAAATTTCAGTTGGTTGTGTAAGACACTCGCTTGACTCAGCAGAGAGACACCAGAAATCTTTGGTGTAGCTCTTCTTCATTCTTAAAGGAACTGGTTCTTCACTTTATCAATTCTACAACTATTCAGTTCCATTTTACGTCTACTCTACAAGCCATCTAAGACTATTCTACTCCATTGTACATCTTTTCCACAAGTATCACTCAAATCATTCCTTACTTTATAGTGTGCTGTAAACATGTTTACGACTGTTATTCAACCAACGCCAAATGGTCCCAACCAGAGATAAGAATTGGTTTTGCCAAAATATACTAACAGGAAAGAACAACAAAACTGTTCTAAGGAAATAGATAGAAAGGGAAACCAATCAGGCTGATAAACTCCTTAAGTGTTTTGCCTTGATTTCAACCTTCGAGGAGCCCCAAGCCAAGGTTAAAGGAAGTAGGCAAACCTGTCAACAGTACAGCTTTTATCTCTAATTTTTGAACAACAGGAAAATGTCAAATAATCCTGAAAATATCCATCAAAACTATCGGAAGGAAATAACAACTGTATTCTAAAATTAAAGTCGAAAACACACCCTTTCATCAGCTTCACACCAGTTGATGTAACAAAGAATCAAAACAGTTTATTTACTCGTCATCGGGTATAACGCCATACGACATAATCATCCAATTTATGAATTTGTACAGAAGCATTATTTTTTTTTCAACAGGGGGCTGGACATACACTTCTAAAGCCCTAAACATCGCGAAGAATCAGCTATTTCACTCTTCATACGGCGCACGCTCAGGGGTGTCAAAGGTTTGTCAGGATTCGTGAGTATGTAGGGAGTATGTTTTACGTAGTCAGGAGTCAGGAGCAAGTCACACTTCAGCAGCGTCGCTTATAATTCAAGTCAGGCCATCTTCTTTTGTTTCCTCCATTTACAGTCGTCCGGCTGACTCACATTTTTGCAATGTTTCAAAAAACAAAGTGATACAATTACAATTTTCGCTCAGTACACAGAAAGATATATAAAAAAATAACTGTAACTAAGATATCAATTAAGAACCAATACAATATCATGTTGTCAAACGTTACAGTCTAGAGGCTAAAGAAACCAATCTGCGTTATACGACCATGACAATTGTTCAAAGAGAGTTTCTTTACAGATTGCAATACCCTATCGTATGCCGGGTTTTGGCCCAGAGTCAGGTTAACTTTTTGAAATATTGTGAGTTTTCTCATATTAGCGCATTCATTATCCCAATGTGAGCAGAATTTCGAATAAAATGTAGAATCTGTTTTTAACTCATTGTCTGATCCTTCATTCGAATTCTTGGAATTTCCTTCCTCACAAAAAAATAGACTAGCATAGAGTATTTCGCCCTTTTCCTAACCATTACAACCATATGCAAACCATCAATTCTGAGACTAGTTTGGTTGTCATTTTAGAATCATGATATCCATTCAACTTAGCGTGCGGAATGAACAGATCGGAGAAGCGTACTTTTTGCTTATACAGGGGAAAAATGGAAAGTTTTGCTTTCCTTTTTAGATTCTTATTGTTTTAACGGATGGAGCAACTACTGGTGGGATTCAATCTCTCCGAGTTCCGCTCGAAAACCTTAAAAAGAGCTACGTCAATATATTCGCTATCGGAATTGGCAATGGAATCAACAGGCAGGAGCTTGAGTTGATGGCCACAGAGCCCGTCAGGGATCACGTGTTCTTTGTGGCTAACATGCAGCAACTACAAACTTTATTGCAGCGAATTGGTGAATCGTCCTGCAAGAGTAAGTTAATTATTAAAGGGGAAGAGGGTGCCTGTGTTGTGTCAGTCTTCTATGTTACGAATACAACTATGCCACAGCCAGGTCTAAAAGAGCCTATAGTGTAATCGCTTTAAAATCGTTGCAAATGTTTTGTTGAATTGGATTTAAAAAAAATCCAACAACAATAAATAACACAAACGAAACTAGACTGAACAGGTAAGCGCTAAGCTAAGGAGATTGTATTTGACTTGTTACGAGCAAGAAACAACGAAGGATTTGAGCCAACATCCTTTCCGATACTGATAGGAAGACGTTGTTTCCATGATTGCTGCAATCACTGCTACAGCCCATTTATCGCCGGGAGTATATATTTAGCAAAGAAACGGGACCTAAGGTCTTTTAGTGATGAGGAACTGCCTCGCTCGCGAATGGACGCTGAACGCTACTGAAAGAAGAAATCAATGTACTTAATTACCTTATATATTAAAAATAACTAATAAACTAAATTACTAATTAATTAAGAACTAGTTTTTAGCTAACAATTAACAAGACATAATTTAAAGATCAGATTATCCCTATCTAGACCGGGGGGAGGCCAATCGGCCCACGGCGACTTTGAACCTAATTAACTTTTTTTAATATTTGAGCAAACACCCTGAAACTTTATGACGTTTTCAGAAATTTATCTGGAAAAAATTTTTGTGGTCGGTTAGTGTTGATTGATAATAATAATAAAATAAATAAAATAAAATAAAATTAGCCCGGTATAGATAGGGTTAATAAATTAATTTAGATGTTTTAGCATGCCCCCCTTTCCAAATTCTATAAGACCAAAACAAGATATCTTGGTATAGTGAAATTATATTTGAACAAGTTGAGCTTTTTTCCTCAAGTCAGGATTTTGATATTGTGTGCACTTGCACAGCCTTAATTTTTTTCAACGTATATTAACAATCTTCTTTCTCGATTTAATTTGATTTTTATGAACAGAATACAAGTGCAAGTATGTAACGTGTGAATATAGTGTGTGGTCCTCTTGGTCCAGCTCTTGTGGTAGCGGAATGAACAGGAAGAGAACACTGACCAAACAGACCGAACTCATCAAAGACCAACAAGGTGGCTGCTCAGGTCTCACAACAACATGTGATAAGGAAAAACTGGAAACCAAAAGTGCCACCTGTAAGTGACTCTGTTTGTCATACTCCCAAAAAGTGCTACACTACAAATCTGATAACCCCTTTTCGTCATTAACTTTTCATCGGAATGGTAACATCATAGGTTGATATATAATTTATTTACAAACTTAAAATCAAGAAGAACATTGAAAGGCATACTGAATACTTCAGCATTTACAATTCAATATCTTTCTTCTTTTATTTATTATTTTTCTGTTGCTGACTGATCACTTTTCGCTGTTTTCGTTTCAAATCATCTACGCCATAAGAAAATGTGTTGTAAGGTGAATTAACTCGCACCTGCCATCTAGACCAAACAATCTCTATTACATTATGTTCTATTTAATGTCTTCTTTACTTAGTTCGGCATTCCTAAAATAACATGATCACAAATCTTGAAATGATTTTAACTATTGTTTCTTTCCCCAATTTTTTATAGTCAAATGTATCTCGAAGTCACATGTTGTTTGATTATAAATGAAAATTAAGGACATATCCCACGTCACTTTTATACACTCGATTGAAAAACCATTGTCCTGTGCAGAGTGAAAATCGCGAACGATGCAACCTGATGGAATTATGGGTTGATATAGCTAACTTGCGATTAGATCGTTTTTTAATTTTTTTTCTGCTTCCTCAAGAAATAGGTAAGTTTTAAGCTTTCACTGAACCGCAGGTCAAATCCTTCCCAGAAAGCTGTTGGGTCTTATTGCTCATGGATGATAACTTTTAAAAAGGGAAAGGTAAAATATAGTTCTCGAAGACGAGTGTTCAGTGCCAATATGTAGAAATTATTCCAGATGTTTCGGGCTTAGCCCTTCATCAGTGGAAAAAGATTTACGTTAAAAAGCTGGCTTGCGCTATCAAGTCAGATTTAAAGTTGTAACGTGCGCGCACGATGTGCGCGTGACGACCTAAAGATATCGGAAGTCGGAGTTCATTCCGCGCGGCTGACTGGTGCCTATTCTGAAAATAAGGCGCATCCCCTGACGCTTTCGTTGCTTGTTTCCGTCGCAGAGCATAATTCCACGGACTTTTGCGTCCTGGATAGTGTGGCCATTTGTATTAAAATGCTCTGCAACGGGAAAGCCCGGCAGGTTCTTCTCAATGCTGCGTAGGTGTTCACCGAAGCGTTGCCCTAGCGTGCGGCCAGTTTCGCCGATGTAAATAGCAGGGCAACGGGTGCAAGAGATACCATACACTAAGCCGGTTGTTCGACAGTTGAAAGCTTCTTTGATGACAAACGAGCTTTTGGGACCCTGCAGCGTGGTGTCAGGAGAAATATGGTCACAGGTACGGCAGCGTGCGTGCGTGCATGGAGAAGTTCCCACATGAGGATCAGGTTGGCTGTTAGCGGTTGTATGCACTAAAATGTCGCGAATGTTACGATAACGGCGATAGGCAACCAGCGGCGGCTGAGGAAATATTTCACTAGGGTCACCAGATAAAATGCTGAAATTGCGCAGCAGGATTCTCTTGATTCTTTCGTTTAAAGGGTGGTAGGTAAGAACCAAGGGAATTCTGCTTGGCTCTCTACTTGCGGAGTCTTGATGGTGGATGACCTCAGTACGGTTGACCCGCTGGATCGTGTCAAGATCACGCTGTAGAGAGGCGGCACAATACCCTCTTTGAACGAAAAAAGTGATCATCTCCTTGCCCCTCTCCAGAAAATCAGAGTCGTCAGAACACAGACGCCGAAGTCGTAAAAGTTGACTGCGGGGGAGACCTTCTTTGCAGTGCCGAGGATGTGAAGATTGATGATGAAGGTAGCTGTGTGTGTCAGTGACCTTGTAGTGTACGGAAGTGCTGATGTGATCACTGGTAATGCGTAAAGTCAGGAAAGAGAGTTCAGTGTCAGAAATTGTGTGCGTAAATTGAAGAGCTGGATGAAAGTTTGATACGAAGCTGATGTAATTCTCAAGTTCCAAGCGACTACAGCATGCAACCCCGAGGACGTCATCGATGTACCGCTTGTGGAGTTGAGGTACAAAACCAGTGTATTGGCTAGCGATTTGTTCCTCAATATATCCCACGAAGAGGCACGCATAGTTAGGGCCCATCTTGCTGCCCATGGCGACTCCTCCTATTTGCTTGTAAAAATCGCCATTGAAAGTGAAGGCATTGAGGGTCAGCACAAGTTCTGCAAGACGGGTTAGGGTAGAAGTAGGTGGCTCAAGAACGGAACGCTTGTCAAGGAAGTAGGCTAAAGCTTCAAGCCCGCTGTTGTTCGGGATTACAGTATACAGAGATTTGATGTCCATGCTGTATAGGAAGCGTTCGCCGGTGATGTTGTCATCAAAGCGAAAATCATTAAAGATATTGAGCGCGTGGTTGGTATCCTTTATGTAGGTGTTGAGGTTGCGGACGATGGGACACATGATCCGATCTAAGTACGCGGCAATGTTCTCAGTTGGACAGCTGCACGCAGAAACAATTGGTCTCCCAGGGTTGCCTGTTTTATGAATCTTTGGAAGCAGATAGAATTTTGAGGTTTTTGGTGAAGGCATAATTAAATTCTTAGCCGATGGTGGAAGTTCGTTAGCAGCGATCATAGCGTTGACCGCCGATTTAACCGTGAGCTGATTCTCTTTGATGGGATCGTGATCAATACGTTCATAAAATCTCTCATCGGACAGTTGACGGTTGGCCTCAGCGATGTACAAAGGGCGCGACCAGACGACAACAGCACCACCTTTATCAGCTGGTTTGATGACAATGTCACTGCGTGCTGATAGTTGAAGTAATTCTGCTCTCTCAGTGGGTGATAAGTTATTTTGCTGTGATCTTGCCTTAAAATTAACAGCATTTACGGCACGGCGGCAACGATCAATGTAATGATCCACAGCTGAAAATTTGCCATCTGGAGGAGTCCAAGTAGAATCCTTGGGGTTAAACTTAGCGAAAGGGTCGTCGATGTCAGAAGTTGGCTGAGAGTCGCTGTCATCGTTCCTGTGAAAATGGGCCTTCAAACGAATGCGGCGATAGAGATTTTCGCAGTCGGCCTTGGCCTGATATTCGTCAATGCATTTCTTAACAGGGACGAAACTCAGTCCTTTACTGAGAACCGATTTCTCAGCATCAGTCAGCGGCATGTCAGGTGGTATAGTAACGACGAGTTTGCTGGGGCGACCATCGGCGTCGGAAGGATTGTTGCCACTACCGCCAGCACGACTGTTAGTGTCGGTAGGATTATTATCACGTTCTTCTTGGCGCTTTGCGTCCCTTAAAGAAGCCATTTAACTATCCTTGACAGTTTTGAGGCGCATATAATATCTAGAATTGAGGTCATGGATGTAGCGTCGAATGCGATGAAAATAATCCTCAGAGCAAGCCCTTTGTAACTGTTCGTAGTTTTGGGTAATACCGCTGGAAGCTGAATCACGTTTAATCGTCATGCAGTGGATGGTAGACTGCATGATTTGTCTAGAGCACGCACCAGTTATAGACTTAACGTTTCGTACGTACCGGTTGGAAAGAGAAGATGGATGGAATTTAACCAGGAATCCAACAGGAACCAATCTGCGGCGTAAACAACGGCCAATGAAGTTGATGTGGCTAGTAAATCTGGTCTTGGTGAATGTACACATGGCCAGGGAATCGGCATAGTTGCAAATGTCTGCAGGTGAGTTGTGGAGAAACTCGTGAAGATCACGGCGCAATACAGCAACGAAATCTTTTGTACTTGACATGAAAGAGTTCTTTAGTCGCAGCAGTAAAGTAAATGATAAAAGTTTAACTTTTACCTGTCGACGTGTTTTCAATCGACTATATGCACATATTGTAATTTCATTTTCATTGATTTCCTTTAACTTTGTTTTATAACCAGGCCCATGCAAGTATGTGACATGTGCTTGGAATCCCTGGGGAGGCTGGTCCGCTACATGTGGTCGGATGACCCGACAGCGAACAAGCAAAGTCACACAGCACGTTGTTAACAAACTAAACTGCAACAGCCTACAGACTACATGCCCTGCACCAGAGACAGAATCGATGTTCGTATCATGTGAGTTAAGCATTTCTTGCTGAAATGTAGGCTAAAACACGCACGACAGAACTTAAATTCACTTGATTAAGCCCTCTAAAATTCACATATCCACCAGAAAACGTGATTTTGCCTCCACTGCTCAACCAGGCACACAAAGAGATGTAATATGGGCGCGTTGGCCAGCCAAGCCACCGTACCATCTGTTTAGTCTTAATATACTCACAAAAGTCGATTACAATAAAGGAAAACTAAGTGCACCAAAGCCGGACACGAAATCCTCTAAAATCCAGCAAGAGGAAAAAACGGGGAATGTGCACCCTCGACCAAGGCAGTGGTGCCACCCTCGGGGTTTCAGGATAGCCTATGTAAAACATGGTATGCACACTGATAAGTAACAGTTGCTTAAAAAAAGGATATGGCTACATACAAAAGTAAAAGCTGGCTTCCGCATGACAACATTCAAAAATTAAACGAAAACGAAATCTTAGAACTAAACGCGGCAAAGGCTGGCCGTAGAATGTTTCACCCTACTAACGGCCGCAAATTACAAACTACAATCCCATAACTCTCTTCGCGCCTAGCACCCCTCCCAGCCCTCCGATACGTGCCAGCAAAATATTAATTTATGCTAGTATAGGATTATCACAAATTACCTTTCTTTTGACACAGCAGCAAATGATGCGATTCACTGGTAGACAAACTTGAACCCCGCCATATCAAAGTTCATTTTCATCGTAACAATTCCCGTTATCGGGTTCTCTAACGGCAAAATACCTAGCCGAAAAAAGTTATCTAAGGGGCAAGAATTGGAAAAAGTTACTCTGCAAGGCAAGGATAAGGTTGTTTGTTTTAGTGCATAAATGGCCCGAGTATTGGCCAATTGAATGTGGGAACTTCGTCTGGTGTCGACAAGTCATTCACCAAAAACAGCCGGGCACGCGCACTCATCAAATTTTACGGCTGTGTTTGTTGCTTATTTGTAAATTGCAGACGTCTAATCTTGCGGTCGATTGTGCCCTCTTGAACTAACGGCCCAGTGTACAAAAGTTCAGACAATATGCCTTTGAAAACAATGCTCTTGACATTCATTTCCATTATTCTAGACTAAAGGCTGGTTTCCATATGATCGCAAACGATCGCAGACGATCGTAGATCGCAGATCGCAAATAATCGCAGACGATCGCAAAAAAGGCTGTTTCCATATAATCGCAACGATCGCAGAGCCGACCGCAGGCATACGTCAAATATACACGCACGTGTAGGCTGAAAAGCAAACAACATCGCGAATGTGGAAGAGCGGAAATTTTGCTGCAAGCAAATTTACTTCTTCTGTTTGTCATGATTAAGCGAGTCGTCGCCAGCTCCATCACCGTCGAAAACATCGGTTTTGGATTTGATAACGACCGTACGCAGTTCTTATGTTGGAGAAATTTGGCCTCCGCTTCCTCGGCCGATAAATGAATCTTCTGCCCGATTTTGTCCCAATAGCTGGCCTTTTTGTTCTTGTCGTTAAAATCTCTGCGACTGCGATAATAAACACATTCATAACGTAGACCGTTCCTACAATCGAACACACGAGCGTTGAATCGTGGGAGAGAACTCGAAATATTATGGGATGCGTTTCGATCGCGGATCGCAAAACTTTGGTTTCCATATGATCGCACAATCGCAAATGATCGCAGATGATCGCAGACGATCGCAGACCTTATTGCGGTCTGCGATCTGCGATCTGCGATCCGCGATCATATGGAAACCAGCCTTAAATAATTCCCACGCATTAATTTCTGGTGTAGCTTTCTGTAGTGAAGAGTACACTCTCTATTTTAGGTTGTAAAGTGGAACTCGGAGTTATAATGGATGAATCTGGCAGTATTATTGCCGCAGACTTTACACGACAAAAAGATTTCGTAGCTGCTTTGGCAAACGGCTTCAACAACTTTGGTCCCAACGGAGTGCAGATGGGAGTTATAACTTTCAGCACCTACGCTAACGTGGATATTAAACTGCATCAATATCCCAACAAGGCTGCCTTCATGAACGCTGTGAGAAAAATTAGACAAAGAGGTGAGACTTTACTCAAAAAAAAAAAAACTAGTTCATATTTTTTTATTACGATTGTCATCGGCAATTTCGAATTCGTAAATGCAGTATAGTGTTCCGAGAGATTTCGCGTTTCACTTTAATACGTTTGGCAAGCGCATTTCATTAGCTTTGTATTTGGAATAGAATACTTAATCAGGTAATTGCAATAGATTTGACATTTTGAAAGGAATATTTAACCAACTCAGCATGTGGACACGAGAAGTGGACATTCTCGGTTGCATTAACAACCGATTTGATGCTCGATATTTTACTTGTTTTCGCTTTTGCTGCTCATGTTTAGCTGTTTAATTTTCGCTAATAATCGTACGCTTTCATTACAAACCAGCATAGGGTTTTCAAACAAATAGCTCTTATTTTATTTCATTCTAGTTGGACTTTGGCTTGTACATGTTACTTTGATAATGTACTTTGCTCAGTCACGCGAGTAACTAAGAGTTGTGACGAGCTCTGTTTTGCAAGTGAGCAAGTACTTTCAAGCTAATTCTCCCCGATGAATTGTAAAGTCGCTGTTGAAGTCTAAATTGTCTCTCCTGTACGCTCGAGCAGGAAAAACCCATCGTCACAACAGTGTCGAACATCACTGAACGCCCTTCTTTTGGGTTTGAATTTAGAGAAGCTAAGCTGATTGTGCTTCTGATTATGCAATAGACCATTGATTTTACAGCTGTGCTCTCTGTGGCGTGGCCTTTGAGTGGAAATGAAGCTGGAGTTGACTTTGGTTTGATACAAACTCACATAGTAAACCGTGTTTTTCTCCCAATGAGGTTTGTATCAAACAAAGTCATCCCCCACCAAACCTTACTCAAATGCTGGGCCGTAAAGTACACAACTGTGATGTTGCATATTATCTACGTCAGCAAATACAATTGTACTACATGATGTGCAGTTTGGAAACAAAATCGATATGAAACTTTCCTACATACTACGTAATCATGAGGTTCCAATGTTAGAGCCAGAGGAGCATTGTGGAATCCCCTGCTAACTCGCACTTCGCCTGTTTTCGCAAAGTCTGCCCAAAGTAGTTATTAACCTTATTCTCAATCACTTATCCTGGAACACCAGAATTGTCCTTAGAAAATTCTTGTAATCGATCGTCGTAATTAAGGGAGGAAACCTATTTTCATACCCTTGTAGCAATTGTGGTTCATTGTCGATAAACGTTACATTATTTTTAAAAATGTGCATATCTCGTTATAAAATTCAATAAATGATGCTCGCTAACTAGTTAATTTTGTGGTAAAACATAGGTGGATGGACTTTCACTGATAGGGCTCTGCAGCTTGCCAAGACACAGCTCTTTACATCGTCGAACGGAGCAAGACCTGGTGTTACCAAGGTTAGCTGACGATGAAAGGCATTTGACAATTTGATAATTTTCTTTATTTCATAAGATAAACACACATATCCTATGCTACAAACATTATGACTGTAAAAAGCAAGCTACAGCACATGTACATGAAAAAAAAAAACAATAATTCTAATAAAATCAAACTATTAAAGTCAAGCTTTTTAAAGTCTAAGATCTAAATCCAGAATTGAAGACCAAAATGTCCTGTTTTGCATTCTATTTGAAGAAAGCCAATCACATATTGCAATTACTAGCCAAGTAGATAAGTGTAGTGCATCTTTCAATAGCCTTTGGTTCATGATGTTGTCTAAGTCAGATTGTCATTTCGAACGACCGGTTCCATTTTAATCGTATCGTCCATTGCGTACAAATTCCTTTAGAATGTACGTGTACATCGATGATGTTCTTGCTCCCGAACAAACCAATATTTGACTCATTTTCATCCGTCAATTTATTACTATTTTTGCAGATATTACTGATAGTAACAGACGGAGCGAGTAACAGTGGAATTAATAAACTTCGAGTTCCAGTTTTCATAAGATAAACACACATATCCTATGCTACAAACATTATGACTGTAAAAAGCAAGCTACAGCACATGTACATGAAAAAAAAAAAAACAATAATTCTAATAAAATCAAACTATTAAAGTCAAGCTTTTTAAAGTCTAAGATCTAAATCCAGAATTGAAGACCAAAATGTCCTGTTTTGCATTCTATTTGAAGAAAGCCAATCACATATTGCAATTACTAGCCAAGTAGATAAGTGTAGTGCATCTTTCAATAGCCTTTGGTTCATGATGTTGTCTAAGTCAGATTGTCATTTCGAACGACCGGTTCCATTTTAATCGTATCGTCCATTGCGTACAAATTCCTTTAGAATGTACGTGTACATCGATGATGTTCTTGCTCCCGAACAAACCAATATTTGACTCATTTTCATCCGTCAATTTATTACTATTTTTGCAGATATTACTGATAGTAACAGACGGAGCGAGTAACAGTGGAATTAATAAACTTCGAGTTCCAGTTGAGGAGTTAAGATCCATGAAAGTGAATATATTTTCTGTAGGAGTTGGGCAAAACCTCAATCGTGCAGAATTGGAGTTTATGGCCTCAGACCCTAAAGCTTCTCATTTGTTTTACGTCCGTAACATGGCCGAGTTACCCCAACTGCTACACACTCTGGCAAGTTCTTCATGTCAAGGTAAGGGCTATCATCGTTGTATGTTTTGTACGGCAAATAACGTTAGAAGTGATGTGTCACGGTTAGCTAGACAACTTGCTACTTAAAATACTGATAACGTGTTTTGTACTTTAGAGGATTTGTCTATTTCCAATTATTCGCTAATTAAGGGGTTTTATCAAATTTACAAAGGAACACTAAACGAGATTAATTGCAGTGTATATATTGAATAATAATGATAATATCAATTATTTTATCAATCATAATCACATTCTATCGTATAAATTCCATACAGATGTCATCAAATGTGCGTTACGACAAATAATAACTTACAAATACGTGTATGTGATGAGAACTAAAGGATTGAAATTCTCTTCAGATTTCTCGAAAAAATACTGATTTTTTCTGGCGTCAATAGGCCATTTTCGAGTTGCTCTTAACGTCCTTACGAGGCTAGGTGCAAAGTTTTTATTATAAAAATTAACTTTCATTCAAATGCAAACAAAGCTCATTTTCATATGAAAAGTTTTGCACTTAGCCTCGCTTTCATAATGAGTTTCACAACAACGCGGAAATGACTTATTAAGTCAAAGCTGGTGAGCAGTGCGAAATAAGATGGTTTCCACAAGTAATTTAAGGTGGTTCAAGCTACATGATATTACATGACAGCTTGTTCCATAATTATGAAGATACTGAGAGAAATCTCGCTCCGTTCAGCACAGAGCAAGATGATTCTGTGGTTACGTTCATTACTGACAGTATTTCTGTGTTTTGTGGTTTTAGTTTTCAAATGTAAGTACGTGACATGTGACTACAGTTTATGGTCCTCCTGGTCCATCTCATGCGGGAAAGGCATGAAGAGGAAAAGAACGTTGACCAAACAGAATGAGCATATCAAAGACCAACAAGGAGGATGCTCTGGTTTGCCAACCACATGCGATAAAGAGGAACTGCAAACCGAGGATATGGATTGTAAGTATAATGAAAGATACTTCATTATCATCATCATCATCATCATCATCATCATCATCATCATCATCATCATCATCATTATCATCATCATCATCGTCATCATCACCATCATCATTATCATCATCATCATCAACATCAACAACAAAATCATCGGCGACAAACTTTCAACACCATTGTCGTCAATTACAAAATATTCAGATTATGCTAAATCTCCTGGGACATAAGCATTCTAATAATCCAAAAACAGCATAATTTTAAGTTCTTAAGACGAAAGTAAGGTTTCCTTAAGAGACGTAGACAAAGACCTGGGAATATTTCATATACAGCCTAAAGACGTAACTTACTGAAAAAAAAAAAGAATGATTTCCTTAACTGTGGGATTAGTATACACCTGCAATACACGACCATACGCATGCAGGATAATTGTTAAACGAACGTTCACGTATGAAATTACCTTTGCTCAAGGATATTGTTCACAAACTCAGTAGCCATAACCACGATATTATTATGAACAGTATTAGATTTGACATCATTTGTAAAAAGGATTAATAAACCCAAGCAAGCTGAGTGAAGTTTTCTGTTCACAGGTCAGTGTAACTACGTCACCTGTTCGTGGAATGAGTGGAGCTCGTGGTCTGCCACATGCGGGGTGAGCACCAGGCAAAAAACCAGCAAAACTACAAATCACGTGGTTAACAGGCCGTCATGCAGTGGACTGCAGACGTCATGCCCGCAGCCTCAAACAGAAAGAAGAACAACCAACTGTAGGTTTAATGCTAGAAATTGCTGTATATATTAATCCTTTAAAAAGATATACCTTCCTTCGTAAAACCTGTTTGGTGGAGGTGTAGCATCACAGTTTCTGAGTCCTCAAAAGGTAGTCTAAAATTGCAACTTTGTTGTTGTGATTGAACAATTCAATGCTGATCGCGTCATAATAATAATAAAAAGTAACAATAACCTTTTTTTACCCTCGGCAGTGTTAATACCAGAAGTACTATGAGTGGGCCCGAACATTAAATTTCACAAAAAAATTATTTGCCAACGAATGAACCCATTAACTAATTACCAGGAAGAGTGGAGATGACTAGTTAGTATATTAGGACCACAGGAGAGCTGAGTTGTTCAGTCTACCATAAAAACGGTTGTTCTCTTTCGCAAAGAAAATAATGATTCAGCCTAACTTATAGAGCGTTGTCTAAGTGGAGTAATATTTTGCTGTTTTCGTTTACATATATGAAGAATATTCGATACATAAGAGACGAAAATACAATATTCCATGAACGAGAAAATCCTGAGAGTAATTGACGCTGCGACAGTAATAACTGGACATTTTTGTAATCAGTGTTCTGTTCTTTGTCAACACTATTCTAATCAAGGGCATCACAAACTCTAACGAAATTCTTCCTCAACTTCTAAAACTGTTGTCATAGGTCCTTGCAGGAGTGTCAGATGTACTTGGAAGCCATGGACGGGCTGGTCAGCGACATGTGGTGTGGCTGAGAGAATCCGGTCTATCCAGACAACAAATATTGTGGTACAACAGCCAGACTGCTCTGGTCTACCGCAGACCTGCACCCAGCCACCTGAGAAGGAAACCAAGAAGACAATGTGTACTTGTCTGACAGTGCAGTGTGCATGGAGTCAATGGAGCGATTGGTCTGCTTCTTGTGGGAGAGCCTCGCGAACCAGAACAATGCAGTGAGTTTTGGAAACTATTTATACTACTAAAATTGTCTTCTTTATCCAACTAAATTTTTTACCACACAAAAACAACATTTAAGCAACAAAATCCTATTAATTTGAATGTCGATGAGTGGTATTTGTAAAAGAAACGTGATGTTTTAAACCTACTGAATAAATGATATCGATGTTTTTTTTTTTTCAGTCTGTGACAAAGGCATACTGGCATACAAAGTATGCCTATGTCGCTAACTGAAAAAATATATCGATTTTATTTATTCGGAAGGCGTTAAACATAACATGACGTTTCTTTCACATATCTCAAATTATCTACCACATGGTCCAATGTTCAGCATGTTTAACAGAGAATAGGGTTTTTCAAGTTTGAAAATGGTTTGATGAAAACAAACAAGCTGGCTCTTATCTTAGACGCGATCTATGATCTTTTGTAATTCGTCAGTTCTAGAGATGGTCCTAATCAACTATATTTCTCAACCAATCAGAATGCAGTTCTATTGATAACAAGTATGAATCGACACATCATTAGATCATGACCTAATGCGAACACCGACGAAAAGATATACATTCCACCTGGGCAAACTAGCCGATAAGAAGGGGAAGGTTTTGATTTTTATAGGCACTGACTTTATATTTAGCTACGTACTCATATGAGCCATCCATAGCTCAGTGGTTAGAGCATCTAGAATAGTAACTGGAAGGCCGTGGGTTCGATTCCTGCTGGGGGCTCGGAAAATTTTTTTTTTTCCGAGAATTTTCATCGTGTACTTATCATCTATTTCATGGAATTTGTATTTTTCCAATGAATTATTTCCCAAAGAGACACACAGGTTACTGTTCAAAAAGAGAGTTGCGATGGTCTGCCGCAATCCTGCCCTCAGCCGCCAGAAACGGAACATAAAACAACCGACTGCGCATGCCGTACTGTTAGCTGCACCTGGGAAGAATGGTCATCATGGTCCACCACTTGCGGGGTAGGGATCCGCACGCGCGATATTACAGGTGATGTTTGTTACTTTCAAATTGTGACGTCCTTGGAACAATCTTTTTTTAATTTGATTTGATGAAGTTGAAAAACTGGTGACGAGGTATACCAATGAAACGAACGATTGCAGTTCTGTAGACACAGGATGGAATGTATGAATGTCGAGATTACATTATTACAATAAACGTAGAGAACAATGTTTTATCTATCTTCGCGTAATAGAGCAAGTTGCTGCAAGCGGAAGGTGAAGGAAACAAACAGCAGATTGAACAAAGCTCTAGTGTAAAAAAAAGAAAAAGGTTCAAATCGAATAGGTTAACAACAACGAAGATAACAAGATAGATTCAATTTTTTGTTAGCATAACGGAAAAATAACGCTTTCTTTCTTTTTAACAGAAACTCTTATCACAGTAAACAAGCCCAGTTGCGCCGGTCTACCGCAAAAATGTACTGAGCAACCCCAGTCAGAATCACGTGAAGTAAAGTGCACATGCCCTACAGTGGAATGCCGCTGGAACGAATGGACGGATTGGTCAGCTACTTGCGGTCTTGCCACGAGGACAAGGACAATCAAAACGATTAAGGTGTGACTGACGTCATCAGTTTTAGAGTAGCTAAATCGTTGCTATGGAAACAACACGAATTCAGTATTTAACCCATGTGATCCTCGCCGAGGCATTTTAAAAATTCAAGGACATATTAATCTGTTTTAGCATTATGCCTTCGACTCTGTAGATCCGATCGGGACTAATGAAAATTGATTTCTTGTTGGTCTCGCGTATATATGTTGAGGGTCTCAAAACCGATCTCACTTATAAAGTATCAGTGCTATGTCATAAAATATTTTCTTTGCTGTATGCTCGCAAATGCAGCAGGAATGGCGCAGTAGTGAGAGCACTCGCCTCCGATCCCACCAATGTAGTACGTGTTCGGTTCCCAGACTCGGAGTCATATGTGAGTTGAGTTTGTTGTGAATACTCCCTTCCTTAACCGGATGTTTTTCTCCAAGTGCTCCGTTTTTCCCTCTTCTCATGCAGAAACCAAAATATTTAATCTTGAATCCAGTTACACAGGTTTGTTAGTCTAAAGAGTCTCAACGAAAAAAAAAAAAAAAAAAGAAAAGAAAAAAAAAGAAAGAAAAGGCGATCTTTACGGATTAGAGCGTACTGTTACATTTCAAAATAGAACAGCAAATCGGAAACTTAAAATGTAGGCATTAGAGATGAGTTTAAATATTGCATTCACCAATTGATTACTTGCAACTAACACTCCATATAAATCGAATATACTATAAAGGAAGTTAAATATCTTTGGTTTCCTAGACAACAGTTCAGAAACTGAAATGCGAGGGCCTGCCTCAGTCGTGTACTCAGCCTCCAGAAACAGAACAACGAACTACAAACTGTAAATGCAAAACAGTGAATTGTGAGTGGGCGATGTGGTCATCCTGGTCAACAACTTGTGGAGTGGGAACTAGAACAAGAAATATTGAAGGTAAACCTTAACATGAGGTTAAAGTGGAGTTAAAGTTGAGTTTGTCTGAAACTGAGAAGACCGGCGAGGATTTTTACTTTTATTTTAAATCCTTTATAAAACATTGTATGTCAGTTTCGAGATACTGACAATTAGAAGCCAGAGGTGAGGCTTGTATTGTCATGCTCTTTCATTTGTTAAACATTTAAGATAGGTCAATGCAATGTTTTGAGAGAATGTTAGAGTATCCCTTGACAAAGAGTCCATATAGTGCAGCAATTTTTGCCTTGTCTCATCAGTCATGATATTTGTTTTCGCATTATCCTTTTCTTTGTCTGCGGCACATACCATTTCGAGTAAAAAATCAGTGGTTTTCGAAGTTTTGTTTTGTCCAAATCGGGTAAAATCAAGGATGCTTCCACTGAACTCAAACTTCCTTATTTAAAAAAAAACGAGAGCCGAAAATGCCGACTCTGATTATTTCTTGCAGTACCTCTCATCTTATATCTGTGCCCATAATTTGAGATTTTAAAATAGCAATTTTATAGCTTTTTTTCTATACAATACTGCCGCTTGTCTGTATAGCCTGGATCGCCAAAAACAGTGTCTAGTACGTTATCGCGGGGATGCCTAACCGGCTACCTTCCTAACTCAAATTGTCATCGGTAAATGAAATTTCCCCATGAGGTCGCCACAAAGTCTTGTATATATAAATTAAAGAAGTGATACCTATGGACAGTTGTTGATCCAAAAATAACTTCAAATTAGATTTCATTGAAGTAGTACATGAAAGATGCACCCTTCTGCATTAATCTTCTCTTGTATTCGTATGCCATATTTTGCTATAAACCAGAAACCGTGGTGGAGATCTTCAAACCAGACTGTAGCGGCCTCCCTCAAAGTTGTTCTCAGCCACCGGAAAATGACGCTCGTGAAATAAAATGCAGCTGCCCAACTGTCAACTGTAATTGGAAAGAGTGGAGCGCTTGGTCAGCAACTTGTGGTGCGGCCACGAGGACAAGGAGCATCGAGACTATCAAGGTTCTTACAATTTTGTGAATTGTCGAAAGTTAAAATAACCTGTAAAAAACAATTTGAAAACCTTCATGGCCGTATGGAGGTACTACTTTGGTACATCAAATTTGAAATCACACGCCTCACGATTTCATCTAAATACTCAAAAGGAAGAAAGTAAGCAAGTGAGGTGAAAGGCGGATGAAGTAATAAGCGTGAAAAAATCGCATCGCGGTGGAATTTAAATTAATAAATTACGATGAAATTCTTACAGTTACTGAAAAGCAAATTACAATCGAACCAGGTCAAGCGTACCCCCCTAGATTCTATTAATGAATCTATTACTTGAAAATTGAACCCGTTAGTCGTTTCAAGTATTCAAACCAAAATTAGATTTCTGATTGGATTATACGAACCAGGGTACAAATAATGCATGAAACCAGAAAACCAGAAAGCCCGCGGGAAAACCTCCTCTCAATATATTCAGAGCGGCAATTCTTGATTTATATAACAGTGGATTTTCCAAAAAGCAGATTTCTCTTGATTTACAGCAGTCAACGCGTACTGTCAGAAAGAAGATTCGCCATTTTTAACCAGGCACGGTGGGTCCTGTCGCGTAAATTTAAACTCACTAATGATCACTAAATGAACATTTTACGTTTGTACACTTGCGTTTTTTCCGTTAGTTATTCAAAAACAAAAATGAAAAAGGACTGGAAGCCGGCGTTTTATCATAATAAACGGTTCTCTTTTTGAGGTATATGCAAATTAATTTAGCGAAAAGTATGCGAACTCACAATGGCAGATGTTCATTTCAATTCGTCGACGTATAATGGACAGTCTGGTGAAATAATAATATGTACCAAACTTTTTCATGCTACAAGGTAGGTAATGCTATACATGAAAGATAAATTGGAATTTTTCAGCCCGACTCATTTGCAAGCGCTTGACTTTGTGCTCTTGCCATGACCAAATTTGCATAACGAATTATATGAATGTGTGAACAACATGCAGGAACAGTTTGAGCGAACGAGCTGTTTCAAATGTACTGTAGTTTGAATTTTACAGGCTATTGCTTTTACTGTAAGCGCGGATCTATGTTCTGCAAATTTTAATTTGATCATTAATCCGCGTTAACAATGAATAAATGAATGCATTCTTTGAAACGACTAATAGGTTCAATTTTCAAATAATCGATCCATTAATAGGGTCTAGGGGGGTACGCTTGACCTGGTTCGACTGTAAAACTGATGGATTTTTTCATTGCTGGGCTATTAAATGGTTTTAGAGAGGACAATGTCCCGTGCTGGTGTTCTGTCTGTAATTTCTTACCGCCACGCTAAGATTTTACGATCAGTGCACTTCACACGGAACGTTTTCATTTTGTTAAAGAAAAAAAACAAAACAACAACAACAAAAACTGACTGCTCAAAATAAACTCGAGAAAACGGTTAAGATACATGCAATGGCATGAATTCCACTAGCCTGCTTAATTTCTTTTAAAATCAGCTCGAGCTCAACCATACAGAAACTAAACCAAACTGAAAATCTTCAGGGATTACAGGGGAAGTATCATGGGGTTTTTGACCCCTTTTCTTAAACATGGTGAAATAAGACCTTGACTTAGCTACAAAATAATTCTTGAACAAGGAGAGGAAAGAAATCAACTCACTTCTTGAAAGGAACATCTCTTGATCTGTTCTAGTGCATTTTGGAAACAAAAATGCGAGAAATTGAAAAAAATTAGCCTAACATTTTTCAAGTTTCAATCCATTCCGACCTACTCTGTCTCTGACTAGAGGAACTGATCGACAGTTTTGTTTCACTTGGTGATAATTTATAACAAAATTAGACAATTATTTTCTTGTTTCTGTTGACAGACAAACGTTCTCGGGTTTTCAAATGACATCAAATTATCGTGATACTTCCCCTTTAAGACACCAAGGGTGCTTTCCATTTGTAAGAACTGGCCTGCTAGACCAGTGTGTTCTTGAACGGAATGTGCCGATGTTTAGGATAAGTTTTATCCTAGTCCTTCAAATTTCTTCAAAATAGCGCGTACTATTTTCGGAGTGATTATTTTTCTCCGGATTTTGTAACACCACACCTTCAAGTGACGCATTCGATTTACAGACTTGCCAGTGCTATCGGCCAGTTCTGGAAAATGGAAAGTACTCACGTGTCTTGAAAAAAATATCTCTTGTTTGAAACGTTTGTAAAATTACCAACAATGGACAAGTGCTATTAGTCCCTTGAGCTCCAAACTTTTAATTCTTATAAATGTCATGTTATAAATAAGAAGACTCGCATCCAGTACTTTCACTGTTTTGGTACAACAAGTCTCAAGCCATCGTGCCGTTGATTCAGTTTTTTTTCTGTGACGTATTTACGAGCCAAACCAGATAGTGTGAGCTGATTATCCCTTTTGTTTCGTACTCTACTTATCTTAGTCTAAGTTAATTACGTCAAGCTTTCATGGTTAAAAATAGATTGATACGACAACACTTACCTCATGCCTTATCAAAGCAAATAATTAACTAGATGTCTTTATTTCCAAAAATCTGACTATGCTTTGAAGTAATTTTATTGAACTCATTCAGCACATCGCAAGGGTCTGGCCCCCTTCTCATATAAAGAATATTATGATTGACTTACTTGTTTTCTTTTTTTTCTGCATCGTTTTTTTTTCTTTGTCATTAATTATTGGTTGGTTATTTGTAGGAACGCTCTAAATAAAACAATCATTTTTCTTTTGTCTTGTTGAATTAGCCAACTCGGCGCTACACCTCACGTTTTAGTAAGTTATCATTCAACATCCAGCGAGCCCTCGTGGGGTAATTGCTAATTCCCTCCTCAAATTATACAGTCTGGTCCTGCTGTAAAAATCCCAACTTTGGTCGATTTAGCTTAAACTATTCAGGCGTGGAGATAAAGAAAGAGGAAAAAACCCTTTCCTCTGGAAAGCTTGTTGAGAAAAATAATGAGACAGATGATCCTCAGTTTTCAGGAAAACTACCAAACACGTGCACCACGAATTGCTACAGAAGTTGAAACCCAAACATTTTAAAAGATGTGACATCTGACATTACAGGCCATAAAATCACATCACCTAACTGCATATTACATTACGCATGCTTGACATTTTCAACTAGTGTATGTCACTATGATCCTGCAAATAGCAGCTAAAAATGAGGTTTACTTGTATTTGTGTACAGACAACAGTTCAGCAAGTGAAATGTGAAGGTTTGCCTCAGTCGTGTCCTCACCCCTCAACAACTATTATGTTATTTTGTTCCATTTAGAAGGAAGAATAACTGTACCTGTTTTTACTACTTCAACAGACCACAGTTCAAAAGGTGAGATGTGAAGGTTTACCTCAGTCGTGTTCTCAGCGTCCACAAACAGAACAACAAACTACAAACTGTAAATGTAAAACAGTGAATTGTGAGTGGGCGATGTGGTCATCCTGGTCAACAACTTGTGGAGTGGGAACTAGAACAAGAAATATTGAAGGTAAGCATTCGTACGAAATTTAAGTTCCTATGACATGATGGGTTGATGTTGGACATGGAAATAATTAGAACTGTCACTTTATTTTGCTTCTTCCATTTGTTGTCTTTTTTTTAAGTTGGGTAGCTCATAGATTTTGTTGGAAGAGGACAAAATGTAATTTACACAAAACTATTTTGTTCCGTGACGTTTTGCGCCGCCTCGGTGAAAATGGTACCCATGAAAAGCCGTTTTACTTTATCAAATACTTCTTTGTGAGATAAATCCACTCAAATACACGTAATCAAAGAAAGGTTGGAAAGAAAAAAAACACAAAAAATGAAATAAACAAGGAGTTAAGGGCGCCTGAAACACGGATTTCGGGTCGTGCAAGAGTCTGTCAGCTGCGGCTTACAGATGAGGCCTTACAAGTCCGAAACAGCTGCCCTGCCACTGCCCTGATATGGCTGTACGCATGCATAAAGTATTGCCCATACCACCGAGCTGTGTTCTGTGACCATTGCATTTGAAAGGCTAATCTCACCCCCATGCATCTTGTATTCTTAACTTCGTACCTCATATTTTGCTGTAAACCAGAAACTGCTGTGGAGGTCTTCAAACCAGACTGTAGCGGCCTTCCTCAGAGCTGTCCTCAGCCACCGGAGAATGACGCTCGTGAAATAAAATGTAGCTGCCCAACTGTCAACTGTAATTGGAAAGAGTGGAGCGCTTGGTCAGCAACTTGTGGTGCGGCCACGAGGACAAGGAGCATCGAGGCTATCAAGGTTATCTAGTCTTCTCTTGAACTGTGCACCATTTCTCTTAGTACAGTTAGCTCTCGCCTTGCGGACACCTCGCTATCACGGACACCCTGTTAATACTGACAGCAACTAAATCCCCGGAAAAAAAAAGAAATTACAAACGTTTGACTGAAATATATTCCTGCTATTACGTACTGTCACTATTAAGGATACGAACTCGCCCTCCCAATGGTACTGCAACAAAGGGGGTTGATTGTAGTGAAACGCCATCTTATCTAAAGATTGATTATAATAGAAAGCCATCTTATCTAAAGTTTTCGTCTAAATGGTGAAAATAAATATGCTGTTGTTCTAGTCCCTGATCATAGAGATTTCGTTTAAATGCAGTAAAATCCACTTTGCACATCAAAAACAAAGACAACAGCACTAATAATTAACGAAAAGCATTGCAGAAAATGGGAGTTCGAAAAACTTTATAAAGCATACCAAACACGATGACACAAATATAAATGCATTAGTTATTAGCTTTTAGTTATTTGAATGGTCCAGATAGTGGATAGCATTAGTATACCCTTGCTATCTTGGTATATGAAACAGTGCCAGTAATTCTTTCCACCAGTATTCAATTAACTCATATGCAAACGTTTGCATGTTGTCTGTTATTAGGTTATTTTGTTCCGGATTTAGAAGGAAAATAACTGTACTTGTTTTTACTACATTAACAGACCACAATTCAAAAGGTGAAATGTGAAGGTTTACCTCAGTCGTGTTCTCAGCGTCCACAAACAGAACAACAAACTACAAACTGTAAATGTAAAACAGTGAATTGTGAGTGGGCGATGTGGTCATCCTGGTCAGCAACTTGTGGAGTGGGAACTAGATCAAGAAATATTGAAGGTAAGCATTCGTATGAAATTTAAGCTTCCGTGACATGATGGGTTGATGTTGGACATGGAAATAATTAGCACGGTCATATTAGTGTGTTTCTTCTCTTTATTTTGTTATTCAAGTTGGCCCTGAAAAGAAGACGGAATATCACTTAAAGGGGAAATATCACGAAAATTTGCTGTCATTTCAAAACCCAAAAATGTTTGACTGTTAGCGGAAACAACAAAATGTTTGTCAAGTTTGTCAAAAATTATCACCCCAGTACAATAAAACTGTCGATTAGTGCCTCTGGCCAGAGACAGGGTAGGCCGGTTTCGATTGAAACTTGAAAAATATTAGGCTAATGTTTTTCAAGTTCTCGCATTTTTTGTTTCCAAAATGCGCTAGAAAAGATGACAACTCGTTTCTTTCAGGAATTGAGTTGATTTCTTTCTTCTTGTCATTCTAGAATTATTTTGCAGCTGATTAAAGGTCTTATTTCATCATTTTTAACAAAAGCTATCAAAAACCCTATGATACTTCCGCTTTAAACGTTTAATAAAAAATCATGTGAAGAAGGGTCACACTACCTGGCTCCTCGGTATGGCCACTACCTTGCGTATGCACACAGCAATATCATCCGGGGATAACAAGGCCAAAACAGCGGTCCACGGCTACCATTAGCTGCTCGTAAGGTACTGGTCATAACCTGAAACCGGTGTTTTCAATTCAGATGGTGTATTCTGACATGTTTGTCGTGGAATGCGTATTCCCATTAATTTCGGTGATCTATATTCCCGTTCTCATTTAATGAGACTGTTCTACAGTCCCAAGCACAGCTACTACATGCATCACGTTCCTCAGACATAAGGGCGCCTGTAGCACGGCTTTCCAATCGTTCAGGAGCCTGTCAGCTGTGTCTTACGGATGAGGCCTAACAAGTCCGAAAAAGCAGCTCTGCTACTCCCCAGATATGACTGTAGGTATGCCTAAGGTACTGCCCATACTGTCGAGCTATGTTCTGTGACCATTGCATTCAGATATTCAACTAATTATGCCTATTGCCAATGGTTTCTGTGAGCTAACGTTCAGCAAAACTCCATTGAAAAATTACATTATGGAAGATGAATGATCTCACCCCCATGCATCTCCTCTTGTATTCTGAACTTCGTACCTCGTATTTCTCTGCAAACCAGAAACTGCTGTGGAGGTCTTCAAACCAGACTGTAGCGGCCTTCCTCAAAGTTGCCAACAGCCACCGGAAAATGACGCTCGTGAAATAAAATGCAGCTGTCCAACTGTCAACTGTAATTGGAAAGAGTGGAGCGCTTGGTCAGCAACTTGTGGCGCGGCTACGAGGACAAGGAGCATCGAGACTATCAAGGTTATCTGGTGCACCATTTTTCTTATCACAGTCAACTCTCGCGTAGCGGACACCTCGCTATTAAGGACACTCTGTTAATACTGACAGCAACTAAATACCAGGGGAAAAGAAATTACAGATTTTTGACTGAAATAAACTCCTGCTATTAGGGAATGTCACTAGTAAGGACACGAACTCGCGGTCCCGAAGGTGTCCGCAATAAAGGTGGTTGATTGTAGCAGAAAGCCACCTTATCTTAAGATTCCATTTAGATGGTGAAAATGAAATTGCTATTGTGCTCGGCCCTGGGATGTTAGAGACTAAAGAAAAAAATTACGCCTAGTGGCTTTTGTTTAAATGCTGTAAAGGTCACCTTGCACAACAACAACAACAAAGACAACAACACTTATCACGGCCATCACTGGGAAAAATGATCTTAAAAAAACAGATCACATACAAGTTAGAAAAACTTTGTAAAGCATACCAAACACGATCACAGAAATATAAAAGCATCACCTAATAAGCTTTTTGTTATTTGAATGGTCCAGCTTTGAAAAGCGTTAATATACCCTTGCTATCTTGGTATATGAAACAGTGCCAGTACTTCTTTCCACCAGTATTCAATTGACTCAGACGCAAACGTTTATATTTTGTCATGTTATTATGTTATTTTGTTCCGGATTTAGAAGGAAAAATAACTTTTCTGTTTTACTACATTAACAGACCACAATTCAAAAGGTGAAATGTGAAGGTTTACCTCAGTCGTGTTCTCAGCGTCCACAAACAGAACAACAAACTACAAACTGTAAATGTAAAACAGTGAATTGTGAGTGGGCGATGTGGTCATCCTGGTCAACAACTTGTGGAGTGGGAACTAGAACAAGAAATATTGAAGGTAAGCATTCGTACAAAATTTAAGCTTTCATTACATGATGGATTGATGTTGGACATGAAAATAATTAGAACTGTCACATTATTCTGTTTCTTCCATTTGTTATGTTATTCAAGTTGGCTCACAAGTGTTGTTGAAAGAGGACGGAGTATCACTTAAATAATGCCCTTTTGTTCCATGAATACTTTGTGCAAGTCATTTGCTTTTCTTTGCTCAGCCTTCTCTCTTTCTTTATTTCTTTCTTTTTAATACGCCTAAAAGAACTCTTCATCGTTAGGAGAATGCATCCTAATCTGTTGAATATCATGTTGGTTAGTGCGTGTCTTGTATAACTTTTTTTTATCATGGCTGTGTCATTTTTAATCAAAATTTTTAATTAGATTTAAATTTTTAGTTTTTTTACTTTATATGACATTTATAGATATTTTTATTTGTACTTAATTATCATGATTATTTTCACTCAATTAAGTTTATTATATAGGGCCTCTATAGATAGCAGTTTTTAATCTTGTAGCGGAGCTCCGCGCGCGCCAAAAAAGGCGCGCGCAGAGCCTCGTAGATAAGAAAATTTGGAAAACTCATGAATGCGAAAAATGTTGGTTTGGTTTTGACGTCACTTTTGTCCGTCCGTACACCGTACGTACGCCCGTAAGCAAACCCACAATGCTAACGTGCCCGTGTTTGTTTGGCGAAAAGTTGCATGGCGAGATGAGTTTACAACAGAAATGCTAAAGAACACAAAATGCAAAGTCAGTTTATATGTATTCATTGGATATGTTGACAAACGTGAAAAGAAGAGAAAGAGAGTCAAAGAAAACAGAAAAGCGGAGACGAATAAGCAAAGTTAAACGTGAAAGAGAGCGGCAGATAGTAAGTTAGAGCAGGCCGACCGGAAAAGAGTAAATTTAAAGAAGCCTCACATTTGCCTATATCACCTGTTCGTGATCAGTTATGCCAACTTTTAGAACTCTAAAATAGCTTTACATAGACAATATTGGAGGAGGAGTCAATTTTCGAAAAAAATTGTTTCGTGGCCGTTTTTCTTTTTCATTTGCATTGCACAGCTCTCATGTGTTTGTAAACACACACAAGTTCCAAAGCTCTGAAATAATTCTACCAAACACCAAAGAGTATTTTTCTGTAGTCTCCTTTTCCTAACGTTTATTTAGGGACTAGAATTATTACTGAAGGAGCAGAATTAACATAGTTTTAAATCTCCAAACATTTTCCCCCGGGAGCTAGCTTGCTCTCGCAGAAAATTTAATGTTTACGCGATTCGACGGCCGTTTACACATCATTTGTAAACGAAAATGCTTTCCTCCAGGCAACAATCAAAAATTTTTCTTCATGTTAGGTGTTTCAAGCTTTACATAGACACTTTAAACGTTTCGATACCACCAATATTCGCAGACAAATTATTTTTTGAGCATTTTGTTTTGGAGCCGTGTACATGCAATGCATTTGCGGCGGCGCTATGCTTCCAAGCGCTTGCACTCTATAAACACGCGCAAGCTTTTAACGCTCTAATATTTCGGGCCACAACCAAGCGTTAAAGTCTTAAAAATTTTGTAAGGGCCAGAATTATTTTAGTAGGAGCAATATTGACTGAGTTGTGATTTTTCAAACATTTTTATCCGAGCGCCAAATATGTCTGTGAACCCTGTGAAGCAACAACGACGGCAACAACAACATTTGACCAAAAACAATCGCTCCGCACGTGCATTTTAAATTTTGGTACATTTCTTTACCGTCCTCCACAAAACAACAACGTGGAATGACCTTATTTAAGGTTTTGTAAAGAACATAAGCAAACGACGGTGAATTTTTCTTTCTCTGTTAACGTGAACGAGACTCCTACCAATTTAGGCAACTTGCTATACAGAAATGTAATATTAAAACACACCATCTACAATATTATGAGCTAACTTCAACAATATCTAGCATACTTAAATTGAAATCTGCTCAGCAAAGTACTCCACAATTTAGCAACTTTCTTTCTGATACCTCATATATTGTTGCAAAATAGAAACCGTGGTGGAGGTCTTCAAACCAGACTGTAGCAGCCTCCCTCAAAGTTGTTCTCAGCCACCAGAATCTGACGCTCGTGAAATAAAATGCAGCTGTCCAACGGTCAACTGTAAGTGGAGCGAATGGAGTGACTGGTCTGCAACTTGTGGACCCGCCACACGACAGAAAACAGTAACAACTGAAAGGGTAAGTGAAAAAAACATCAGCAGCAACTTAAACCCGCAATTGAATAGAATATGTAAGAACTCTAGAATTATTTCTGACATGGTATTGTGTCACAACCAACAGCCATCAGCTGCAAGAGGAATGAACAACACAAACTTCGTTGTAGTTAATCTGTTGTCTGTTTGGCCAAGGCACAATAAACATGTAACTATCCGATCAAAGTGTCTACGCATTTTGGATTCGCACGATAAAGCCATTGGGCGATTGGACCTTGTCGTTCTCATATGCTGTCGACATATCAGGGATATTAAAGTTTTTTAATTTCTTTGGGAAATAAGGCTTTGAATGGCCGACATCAAATCCAGGTCTTGTGATTACGCCGTCGTGTCTCGAAGTTAGCACGAGCTCAATTGGGGGTGGTTCGTCCGACATGCCAACATGATTTAATGGCAACATATTCCGCCGTAAACCAGTGGTAGATCTATATCCTAGAAATCATTGCATTCCAAGAAGGCGAACAGTATGAAGTATTCTAGGTGACCGGTAATCTAACCCGTTCATTGGCATACGTCGTAGAAACTTCTGAGGCTTCACTGGGATATCACTAGGAATGACAGTCATTTCTTAGTGATAACTAGTTCATAGGCAGTTCAACAGGCTAAGAAAACATTCCGATTACGTTTTAAGGACTCTATTAAGAGAAAGAACAACTGGCTTTTGATAGCACAGACTGTAAAATTTCAGGTTAAAAAGGGCAACAGAAAAAATATAAAAGAAAATTAACGAAGAAGAAAAACTGAGAGTGCATTTCTTTACAGACGAAATTTTTCTTTTCATCTATAAAATTAATCAGTTTATTGTTGGATTATGACACTTTGTGAAACTTATAGGCGTGTGGTGTCATGCAATTTTTGTGATAAATAATTCTGGATGGTAAACGTTTCAAATCGCCATGCACAAATACAGCCAAGTACTAGCATACGTTTTTAAAATACTGACTTAGGCAACCAATATTGTATTAAGGAAACATCTTTATTACATCACACTACTTGCTTCACTAGTAGATCGTGCGAGTGACGTAATTCCAGCTTACTGTGGTACAGTCGAACGTGTATGAAGTGTCACCCTCGGGAAAATGGCTAAGTTACGTGGAACGCTTCATACAGGTTGACGCTTAATACAGGTTGCACAGAATACGCGTCGAACACACTTACTTTGTTAAGAAACGTCAGCGATGAAATGGTATGACAAAAGAAAACATGATATAGAAACGGACTAACAAAACATTAATGGGAAAGAAACAAATCGTTGGAACTTAGTGAAGGATGACCACGACCGCTTAAGAGAAGTGACTGTGTTTAATGGTCTCTGTCTGTTGATGTGTTTAGATTACCGTGCAACAGAACAGTTGTGACGGCTTACCTCAGTCTTGCCCGGCGGGGCCTGTAACCGAGACTCGTACCTCTATGTGCACGTGTCAATCCGTGTCTTGCTCGTGGGGAGCGTGGGGAAATTGGTCTGGTAAATGTGGCACGGTCAACAGAACACGCCACATTGTGGAGAACCAGACAACGGTTCAAGCTGAAAACTGTGATGCAGTTCCAAAGAAATGCATGCAACAGCCGGAAACTGAGAACAACAAACTTCCAGATTGTAAGTGTTTCCGGAAATGCTTGTTAGGGATTCCATTATGCGTGCTGCATCGACCTTTATTGCTTTTTTCCATTGTTTGATTTTAAAGGGGCACTGTCTCGTCGATTTTGCTGGATTTTGGTCGAAACGGCTCAAATATAAATATATATAATCACTTTTAGTGGTTTTCGACAATACACATAGACAACTTGCTATTAAAAAAAATTGGCAAGCCGAAGATAATTAATACTAGTTTCTGTGCATTAGTAGGGTTATTGCTAAATCAACTGAATCATTATTTTGACCATTTCATCAATTCAAATATGTTTTTTGGCCAATCAAAGTGAGACAAAAAATAGGCCCCTTTAATGTTTGGCAACTTTTCGACCTCCTTTGATAGGTTTGTAATGGCTTTGATCTCAACGGGCCGATCAACGTGCAAATCATTTGCAAGGCGAAGTCGATTTCTAATAGCCTGTTCCAGGCTCCTAGAGAGAAGCGCGAAGGAGAGGGCGAGGGGACGAAAACGAGGGGGGCTGGGGAGAGAAAAAGAGGGAAAGAAGAGGAGCCTGTAATCATTCTCTTAAATACCTCATGCCGGTATACCAGCTCCCGGTATACCCTCTGATTGGTCAGTTTTGACAGTTCAGACATCACTCAAAAGATATCGCGAAAGAATCTGAAAGAGTCAAAATGGCGAGTGTGTCACACGCGCGTGGTTTTGATGAGACTGAGTTTAATACAGTTTTAGAGAATTGTCTTCGAGATTTTCCGCAAGTTAAAGTACTCAGGAAGGAGCAAAAAGCTTGCCTTCTCAATCTAGCTCGTGGGAAAGACGTTTTCGCCATTCTACCCACCGGTTTCGGGAAGAGCTTGATATTTCAACTGTTTCCTCGAGTCTCGAGTGCTTTGTGCTCAAGTGAAGTCAAGCCGTTGTCAACCATTATAGTGGTTTTCTCCGTTGGTTTCAGTGATAAGAGATCAGGTCGAGCAGTTAAAACAACTAGGGTTCTCGGCCGCAGCAATAGGAATTGGCGACGAATGTATAACAAATGCTATAGCTCTCGAAAGCAAGAGACAACAATGATAAGCTTTGAAAGACGAGGATCTGTTAGACACTCATATCCGTGATAAACAAACATCCTGCGGCAGTTTCAATCTTCCCGAAGTGATATGCAATAGCATAAGCATGAATTCACAAGTAAAGAACTCCACGGATCCTGTATCTTCACAGATAAAATTTATTTAGCGCTACCTGAAATCTTGCAGTTAATCCTAGCCGCTAAACTTTAACAAATGCCACAGAGCTAGCATACACAATGGCATATCAAAATCTAATCCTAACGGCTCAGAATGATCAGTAAGAAACTCTCCATTCAGTTTATATGAGAATTCCCCCTCACGATTAAGATGAATAACATTAAGCAGAGCCGTCGCATCACGTTTTGATCAAAAGGGAAGAAGCTCTTATACAAAAGGAAAATCGCTTAAAGACATGCTTGCATTGTAAAAGCTTTTATCAAAACAACGCACACACAGTGGGAGTCGTGCAGGTCTGTCAACCGCATTTTAACATATTTAAACGTGCCATAAATTCTGGCCAGGATCCTCGCACAAATGAGGCAGCTGACGCTGGAAAGCTCTTCGTTTCTCAATAGCTTGCGAAGATACAACCAAGCGAAGACACAACATCTGCCAACACTAGAGTCTCGTCGCTCGATAACGTCGCGTTAATAAGTTCCTTATTTCGAACAGCGTTGAACAAGTACACCCGGGGAACTTTCGTTCCAAGACACGTCAAATTTTTTTGGCAAAATCTACAGGATTTTGAGGGTTGAAATCTCAAACCCGGAGAACCTTTCGGTGTCCGCGACATCGAAGCGATGTAAGGACAACCGCGCGAACTCGAGAACTCGCGTGAGTAATCGAAACCCGGACAATGAAAAGTTTGACATTTTGACATGTTGACACATTTTGGAAAAAGTGGGCGGCATGAGGTGTTTAAGAGAATGATTACAGGCTCCTCTTCTTTCCCTCTTTTCCTCTCCCCCACCCCCGTCGTTTTCGTCCCCTCGCCCTCTCCTCCGCGCGTCTCTCTAGGAGCCTGGAACAGGCTAATTTTAATTTCTAACAGCGACTTTGCCTCACGAATACGTGCGCTCTATTCGCACAGCTGTGGTAGTAACCAATAAAAATTTATCATGAAGATCCCAAAAGTTCTCAAAGCTAATGTTATAAGTTCAGTCTCTACACCTAAAAAAGAAAGGAGCTTGTCTCTTTATTACTACAAATAATCATTTTCCTTTTTTTCAAAGACCATTCATGTTTTGAAATAGACAGCATTTGCTATTATAGCCACTATTATTGTTTGAGTTACTGTAACGCTGCATGATAAAGATTGAGTTAAATCTTCAGTTAAATCGTTTCTGTTATATTGCCAATGGTACCCGCTAAAAGAAATAAAGAGTTGGAACGAAACCTTTCTTGCGAGGTGCTTTAAGTTGCTTCCAAAATTCAAGAAAATATAGATATCTTTCGCGTTTGGAATCGTGGAAATTTTTAAACAAGAAAGGAGTTTGTCTCTTTGTTATTAGAAATACCCATTTCCATTTTTTTTTTCATGCAAAGACCGTTAATTTTTGTAATAGACAGAATTTGCCACTATTATTATTTACTGTAACTCTGCGTGATAAAGACTGAGCCATAAATTCTGTTAAATCGTTTCTGTTATATTGCCATTATATGTTAACCGATAAAAGAAATAAAAAGTTTGAGCGAAACATTTTTCGCGTTTGGAAATCGTGGAAATTATTAAACTTCATTAACACCCCATCTCCCTATTTGTCAGGTAATTATATTTTAACAAGTCATCTCTGTTCTTCCACTTACATTCCGTGGCACTCGGCTTCAAGACAAAACTCTTGTGCCACAGTAGAAAGTACGATTTTCAAGTATTCTATCTGTTTTACTCCTTTAAACTGTTGTTATAAGGTGAGGAATGCTTTACGGTGGAATGCAGTTACAATCCTTGGGGCGCCTGGTCTGCAACCTGTGGCAATGCGATTAGGCAACGTACACAGGTAATCAAGGAAATCCTGATGATGCTACCGAGTTGTGTTGGGCTTCCCTTGGAATGCTTCGGAGATCAAGTTCAGGAAGAAAGGAGAAACACCCCAATATGTAAGGATAAAATTATATACGAAAATTGAAGGTCCGTAAACAGGATTCATATATAGTAGTACTCACAAAATGTTCTCTGGTTATTAGTTATAGTAGTTAATAGTTATAATGGATAAAACGTTCTCTGGTTAACAGTTTAATATTCTAATATTTTGGCTTCCCCGGGCTTTCTTGCCTCGTTAATGTTTCCTTAATATCATATCTGTGAGTGTGTAAATGTGAGGAAAATCAATAAACTGAACTGAACTTTGAGCTTTCGAAAAGTTGTCAAAAGTTCATAGATTTTTAAACTTTTAACCAGGGAAAGTTTTATCATTACTACGACAAAATAATAATTGAGGAATCTTGAGAAGACATAGCTAGGGCGTTGAACTTGAAATATGGCAGCTCTCGGTCCTAGGCCTGTTTTTTTGTTTTTTGGTCAGTTCCGTTTGCCAGTACAGACGACTCCTGATAACTCGAACCTTCAAGGGAATTCATAAAGGTTCGAGTTATCGGGAGTTCGACAACAACAACAACAACACCAACAATAATAATGATAATGATAATAATAATAATAATAATAATAATAATAATAATAATAATAATAATAATAATAATAATAATAATAATAATAATAATATCACTTCATTTGTACCAAGGAAGAAAGAAATTATAATCAATTTTGATTTGAACAAGAAAGTCGGTTGTTGTTGATCCAACAAATGTTGTACAATAATGTTAGATCGTTTAGCCGGGGCTTAAGACCCCTTTCACCTTAACAGGTATGTAAAGTAAAATAGTGCATTAAGACAATTTATTGAAGTGTCTGCACAACTCTTGTCTTCCAGGTCCGACCACAAAACCCACTTCAAATCCAACCAACTGATAAAATGAGGTAGGTCTTTTATAAGTTAAATCAAACAGAAGAGACTTTAATTGCCATACGCTTTGCATCCACTGTTCTTAAATCTGCACGCGGGGAAATTTCCGATTGGTGAGTGGGTTTGTAAAGCAATTTCTTCGTAAACCCTTAAACGTCTATTACCAGCGGGAAATTAATTCAGTGCCACTGGAACTAACGCAAGGAAAATTAACGTAGTAGACCATACTTTTGTCTGTTAACGAGAGGTATCGACGAAAAAAAGAACAAACTGGTCATTCCCTGGTCAATAACCCTCAAGGCTGTAAAAAATCACCGCTGCCACTTGGTTCGTATGTTCCCTTGTGGAGTCTTGTAAATTAGAAAGTATCTTCGTAAAAATTAAGAGTTATTTGATTTGTGTCATTGTCCCCCCCCTCCCCCTTTATTAGGGAGCTTAAGCAACAACGACGGGAACAGCAACGAAAATGTCACCTGAAAAATATTCTTTATTTCATTTGCGCCACTTCGCGATTATTTCAACTCGCTCAGCTTTTACAAAATTGCGAACTATTCAGGAACCTAATTGGTAGGAGTGGCATACAAGTTAGGAAAGAAAATGAAAAAATCACCGCCGTGCGTTTACGTTCTCCACAAAGCCTTAAATGTGGTAATTTCAAGTCGTTGTATTGCAGAGGACGGCAAAGAAAGGTACCAAAATGTAAAACGCACATGCAGAGCGATCGTTTTTGCTCATTAAACCTATTGTTTTGTGGTGTTGTCGTTGTCGTTGCCGTTGCTTAAGCTCCATAATAACTTTGTATCACCGTTATATATATTTTTGTAGTTGGTTTTTAATGCGTTATCTGTTTCTTCTCGTAGATTGACCGTTATTCTATAGAACTCACGTGGCACAGCTGGGGGAAATCATAAAGCACCGGGTGATTTTGTTGGCATATCAACTTTATTATTTTTGGATCGCTTTATCTAGAAACACTGTAACAGTTAAAAACAGGCCATAAATAAAAATCTAAGAGGAGAAATCGTAAGTCTTGCAGTTTCAATCTCAGTTTTAATTACATGTACTGAAAATGAACAAACTAACAAACAAACAAACCAGCAGAGACTGAGAATGCAAATTAGGATACCCATATTTTATTACTTTGTCAATAGGACAAATAAACGAGAGTGCCTTAGTAAACGATTCAAATCACCGAAATAAATTTATAATCCGTAAACTTTGCATTTTCGACATGCCCGAGTAATGAATTGTGGACATCACTTACCAGGAGGAACTGGCGGAATTGTTTCAACTACTAGATACAGTGTTTGTTCTTCCAACTATGTTTTAAAGTTGGATGACTCTTTCGAGAGCACTTTCGACAATTCTGATTATTTATTGTTTATGTGAATAACTCCTTTCCGAAGCGCCAGCCGTCATATTTAAGTCACCTCGTTTCGAGGTAGTACTTGGTGTAAGACTTCCCAAAACGTCTCGGTATATATGAGCGTAACACCTTAAAAAGTGCATACTTTTGACAGCCTTATCATTTACCGTCCGAGAAAATTCTAAAATGGATACAAATACGAGTATATTTCGTTAACAAAAGACTTTTAACACTATATCCATTGTAACTGACTTCATCGTTCTTAGATTTTACAACGTGAAGACGATCCAGTCTTGAACCTTTTAAGCCTTAACAGTGATCAACACCAAATTTCTCCTTGTAATATTTAACAATTATTAGTCGACGGCGAAGTAAATATCAGTGAATTTTCTCAGAGACGAAGTCGAGGGGATTATTCACCAATGTTTACTGAGCCTGAGGAGAAATTGTTTTAGTATGATTACTCAGGTGATTATCCGAGAAAAACCAGTACCGTTCGAAAATTGTCAATTTTGTTTGTTTGTTTGTTTGTTTGTTTCAAATTGCCACACGTCAATTTAGAGAGGCACGCAATCTGCCGATCACAAGCAGTATGTCCGGTCAATATTCTTAGCTTCTCTGTCGTTTCAATAAGAAAAAGCATTCATTTGACTTCTTCAGTGAATGAATGGGTTTCTCCTCTCCGTTTACCAAATAGATGGAGGTGAACCAAGCTGTTTAGTGTAAAACTTGACGATGACGCGTATTAGCACTTTGTCGTACAATTTCTTGTTGATGACTTCACCGGTTAACGGACTTTTATAAATTTCCCTCGAAGATAAGCTGCTTTAGGTAGGAATTAAGTCCTTTATTGGCTTCACCAAACAGGTCCACAGTTGTCCCAGATCAAAATTTTTTGTTGTCTGCGGTGAGTTCAGATGGTGGTTGAGAGCCGCTCGAACCGACATCAAACTAGTTTTCTTATAAAAAACTGCTGTCTTTTCTCCTCAATCAGAAACGTAAATCGTAGAGACCTTTTTTCATCTCCTGTACTTCCATTCTTTCAAATTGTCTTAAATTCGTTTTGTTGATGAAACCGTTCTGTTAAAGACTGAAAATTATGTGCAAATTTAATTTGCTGTTTTCATGTTAGACTGGTATCGACATCGACAACATTTCCAATACAATTTACATTTTTTTTTTATTACAATTAGCAAAACGTTCATATCTTGCCTTCGAAAAGTGTCACTCCGAACTAAAAAGCATTTTAAGTGCCTTTCGGAATTGCATTTTCTTTCATCGCATTTACCTCAGAAACATCAACAACTCGCTAAGCGGTCATTTTAAAAATCACTGGTCCGCTATAATCACCTCGCGCGAGGTGATTATAAAAGGATATGATGCAATTTTCGACCAATCAGATCAACAGAATCTCTATAATCACCTGATTATTATACTAACAATGCTTATTCAACCCCTGATGTCACAAGGATTAAGGATATGACCACCAAATGTGAATTTTCTTGATATTTTAATAACTCTCCACAGTAATTTTATAAGAAAAGTATGGGAAAAAGACAGGAGAATTTGTTCTTTGACATTAGGGGTTAAAGCGTTAACCAAAATATGTTTCCTGACAAATTGTGTATTTGATGCTTGCATGCCGATTAAATTGGGGCCAAAAAGTCGCTTATTTTAATCAAGACTTTTTTTAGCATGTCGGCTAATGGATTTTCGAAATGGTTTCAATTCTATTTTGGGCCTGTTTCCATTCGGTAGCTAATTGCGTATTACCTTTTTGTGCTTTTAGTTTGCTTTTTGTTTTTGAGTTTTATTGTTGTTGTGGTCCGGACATGAATATTGGTAATTGAGATCTGTTTCGCATAATTTGAGTTAAGATTGAAAAGCGAAACCGATCAAAGTAGAAAAACAGACGCATGGTTAAAAAGTAATTCAATTAGACAAATGATCTTTCATTATGGAAAAACCAGTAAGAAGAAACACTGCCGATTAATGAACACTGAACATAGCGGACTACTTTTGTTGTTACAGATGTGTACATCGATTTGTTTACGTAAAGCTGTCCATAGGCAGTTTTCCGCTCTTTAATATGTTTTCTGACCTTTTATCACACAATTCGTCTTTCTAATTGCTTTTCGCAATTAGGTTTTGTTTCCCTGACGGAACCAATTACTCGCCCTCTTTAAAAGAGTGCATGAAAAGCATTTAAAGTGAAGTTCAAAATACACAAGGAGCCAGTTGACAAGTACTGTAGTTGAAAAGAACGTAAAACAGGCCCTAGGAAGATGAATTCTAGCGAGACTCACCAGAGCCAAAGTCCACAATCGTTGACCGAATGTGACTTGTTTCTTTTTCTGGGCGGAAGGCTTGATCCTACTAACACCAGAGCTTACGCGGCGCTCGTGTGCATAGCGATCTTCAGCCTTGTCACCTTTCCGATTGTCACTGTTTTGAACGCACTTGTCATAGCGGCTATCAGCACAAAACCGCCGCTGAAAACCATGTCTAACATTGCACTCGGCTGTTTGGCAACCACCGATGGGTTAACGGGAATGATTGGTCAACCTCTGTTTGCTGTGTGGATATTAACAACTCTACAAGGAGAGGGGTATGCTTATTGCTCGTTGCAAAATTTATCTAGAAACTCACTCAGGGTATTGATTGGCGCATCTTTTTTCCATCTGGTCTTGTTGAATCTGGAGCGGTACATAGCAATAAAACACTCTTTAGAATACAACACTATGGTGACCAAATTTCGCATACTTATTTCTTCCTCTATCGCCTGGATAACAATGTCACTCCTTACTATATCTTTAACCATCGTAGACAATACCGTTTACGTAACGGTATCTAATATTATCTTGTGTGTATGTATGGCCGTCACTGTCTTCTGTCAAGTCGTTCTTGGTTGCGAGACTCGCCGCCACGAAAGAGAAATCGCTGCTCATTATGCCTCTGTGGGAGCAAGACAAAAATTCTTAAAAGAGAAAAAGGCTTTAAAAGTAACAACTACTGTACTATTAATGTTGGTCTTGACATATTCGCCTATATTGATCGTTCGATTACTAATAATAAAATCAGTTATCGTCTCAGTAAGCACAGCTTACATTGCTTTCTTCATCGCAACGTTTGTGTTAATTCTCAATTCGTTTATTAACCCGGTAATTTACTGTGTCAGAATGAGACAATTTCGTGTAGCGTTTATGGAAATTGCTGTCAGGAAGCGTAGCACAGAAACTGAGAAAATTAAATCTGTGACAGCAATTGAAGAAGGACGGAAAACAGGAGAACAACAACACAACACAAAACCGGGAACCTGTTTCGCTTGATGTTGCTATGAACAAAAAACAATCAGCAACGACAACAATGTGAAGGATAACAACAGCAACAACAACAGCCGCAGAAAAAAAAGCGGTTAGAGTTAACGATAGAGTTGTTTTCAATAGAGTATCGTAGAACCAATCACAACCGGACGTAAAGAGCGTAATGAACCATGCAAAATTCAAAGCAAATATTTGTAACCGGTGTCAAGCGAGGGAAAGCGCATGTGAGCAAGACACCATTGGTTTGGGTTTGGTTTCTGGTTGGTTAAGAATATGGCGCGAGTTTCGCTAGCTAATGACAGAGCGTATTAAACCAAAACCAGAGCAAACGTGCAATGCGTTCGACACAACTGAAAAGCGTTCTAACTGCTTTGAAATCTTTTACAATGACGACGGCCATAACAACAACTTTAATAACAAAATTAGCAACAATAAAGTAATTAAAACAACGACAATTATAACACGAACAACAGGAGAGAAAACAACAACGACTGCAACAACATCTGCAACAACACTGTTGACCAAAGCGGTGGAGTACCTTAACCCTGGCAGTCACAGTACTCAGAAAAGTAACAGAAGGATATTCAACAACAAACATCTTCCAAAGCAGTAAACAAGACCTACAACTGAAAACTACCACAAATTATCATCACTATTTACAACCAAGTAAAACTGTGACATGTACCATAATGCCTTTTTGCAAGTTGCAATCAAAATTTTGACTCGCTAATGGGAAAAGGAATCAGGGAAAGCCTTTTTGTTTGCCTAGGATGCTCTCCTATGTCTTGATATGATATGATTTCTTCAGTTAAACATATAAGTGGTTCATTTCGAATAAGGGTTTGGGGAGCTAAGTAACAATGGAAGCTTAGTATCAATTGGCCAAAAAGGAACTCATATGTTATTAATGCATCATGTAAGCTTCTTTTAGTAACTGTATACACTACGTTTTAAAATTTGTTGCACAACTTCCACGCAAACTATCACGTACTGATAGAGCTACGAGAGAAAATAAAGTATAGAATTGTTCTTGTAGGTATAGTGGTTGTTCATGACTGCAGGAACACGGACAACTGTGCAAATGTTCAGACACTTTTATTGCGGGAAAAATCTTTTGGTTTTTAATTTTTAACGTATACGTTGCTAAATTTCTGAAAAAGACAAAAGAAAACAAAGAAAAAAACACTACTCTCCCACCCGGAAAAGAAAAACTGCTTCACATTTTTTGTAACTCCGCTTCAAGCCGTGGTACGAGTGTTGAATTTCCCTTCTTATTCGAGTCCAATTAAGACATTCATGTCAAGTTATAATCTCTAGACTTATCCGTTTCTTCGTAGCATACGTATTTTAAAAGACTGAAAGGTCTCTCAGTCAACTGGTGCCGATACCTTGGTTCTTTTTACATTGTCTTCAACCAAGTTGAACAGCTGGATTGGAGATCACTCATTGAAAGAAACATTCAATACGGTATAAACAAAAGCCTCCATGTGATACTTCTTTTTTCAGAAACAAAACCCTGTTTCCGGTGAACAAATTAACTTTCAAACTTATATCAACCATGAGTGCTATTTTTAATTGATTTTTCGCTAAAACTGTCGGAAGAACCCCGGGAGACAGATTAGTAATAGTATTTGCAAAATTTCATCCATGCACAGTCAATTCGCGTGTGTGCAAAAGTGCTTTTGTCTTCTCCGCTTCCACCATGACGTCGTGTTCACTGCACTACCTTTCGTCGAGTTTCAACATGACTTTGATTACAATATGTTGCATTTCTGGAGTTTTGGCCTTTGTAGAAAATACAGTCGTTCTTTTATCCGTGCGGAAAATCCACTCACTGCGACCAACTGCAAGATACTTCATGACTTCGCTAGCTGCGGCCGAACTTCTCTCAGGGGTAACAGGGAACGCTTTCTTTTCTTCATGATTAATTTTGAATCATCTCAGGCACGATACAAGTTATTTCCCTTGGAAAACCGAGACTGTTGTTTGGATGTTTACCACCGTATCTGTAATATACAATTTAGTTAATGTCGCGTTGGATAGATACATCGCGATAACTTTGCCGCTACAGTATCACACGAGAATGGATTTAACAAGATGCGTTATGTTAATAGCTTTCGCGTGGATTTTGGCTTTTTCCAGTTCATTTCCACTGTATTTAGTCCCTGAGAAGCACTTGCCATATGTTTGGATTTGTGAAAGTATTTTTGCTGTACTAATCCCGTTTTGTGTAATAGCCGTTTGCTATTTTAAAATCTACCGAGCGACGAAAAGTACCTTTCGCCTTCGCCAGAATATCACGGATGCTCAACAGATTGCAGAGAATAAGCGACAAAGGAAAACAGCTTGCACATTTGCGATAATAACAGGGCTTTTTATTGTCCTGTTCACGCCGAGTTTTATTCTTAACTGCATCCAGTTATTTAACACAGAGATTTATGAGTTGAACGAGCAAAGTAAGTGTGTCGTTGGGGCTGGAAGGAGAGTATGGATTTGCATAGCAGTTGTCTCTTATTTTAGCGCTGTTTGTGACCCGTGGATTTACATGATTAGAATGCCTGATTTCCGATCCGCTTTGAAAGTGTTGCTGCAGTCTTCGTGCCAAGTTTTCAGTAAGTGTAGGTTCAAGAACAAGGTGCGGGCAAAAGACCGAGTTGGAGAGGGGTTGCAAGAAATTGACATCTTTGACACTACACTATAATTAAACTGAAAACAATGCCTTGCTTTATTTATCAAACGAAAATAAAAGCAATAAAATCTCTAAATTAAAACTTCAAATGCGTAGAAACACGAAAACGCATCATCAGTGAATATTGTCTCTGGTTTTAGAGTTGGAATAGATTTAAAATTGACCTAAAAAGCTGTATTGTGGTTGACTGCTTAGAAATTAATCGTTGCACATTTTCAAACAAAATTCTGGAAATAGCTTTGCATTAAATCAAGACCTATGAGAGTATTGAAGTCTTTTATCCTTCTCATTAAATTTAAGCTTTTGTATTTTATTAAAAGTGTCTCCTTGTCACCTGCGATGTGTAAGACAAAAGGGTTATAAGATTGCGTTTTGCTTTGAAGTTTAAACCATTAATTTGCGAGTGCAAATGAAAAAGGGAGCAAAACAGAACTGGAATGAAAAAAAGTAAACGGTCGGTTAATGTCATAGGCAGCGAAAACAACAACAGCAACAACTTGAAAACAGAGTACAAAATTTTCAACCGAATTTGAAAACAATAATCAGATTTATAGATCAGCCAACTACGAATGTGCCGACTTTGAAAACGTTTATTGCTTACTTTTTTACTATTAGAGCGAATGCCATCGAAATCAAATGCTGACCTTTTCAGGAATGTATCTGGAAACAATTTGATTTCATAGGTTAGTATTAATTTTATTTGATGTTACTTTGATATCTAATTTCTGCATGAGAGGCAGATTTTTCCGAAAATGGAAAACTCCTGTTGTACATTAAGAATAGTTAACTCTTTTAAAATAACTTTTATAGTTTTAGCTAGTTCTTTTGTTGTTCTATTTTTTTTTATTACTCTTCGCTCAATTTTGACGGTTTTCTTCATTGAAGGTTTGGGGAATTCCAGAAATCCAAGATGGGCGGATCGAAGTTGGCCGCAGTTTGGCAATTAGGGAACTTAAGCAACGACGACGGTAACGGCAACGAAAACGTCACCCGAGAATATATGTTTATTTCATTTGTACTACTTCGCAATTATTTCAACTCGCTTTTAAAAAATGGTGAACTATCCAGGAACGACCCAGGAACCAAATTGGAAGGAGTGGCGTACACATTAAGAAAGAAAATGAAAAATTTACCGTCGTGCGTTCACGTTCTCCACAAAACCTTAAATGTGGTCATTTCACGTTGTAGTTTCGCAGAGGATGGAAAAGAAATGTATGAAAATGTAAAATGCACGTGCAGAGCGATTGCTTTTGCTCATTAAACCTATTGCGTTGCGGCGTTGTCGTTGCCGTTGCCGCCGTCGTTGCTTAAGCTCTCTAATATACCGAATTCATAAAGATGCCCGCCGCACGGTATGGGTTAAGATAACACGGAGTCGAGGCTCTTTAGGACAGACGTCACATTTACGACCATTTACCACCAAATCCTTTCTTGATTTTACTCAATTCGAAGTGCAAAGAGCAGACTTTAGTTGTATCTTTCACTTTAAAGTATTCGCCTTCGTCTCTCCGTATTTTAGCAAGCCTGGCATCTCTCAGCTTTCCTTTCGGTGGGAAACTAAAAAATCCTACCTTTTGCCATTCTGGACTGACAGTTCAGTTTTTGGTGGAGCTACGAGAGAAAATAAATTATAGATTTACACTTGAACGTGTAGTTGTTGTACATGATTGCAGAACACGAACTTCTGTGCTACGTAATGTTCACGTACATTTAATTGCAGGAAAAATCTTTTGATTTCCAATTTTTACCGTATACATTGCTAAATTTCTATAAAGGAAAAAAAAAGAAAACAAACAAAAAAAATGTATGACACAAAACAAAACCACCATTCCCCCAAAGAAAAAAAAACTACGTCACATTTTTTTGTCACTTTGCTTCATGCCACGGTACGAGTGTTGAATATCCTTTCTTATTCAAATCCAATTCAAGTGCACCTTCTCTTAAATAAATCTTTGCACCTGTTCGAAACATATTGCGCTATTTAGCGCCTGTTTTTTTAACCAAATCTTGACTTTTTATAGGCTGTAAAAGTTACGAAATCTAGCATCATCTGTCCCATGACCGAGCTAGTAAGGGGCATGGGTCTATTCCTTACTTGACGTCACAAACTGCTTCGCATGCATTTTCACAAAGACTTAATACAATGCAAATCAGTTTGTGACGTCAAGTAAGGAATAGACCCATGCCCCTTACTAGCTCGGTCACGGGACAGATGATGGCTAGATTTCGTAACTTTCAACAGCCTATAAAAAGTCAAGATTTGGTTGAAAAAAGGCGCAAAAAGGCTCAATTCGTTTCGAACAGGTGCAAAGGTTTATTAAAGCGAAAAAAAAAAAAATTGGGGGTTAGGTGCACTTAAAGACATTCATGTCAAGTTATAATCTCTAGACTTATCTGTTTCTTCGTAGCATAAGTATTTTAGAAGACAGGAAAGGTCTCTCAGTCAACTGGTGCCGATACCTTGGTTCTTTTTACATTGTCTTCAACCAAGTTGAACAGCTGGATTGGAGACCACTCCGGCATTGAAAGAAACATTCAATAAGGTACAAACAAAAGCCTCCATATGATACTTCTTCTTCCTTTTTTTTTTTCAGAACAAAACCCTGTCAAATTAATCTTCCAACTTATATCAGCCGTGAGTGCTATTTTTAATTGATTTTTGGCTAAAGCTGTCGGAAGAACCCCGGGAGACAGATTAGTAATAGAATTTGCAAAATTTTATCCATGCACAGTCAATTCGGGTGTGTGCAAAAGTGCTGTTGTCTTATCCGCTTTGACCATGACGTTGTGTTCACTGTACAACCTTTCGTCGAGTTTCAACATTACTTTGATTACAATATGTTGCATTTCTGGAGTTTTGGCCTTTGTAGAAAATACAGTCGTTCTTTTATCCGTGCGGAAAATTCACTCACTCCGAACAACTGCAAGATACTTCATGACTTCGCTAGCTGCGGCCGAGCTTCTCTCAGGGGTAACAGGGAACGCTTTCTTTTCTTCATGGATAATTTTGAATCATCTCAGGCACGGAACAAGTGATGTCCTGTGGAAAACCGAGACCGTTGTTTGGATTTTTACCACCGTATCTGTAACATACAATTTAGTTAATGTCGCGTTGGATAGATACATCGCGATAACTTTGCCGCTACAGTATCACACGAGAATGAATTCAACAAGATGTGTTATGTTAATAGCTTTCGCTTGGATTTTGGCTTTTTCCAGTTCATTTCCACTGTATTTAGTCCCTGAGAAGCACTTGCCATATGTTTGGATTTGTGGAAGTGTTTTTGCTGTACTAATCCCGTTTTGTGTAATAGCCGTTTGCTATTTTAAAATTTACAGAGCGACGAAAAGTACCTTTCGCCTTCGCCAGAATATCACGGATGCTCAACAGATTGCAGAGAATAAACGACAAAGGAAAACAGCTTGCACATTTGCGATAATAACAGGGCTTTTTATTGTCCTGTTCACGCCAAGTTTTATTATTAACAGTATGCAGTTATTTAACACAGAGATTTATGAGTTGAACGAGCAAAATCTGTGTGGCGCGAGGTCTGTAAGGAAAGTGTGGATTTGCATAGCAGTTGTTTCTTATTTTAGCGCTGTTTTTGATCCGTGGATTTACATGATTAGAATGCCTGATTTCCGATCCGCTTTGAAAGTATTGCTTCAGTCTTTGTGCCAAGTTTTCAGTAAATGTAGGTTCAAGAACAAGGTGCGGGCAAAAAACCGGGTTGGAAGGGGGTTGCAAGAAATTGACTCCGGAATATCAAGGGAAGACATCTTTGACACTGCGTTATAATTAAACTGAAAACAATGTCCAATTTTACTTATGAAACAAAAACAAAGGACATGTAATCTCTAAATTGAAACTTCAAATGCGTAGAAGCACGAAAACGCACTATCAGTGAAGATTGTGTCTGGTTTAGGAAAGGGAATAAATTGAAAATGGACCAAAAAAGCTGTATTGTGGTTGACTGCTTGGAAAGTTATCGTTGGGCATTATCAAACAAACTGCTGGAAATGGCTTTGCATTAAATCAAGACCAATCCATGAGAGGGTGGCAAGTCTTTTATCCTTCTCATTAAATTTTAAGCTTTTGTTTTTATTAAGAAAAGGTCTTCTTGTCACCTGCGATGTGTGAGACAAAAGGGTTATAATATTGTGTTTAACTTCGAAGTTTGAACCGTTAATTTACGAGTGCAAATGAAAGGGGAGTAAAATGAATGAATGAAAGAAAGTAAACGGTCGGTTAGTGTCATAGGCAGCCATATAAACAACTTAAAAGCAGAGCACAAAATTTTCAACCGAATTTGAAAACAAATTCAGATTGGTAGATCAGCCAACTTAACCCTTATTTAAAAGAAGGCGCTGACTTTGAAAACGTTTATTACTTAGTTATTTTATTATCAGAGTAAGCGCCATCAAAATTTCGACTTTTTTCAAAGCCGCATCTGAAGACAATTTGATGTGATAGGTCAGTATTGAATTTGATCTTACCATGACAGGCAATTTTTGACAGCCAAGTTTTTCCAAAAATGGAAAACTCCTGTTTTACACGAAGCCGTATACCTTTAGAGGTGTCTCGCGCCCAAACGATGTAGCGTGTCCGGTTTAAATTGTAGATACCTTAATCCCTATATCAAATGAAAGCTGATGTAACTGGCTATCACACTATACCGAGAATTTTGAATAAAATGAATAGTCGAATTTTTAGCGTTGTTTTCTCGAATCAATTTTTTTTCACTTGAAGGGGACACTTTAAAGAGCTGAAACTCAAAGGGAATTTGTTCGCTTGCCTTCAAATTTTGGACAGTAGCTAGTTTAACATATAAACAACAAAAATTTATCTGTGAATTTTTTCTTTCGAAATACTTTTCTCCGAAAGCGATTTTTTTACGATCACTCCACATTTTTTAATCCTATTTCGAAAATGTTCTGTAACCTTTCACTACAATTGAATATGGCAAAACGCAGACAAGTTGTTTTAGCGCTTTGAGTCCGGAAACTGAGGAGCAAATTAAATTAGCGAAAAAAAAATTCGCTTTGACTTTTAGCTTTCAAAAGGTGATTCGGGCGGTCGCATTTAGAAGTCGTAAAAAATTCGGCAATTCATTTTATTTCAAAATTCTTGGTATAGTTTGATAGCCAGCTCTATAAGCTTTAATTTGATATAGGGGCTTAGGTATCTACAGTTTAAACCGGACGCGCTACATCGCTTGGACGCGAGACACTTTTAAAGATATACAGCAACCTTAAGGTTACCCTATACCTTCAGAGGTGTCTCGCGTCCAAGCGGTAGCGCGCCCAGTTTAAACTGTAGATACCTAAACCCCTATATCAAATTAAAGCTTATGATTTTGGCACACGTTTGTGTTCTTCTATTTGTTTCGATTACTCTTCGCTCAATTCAGCGGGTTGCTGCATTGACGTTTTGGGGACTTCTCAGAAATCCAAGATGCTGGATCCAAGTTGGCCGCCGTTTGGCAATACTTACTTTAATTAATCCTCCTCGTCCCCTGTGGGCAATAGTACTGTAATTGCCTCGACATATGACGTCGCCACCTCCCGTTGCTGAGCATCTTGGGACGTGCGACTGTTCAAGGGTCATTGTTATTGTTAGGCTCTTGGAGTTATGGAAGGGGAGAGAGAGAGAACGGGGGTGGAGTGGGGGGAGCACCCCAGCAGAAAACGATGGAAACAAGGTCTAGACAGGGTAAAGCTAAAACTCCCTTTCGAACTCGTTCCAAGGGTCCTTTCTCTTCCTCGTTCGCTTGAGTCCCCCCTCATCCCATTTTTGAATCGCCTCTGCCCATTTAGGACCTTGGACTGGTTAGGACTTTAAACTAGGTCCGTTTATAGTATTCTTTATTTTTTGATGGGGTGTCTACAAACTGTATAGTTAAACCAGTCTAATTTCTGTCGAAACACATTTAACAAGTTTAAAGTGCCTATAATCCCAAAAATATTTTTCGCTCAAATAAATCTTTGCGCCTGTTCGAAACGCATTGAGCCTTTTTGCGCCTTTTTTCAACCAAATCTTGACTTTTTATAGGCTGTAAAAGTTACGAGATCTAGCCATCATCTGTCCCATGACCGAGCTATATAGTAAGGGGCATGGATCTATTCCTTACTTGACGTCACAAACTGATTTGCATTGTATTAAGTCTTTGTGAAAATGCATGCAAAGCAGTTTGTGACGTCATGTAAGGAATAGACCCATGCCCCTTACCAGCTCGGTCATGGGACAGATGATGGTTAGATTTCGTAACTTTTACAGCTTACAAAAGTCAAGATTTACTTGAGAAAAGGCGCAAAAAGGCTCAATGCGTTTCAAACAGGTGCAAAAATTTATTTAAGCGAAAACTTTTTTGGGGGTTATGGGCACTTCAATAAAACTCTTTCGATCACTGCAAGAAAATCCTTCAAACGGTCTCAACATTTGAAAAACAAAACAAAATAAAATAAAATGAAACAATATTTTTCTACTTCAATGCTTCAAACATCGATATGTCCTCAGTATACATTTCAAGTGAAAATGTTAGTTGGTTCAATATATTTAAATGCTGGATTGCTTGATCGATATATTTCCAAAGTAAAGTCGCACTACGAGCCTAAGTGGCCCACAAGGCCGGAGCTTAGCCCGGTTTCTGTAGCATGAAGTATTACTATTTCCCCCTGGACGGGTACTAGTCCATCGCAGGGTTACAACAGCAGTATGTCGCGGGTACCCATTTATACACCTGGGTGAGGAGAGACAATGTGGAGCACTGTTTCTTGTCTAAGGAAACAACACAGCAATGAAGAGACCAGCCTGGCCTTGAACCAACGACCCTCGGATCTTCTAACCGTCCGATCGAAAGTCGAGGCACTAACCACTACACCACCACGCCTCCACATATTTGCGATATGTTAATTCCCAGGGCAATAATCAATCTTGCAATGTTGCTAAGCAACATGTTTTCAATTCCTTGCACCTGTGCCATATCTATAAATTTAGATATAAGTTGAGCAACAGGTCCCATGGTGTAATGGCTAGCACTCTGGACTTTGAATCCAGCGATCCGAGTTCAAATCTCGGTGGGACCTTCGTAAGCTTTCTTTTTCTTCCTCTAACTCTTCATCAACTCCTCGTCTTAGTATACTGTGTTCATTTAGTCTGCAGTTTTTTTTTTATATTTATTTTTGACATATTTTTTTGTGAATACTGCTTCCTATAGATACAAGAGATATTATATATTAAATGTGATGGTTGTATGGTAAACTACTCCTTTTAATTATGAAAAATAACAGTTTGGTTTAAGTTTAAAGTTCAATCACTAAAGTCATTTCTTTAGAGTTGATAGTACTGTTTTAAAAAACATATATATAATATAAAGGTTTAAGGTACCAAGAGAGAGCTACTTTATTCTTTTCTAGGCGAGGCGGGCTTTCTCGTTTTCTGTGGCTTCTGTACACGTATAGAAGCTTTGACAATGAAATTGTTTGAGGTCTACTTCGGGTATGATTTCAGATAGCGTTGAAACTACGTCATTATTCCCAAAACGATATAAGAACGTGAAAGTTATAATTACTGTCACTGGTAACAGAAATCACTTCCTTTTAAGGAAGTTTTGTAAAAAAAAAAAACAACAACAACAAAAAAAAAAACAACAATAACAACAACAACAACAACAACCCAAAAAAAAAAAAAAACAGGAACGCCCAAATTTATCGAAAGATTGAGATTCTCGCCCCACTAACTCGTCAGAGAAGAATTGAAAACAATACGACATAAAGCCTTTTTAACTTTATTTCATTGTTCCTTGGTGTGGTTTAAACGCGGCCATTTTGTCGTTGTACCGTAAATATTTAGAGACTGAAAAGTTAACCCCAGTCAGTGCCGTGTTAGTGACTGTTAGGGGTTCTACAGTATTTGAACAGCTGCTTCTCGAACATGCAACACGCTAGAAATTAAATGCATCAAATAAGGCCTGCCTCCGGAGAACAAATTGATTTTCAAACAACTTTAATTGGTTTTGGGTCAAGCTATCAGAAAACTCTAGGGGATATATTAATAACTGTAGTCTAAAAATTCACCTGCGAAGTCGGTGTGTGCATTTGCACAAACGCTTTCATCTTGCCCGTTTCCGAACCATGTCGTGTTCGCTGTACATTTCGACGAGTCTTGCCATGACCCTAACCACTAACCCTAACCTAACCACTCGCTGCGAACAACTGCAAGATACTTCATGACTTCGCTAGCTGCAGCAGAATTTTTCTCAGGGTTAACAGGGAAAGCCTATTTTTTAATCATCTCAGGCACGATACAAGTTAGAGAGACTATTGCTTGGATGTGTACCACCGTATCTGTAACATTCAATTTGGTTACCGTTGCACTGGATAGATACATCGCGTTAACTTTTCCATTACAGTATCACAGGAGAATGAATTAAACAAGATGTGTTATGTTAAAAGCTTTCACGTGGATTTCGGCTTTTTCCTGCTCATTGCTTGTGTATTTAGTCCCGGAGAAGCGCTTGCTGCCGACTGATCCCTTTTTGTATAATAGCAGTTTGCTATTTTCAAATCTATAGAGCGACGAAAAGTACCTTTCGCCTTCGCCAGGATATCACGGACACCCAACAAATTGCAGAGAATAAACGACAAAGGAAAACAGCTTGCATATTTAGGATAATTACGGGGCTTTTTATATTCCTGTTCACGCCCAGTTTTACTTTTACCTGTAGTCATTTATTTAACACAGAGCTTTTTAGCGCCGAGTGGAGCGAGTATAAAATTGTGTGCTCCTTCTGTGAAAAGAGCCACACGGATTTGCATAGCAGTTGTTTCTTATTTCAGCGCTGTTTTTGATCCGCGTATTTACGTGATTAGAATGCCTAATTTCAGGGCCGCTTTGAAATTATTGTTCAACTGACTTTCCGTCGATGTGTCAAGGAACGTATGATATAAAGAAAATGTAAATACTTTGCTTTTTACAGATAAAACACAGCTGGTCTTTAGGCGTCCAAACAAATATTGGAAAAAAAATAAATTGAAAATTGTTTTGCATGAAGAACTATATCAGATGCAGAGGGGCTGTTTAATGAACATAGTATCCAACTATTTCTCCCATAACTTTAATTTTTATTTCCAAGGTGGAACAAGGAAATTTAGCAAGGAACTCGATTTTAACAGTCTTTCAATACAATCGCAGCCGAGGGCAACATTTGTCACACTTTAAATTTTATTCGTAAAAGTTAAAAAGATGTCTTAATTTTAGTAGTAGTTAGCATTAGATAGAGCACGCCCCCACAAGCATGTTAAACCTCTGTGATAAAGGATTGTATGTATGTTGTGGTTCAAATTTACCCTTGGTTTAAGTTTTATCTTCCTATTGTTTTTTGGTATGGGTAAGAATAATAACAAGTTTGAAACAATGGAAAATAAAATTTAAACCAAGCATAATATGGAACTACAACATTTATGTATGTATCTCTCCCTATCTATACCAGAATTTTTTTATCTTCCTCACAAAAATTTTTGCTATTGCAAAAAGCTATCCTATAGCTTTGAAAACCTCCATAAAAAATCCAGAACTTTAAGAATTTGGAAGTGAATTCGGATCTCGATTTAAATCTTGCAGCAATCAGTCCCGTGTGACCTTTATTGATTGTAAAATGCTCTAACATGCCACTACACAGAGGGAACTAACCGGCACAGTTTGTTACGTTTTTGGTCGTCAGCCGGAACCTCCTCTGCGTAAGGAGGCTACTTGAGAACTCCCTTGCGGCAGCAGAGTCTTTATAGCACGCGCACGCAGTTGAGGCACAAAATTGCTGACGAGAAACTAAACGAAAAAGGGGAAACCAAAAATCACATCGGATGCCAAATCCGAAAAACTGCTTGCATTTTGGTCTAAAACCGAAAACTGAATGCCGTAAAAGGAATTGAAAAAGCATCAAGCCGCAACAGACACGAAACCGAAAAAGACAAGTTTTGGGGTGCAAAAACAGGAAAGCCGAACTAAAAAAACTGCCAAAACCGAAAAACCGAAAATACCAAGTTCTCCCTCGGTCGTTGTAGTGTAGTGATTTGTGTCCAGAGTTTGAAATAAATGAGGTTACAGGTGTCATTGAAACAGCCTTTTCTCGCATGCTGAGCATTCTTTTCCAGGATTTGACCACCTTGTGGAGAAAATAATTTAACTTTCAAGCTTCGCTCTAGATTACTGGTAATATAACAACAAAGCTTAGCAAAGGGACATCTCTTACAAGGAGTCAGAACGAGGAAAGAACAATCTTTTTCTTCCTCTTAGTTGTTTTTAAACCATGTGAAGTACTACTACTAGGTCAAGCGCACTCGTACTTGTTGGCTGAGTATCTTTCAGCTGGTCGTCCTGTCACTGTGCTGCTATGTAATCGTTGGCAGAACTGTGATTGGTCGGTTGGGTTTCAGCTGATCAGCTGAGTTCCGTTCCATCTGATTCCTGGCCTCTACCCCTTCTCCTGCGTGATCGTTGCTGTTTCTATAGTTGTTGTCGCTAAACCTAATTCTTTGTTCCCTGAATAAGAATGCGGGTATACACTCGATTAAAAAAAACGTTGTCTCGACTGCAAAGTCTCGTGTAAATCGTAAACGACCTGATGGAGGTAATGGGTGATCTAATTAGCAAGCGCATATTTCGTGTTTTTTCTCTTTGTCCGCGAAAACTATGTAAATCAGTATAAGCTCTGAAAACTGCACCTGCTTTCATTTTCTAACAAGAAGAATGCAAATAAGCTCAAAGGTCAAACTCAAAAGCTTCCAAAAAAACTGTTGAATCTTATTTTTCATGGTTTCCACCTTTTAATTGAAAGGGTTCCTCAGTCAAGTGTGTCTCTCCAACACTTTCTCACTGCAGTTCTTTGTTGATTGTGTAATCCGCCACGAAGTGTTTACAGCCGCTCGGAGTAGTCTCACGGGATGTAAGGTGGCAAATTTTACAAGTGAACCAACGGAAGAGATCAATAACACTTAGCATTGAAAGATGAAGTAAATCCCAAGAGTTTGATCTTCTTGGTTCGTAACTACCTGTTTTCGATTCAGTCACAGTATCGAAAGCTATGTTAAAGGGACAGTATCACGCTATTTTCAGTAACACATCGAAAATCGGAAAGACGCTATTCGGTTGATAGCAGCCAAGATATAATGACAAAATTCCATTAAAAGACTATCAGAATGCAAAGAAACTATCCAAGGATATTTTCGCCGCCGTGGAACACTACGCCATCTCCGAGTAATGACAAGTAAGTTACGCATGCGCATAACCTTTCGCTTGTATTGGGTTTTTCTTACATTCTCGACTCCAGAGCTCTTCTTTGTTAGAAGCGTAAGCACTGGGGTCGAAAATGGTTTTTTTAGTAGACTAGCTGTATGTTACACGCGTGCAACTTGTGTCACAACGGCGCAACGAAATTGCGAGACAGGTTGCAGGAAAAATGCCTAGTGTCACAGCGCCATGAGTGAATCGGTTTTTCCAAATGCTACGTCATCAAACCGAAAACGAAAACGCATCAGCAGTCCAATATGTCTATGTTGTTGTCCACATATTGCCTAAAAAAAAAAAAAATTGAAATATTTTTTGGTAAATCACAAATTTATTTATTTCTAAACCCATAGACTCACCAGTAAAGCTTGGCAGCGGTTGAGGTAGTGAGCGGAGGTCTATAGCAACCGCGTCTTAAAACTAGTTATTCCAGTAGTGGCCACAATAGGCAATTTTTAACCCCAGACCCAAGAGTCATTATAGGAGCTGCTGCGACTTACAATAATAAGGTACGTGAAGCATGTAACTGATGTATGGCAGGGAAATATTTTGGTTTTGTGACCTACAAGTTACCTCAGCGTGTATTCGGCTCTCCACGCATTACTGAAGACTATTCAGCACTCTCCACCAGCAAACTCCCACAATGATTATGTGCGCATGCGTAACGTACTGGCCAAACCATGGAGATTGTGAAATGTGTTACTTCCTGTCTATAGATTTATACTACAGTCAAACCTGTATATAACGGCCCTGTATATAGCGGTCACCCTGTGTATAACGGTCACTGAACAACTTCCCGAAAATCGTCCCTTATATTTACTTTTAAGTTGACCTGCATAAAGCGGTCACCTGTATATAACGGACGCGGTCACCCTTTAGACTTCCTGAATGCACAATTTCATTATCTTCTACCTGTATATAACGGTCACGAAATTGGGTTACGATTAACGAATAATGCAAGGGATATATCGATGACTCTAACCCCAACTGGAGGGAGGAGGTCCGAACGATCTCTTTGATGGCCAAGATGGTGAAATTGCAGCTAGCCCCCCTGAGACGCGAAGGAGAAAGCAGCGATGCCACAGAACTTGACCTTGATGAATAAGACAGTAGCACAGGCAGTCGGGCTTGCAAAGCAGCTGAAAGACTTTGCTCAGTACGACATGAAGAACTTTCTTTCACACTATTTTTTTTTTTATTTTACATTAAGTAAAGTCAATGACATACTACATGAAATCAAGCTTCGAGCGCCGAAATATCAGAAAACTATAACCGATTTTTTTAAATCCATAATTACGTTAAAAGCTTTTCCTACAAGGAAACTTAGATGAGTATACTGCACCTCCGTAAAAGTACGCCACGGACATTTTATAGGCCTTTTTTATCCTGATTATTGCGTTGCTGTTACTCGTTATTGTCACTAAAACGCAAATTGAGTGATAATTTGTACATAAAAATGCTATTTATTGACTTCTGGGGGAGTTTAAAAGAAACCTGTGTACAGCGGTCACCCTGTATATAACGGTCACCTGGCCATTTCCCAAGGGTGACCGTTATATACAGGTTTGACTGTAGTAATCCTCTAATTAGAATAACGCCTCCTCAAAGACTTGGGCGGAGGAGCGAGGGAGCGAATGTGGGGTGGAGAGAGGCAGCAGACAGTGCGGGTGAAGGAAAAGTATAAGCGAGCAAAAAGACTCTCTGAATGTTTTCGATTAAATCGGATTAGGGAGAATATTGTTTTTCTGGTAACGGGCTACTGTGTATTGTGTTCTTCCTGACCCGATCAGATGAGTCTAGCCATGATTATTCCAAAAGAATGCTTCCTTATTTAAGTTTAAATTGCAAAAAAAAAAAAAAAAAAAAAAAAAAAAAGGATGGGGAAGGCTGATAATGGGATGATCCTCCCGCCTCTTCATATTGAAATAACACGATGTAATAAATAGATAAATAAATAAATAAATAAATAAATAAGTAGATTAATTAATTAATTAATAAAAATAAAGGCTTTTTTCCTATGTAAGCGGGTAGCGGGTTGTTGCTGCCTTTGATCAAAATTGGCTTAGCGAAAGGTCAAACTATTGCCGACCAATTATTTTATTTATTTATTCTAACTCGCCTATGATTTAATTTCAATTTCGTTTCTTTTAGGTTTCTTTCCTACCTTTTTAGCCTCAAACACAACGTTGAAAAGACGAAAACTTCTATGAACACCCTAGAATGTCTACCAGAATAAAACCTTTCCAAAAAAAATAAATAAATAAATAAATGAAAATTTCATGGACAGCTGATCTTTACCAGACCAACGAAAAGACCAACGATCGCAACAATAGCCTCCACTTTTGGCTCGTCACGCACTTTTTTTTTTTTTATTGTTGTTGTTGTTGTTGCGTGACGGGCCAAAAGAGCGTCTGATCTGAGAGGGAGGCTAATGTAAACATAGCCTCTGATGTTGTTTCATCTGTTCAAAACATTATTGACAAAAGGGCTTACAGCGCCACGCGACCTCTTGTCTTCAAAAGAATTACGTTATGCTGGACGTCAATCAAAGAAAAGCCGTTTAAATTATTTTAGATAAAATTTAAAAAAAAAGAAAATACTCTAGATCCACTAAATGATTCCTTTTCTTTTAGTTAAAGTGGTTTTCAAATCAATTTTGGTAAATGTTTATCATCTGTCACCTGATAAAATTCTGAATTTCTTGACTTTATTGCCTTGAAATCTTGATCCGACTTTATCCTTCCGTTTTGAAGGCAAGAGGTCGTAGTGTCTTGACAACGCTCAATCTGCGATGTAAGTCCTTTTCCTTCCACAAGTTGAAGTTTCTTCGGTTGGAAAAATTATTAATGTTCACTGCACAAGAGTTTTATGAGAGAACCTCATCCTTCAGTATACTACTGGGCTGAGTTGCTCGAAGCATGGTTAGCGCTAACCATTGGTTAAGGAGTATTAAAACCTATAGGTTGTCATGGTATCTAACCCGGGTTAGCGCTAACCATGCTTCGAGCAACCGGGCCCTGATCAATAACTGTCATAACTTGATTTCTCCAGAGTCGTTTTAAACGTGAAGAAAAAATGGATACATGTAGCTTGTTTTGTACAGTCACGCAAAAGCGTAATAGAAATCGAAAACTAGTCCAAAGGAATTAAGTCACCGGCGACGTCTTTGGAAGAATGTCTTTGTCTTTGATTTTCAATTATGTAAATAAGGAACAAACATACAGCGACGTTTTGAAAAAAGTTAATTGGTCAGAAACGACAGCGTAATCTGTTGTAAAATATTAAACCGGAACAGGCTTGCGCAATTGCGGGTCCAAATGACGGAGAACTCAAAACCGATACAAACCACAACATCACATCCTGCTGATACGATTGAATATGCTGAAGCCAATATCTTAACAGTTGAAACAACTTATTAATTGGCCGCTTGAACGAATGGTCAGCCGAGCGAAACGTGGAGTCACGGGCATGATATAGCATTCTGTGGAAACTGAAACAAACCAACATGGCGCAGTGTAATTCCAAGCTATATTTCCGGGTGGTATTCCTCTCTTTCTTTCTCTCTTTGATATCAGGTGAGTGTAATTCCATTTGCTATGTTTTGCTGATGGCTTTGTAGGACGTTCTGGGATGAAACATGCCTTTGACAGTAAAGTTATCGAGCGGTTTCTCTATTGTTGATTAATATCGATCGCGGGCATGTAGTAAATTCAAAGCTCACATTAAATCACTCGACAGATCTGTAGCTTCTACGGTAAAAAAATGCTTTGTTAAGCTTGCTGTTGGTTTGTAATGCACTGTAGTGTAATGTAAGTTATTCAATGAATTTCAAAGAGTTTGATTGCTTTCGTTGCTTGTTCATCAAGCTAAGGTATTTGACTTCCTGCTTTCTGACATACTGAGCATTCAGATATGCACGCTGATGTCTGAAGTGTTCTATCTCCCCGACTGGTTTCACTGGTTTATCATGGAACTAAGACTTCGTCGTCCCAAACAGTTTATCAGCTAGAGATCCATTACCAGTGTGGTAGAAACTTAAGAAACGAAACGCTTTGGCAGTCTGTGGTTTACCCCTCGGCAAATGGCTAGGCTGTGGAATTACGGGTGACACACAGATAATAATAATAAGCAATGATTCATAATCACACTATGTAACGCATAACCAGCGGGCGCTACGCCTCCTTTCTTCAAATCTGTTCTGATTGTAAGGTATTCGCTTAAACAGGCCGTGAAAATCGCCCGATGGATAAAGTTGTTCAGTGAAGTTGTTCAATGAAGGTCAAAGAGTTTGTGGTTGCGCTTTTCTCGGCTTTTTCTAGCAAACTTAGGTAAACTTCCTGCCGTGACTGCTTTGTTCCTTTCGATATCGTTTTATTTATAAATGAAGACATCGTTTTCTTCAAAATATGATCTCCAACACGACATTTCTATGAGTAATTATTTCAGACAGTTATCACCACAGGGAACTTGTTTTCCGTACACTTGTGCTTTAAGCACTTCTAAAATGCTATATGCAAATTGCACAATGTCGTAACACGTCAGTGGACTATAAATACTCTATTTACGTGATGAAGAACTCAGAACGAATATTAGCTTATAACAAATACGCAGGATTTCGTCTGACCAAAGCTTTAATATCGAATGATAATCGACTGAGAAACACAAACAGGCTCTGATTAACCCTTGAAATGCGTGATTCTTGTAATATGATTCGAACAATTTTGCTGTTGTGAGTGAAGCGTGACCAACCGTGATGTTTGCCTGTGAATGTTTTGTTCAGTGTGGCTATCGCTACAAACAAACCTTGAATTATTCAGCATGTGCAAAGTTAATTGTGGGTTTCTTGTAGCTCATTATGACCGCAGTGGAATTTGTTCCCCGTAGTACTTTGGGCCTGTTATGTTGACTCCTTAGAAACTGTTAGATATTCGTTGCACAGGCTCACCAACATCACCTAACTGCTCATTCCGGTTTGAAAGGCATAAATGACCTCAGAAATTCGGATTGAATTTTGAAGAAATACTAACGGCCGGTCAAACGAGAGCAAGTTAGTAGAACATATGTCAGAGCTGTTTAGTCAGACGCACTTCAGTTGAAATTTTCATATTAGACATACTGGAGCCAACCATGAGCAATAAATGTGTAGTTACTGAGATTTCAGATTTTCAGCTTCCTGTTAGATTGATTGCTGTATTGTTTCCGTCCTAGTTTACCTAAATCTGTTTAGTCAATTTAAGTTATAAGGTCAGTCAAGTCTCATGTCATTTGATATCCCAGTTTTTCTTTTATTTTATTTGAAAAATATAACGCGTATTTTGAAAAAGTAAAGTAAAGTCGCGCTTCGAGCCTAAGTGGCCCACGGCAGTAGCTTTACCCGTTTTTCTGTAGCATAGAGCATCCGGGAGTATTACTACAGTAACTCTCCTCCTGAATGGGATGCTAGTCCGTCATAGTGTCACCCCAGTGGCATGTCGCCTATTACCATTAATATACCTGGGTGAAGAGAGACAATGTGGAGTAAAGGTTCGTGTCTAAGGAAACAACATGATAATGCAGAGACCAATTTAAGCTTCGAACCACCGACCTTCAGGTCTCCCGATAGGAAATACGACTCAAAGTTTGACGGGCTAAACACTTCACAGCTAGCGTATGTGTACAATTGAAATTGGAAGATGCTCAGTATTTTTGCAACTGTGCGTACAAGTTCTAAATCGTGGGTACAACACTCGCTTTTTCAAACCAAAATATAAATTTTACGATTAAGATGGTACAGCTTAACCACAAAGTAAACAAAGCTAACAAGACGACTTCAAATGATGCTTGTTTATAACGGAGATCAGTCGACCTTTGAATATGATTTGTAGAACAGAACATAGTGTTGGTCTAATCATGTATGATCCGTGACACCATTTTGCGCGAGAGAAGGGATAAATCTTCATTTTGTCGCATATTGAAGCAAAACTACCTTAGCATATAGAAAGAAAGCTTTATTGAAAACAAATAACAACTTTCCAATTATCACTCAATATCTCTACCACTTCCCTGATTAGTTACCATGGTAACTAAAAGTACCACTAACGTTCAATAATTGTGTAATTCGAGATCTGTTGATTCAATCGTACTTTAACTTCGGCTACGAGATTCTACCACACTGCAAGCACTGTAGGTTTTTTTTTTGTCAGTAGGACGAGGAATATTTGAAGCGAAATGAAAGAACCTGCATCATCTATGCATGAATGGTTCATTTGCTAGACTAAACAATTTCGTCGATAACATATTTTTAATTAGGAGTGGGGGTTTTATCTTTTGCGTCGCGTTGCCTTTTTGCGACTACGAAATTTCAAGGAAACTGCCAATTAACAAGACAATGGTTTAATGACGTATTTTTGCTAAAAAGAAACGCCCTACCTGGTGCAGTTCATAGTTGTACTTTGAACAAACCCGTCTATTTATCAACCCATTCACAGTTCCGCTTTGACTCATTCCCCTGCTGTTGCGACACTTTCCCACGACCTGTCCTCCAGGAATAGTATTTTTTTTATCAGGCGTACGTAAGGCTCGTTTACACAAACGAATTTTGATTCAATTTTACTCCAACAATTTCTCGCACAAGTGCTGCGACCTCAAACCCGGTATAAACGAGCCGCAATTTCAGCTTGATCTTGTTGTAATTTCTGGTCTCAGGGGATAAGAAAATAGCTTACACCTATTGGTGCAAAGCTGGCGCGACGTAGGGGATTGTGCGCAAGAACAAGAACCCTGGCGGAAGAGATTTTAAGGTCATATTCCTTAGTCGTGAAGAAGGAAACCATGTTGATAAAACAGCTCCTTGAATTTTTGTTTCTCGGGGCGTCTT
>NW_028145464.1:1017500-1045000 GCF_977016875.1 Pavona decussata
CAGAGCAAAAGAACATTCTCAATGAGGGAATCTTAACCAGGTGGCTGCGATTAGTAGGGAAAACTATGCGCAGCAAGTTTTGCATTAGAACAGAAGTGTTTGGAGTAAAGAAATATCCAGGTTAATGTATCTTTTTTTATTCTGAAATGTAACTTAGTGCTTTCTTTATTAATCCGTCAGTTTTATTCTGACTTTGGTGCGTATAAAGCTCATACGTTTTGTTTTTGTTCACAAACAGCGAACCTTGCCCTTAAAAAGCCCACGGCACAGTCTTCTACCTATAATAATGACGGAAAATCAGAAAACGCAGTGGACGGGGTTCGTAACATCGACTGGAATGTTCCTATAGGCTTGCGGTGTACCCATACCAACTGGAACAATCCTGCCTGGTGGCAAGTGGACCTGGGTCCAGATCACGTGCAAATATCTGACGTTTTCATAATAACCTTGCTTACCGGGCACCATCCTAGGAGTGAATACCTCAAAATAACGCTAGGTAAATACGGTAAATATAGCAGTTTAAAACTTAAGCACTGGTCAATCAAGAGTTTTTCACGTGGGAATCCAATCATGTATCGACAAGCCTGTCAGGCTTGTAGCTCTTGATTTTTACGTCGAAAGTTGGGTTTTTGAGGAGGGTAGAAAGTCAAAGGACCTTAGACCTCTCACAATAATAAGAACTAATTAAGAATTTCCGGCCGTCATATAATGCTAAGCCTGGGATACGACTCGGTCCACATTGTCCCTGCTCTCCAATGAAGCTTTCCAGGCGGCCTTTCACAGAGAAACTACTTAGTATAATTGATAATAATAATAATAATAATAATAATAATAATAATAATAATAATAATAATAATAATAATAATAATAATAATAATTTTTTTAATAAAAATGATTAAACTTTAATTTATTGAAATATTCCGAGCAAAATCGATATTTACAAGTTAAAATTACAAAAAAGAACTATTGAAAACCTATTTACAATTCATGCATCATCACTAAAAATATATTTGGAAAGTTCAAATACGGTCCAGCTAATAATAATAATAATAATAATAATAATAATAATAACAATAATAATAATAATAATAATATTCCGAGCAAAATCGATATTTACAAGTTAAAAGTACAAAAAAGAACTATTAAAAACGTATTTACAATTCATGCATCATCACTAAAAATATATTTGGAAGTTAAAATATGGTCCAGCTAAAATTGCGAAAATTAAGAAAAGAAAAGATAAAAAACCCCTGGGGAATTCGTTCTCATCCTAAAATCTAAAATCCAGCCAGGTTTTTATCGATTTCAAAGTCGGTATCTGCAATCTTTAGCGGTGCTCTTCGCGTACAACGTGAGCCTCTCAAGCATAGCAGCGCAGATCTCAGGAGGGCAAATGAGACTTTGGCGCGAATCCATGACTTTGTAATACCGTAATTCTCTCCCTTCTTGGTCGATAAAAGTTCGGCCAGTCTACTATCATATCACATGCATTCACCTGCCATTCCGCCTGTGGTAGTAAATACCAGTGGAGTAAAGGAGCCTTGTTCCACTTCTAGCACCCTCCTGGCGTACATTCTCTTCTTCTTACTCTCATGCTGGCGGTTCGACGGGATTCTTTACGAACAGACAGATGGCGTTGCTATGGGGTCCCCTCTCGGGCCCCTATTAGCTAACGTCTTCATGTCATCCATCGAAGATACCCTTGAGCGGCAAGGAAAACTTCCATCCTTTTATCGTCGATATGTCGATGATACGCTCACTGTAATGCCTGATTTAGCAACAGCAACTACTTTCCTGCATACCCTCAACAGTGCCCACACTTCGGTCAAATTCACCATGGAGGTGGAAAAGAATGGCAAGCTACCTTTCCTTGGCACTGAGCTACTCAACCATGCACCGCGGATTGAAACCAAGGTTTATGTGAAACCAACAAACACAGGTCTATTATTACACTATCACAGCTATGTAGACAATCGCTACAAACGGAGCTTTCTGACAACAATGCTTGATCGCGCACACCGATTATCTTCCTCTTGGGCCTATTTCTCTGAAGACTGTGATCGCCTAAAGAACGTTTTCGCACACCTTAAATACCCTGAACGCTTGATAAATTCGACCATTAACACCTTCCTTCACTCAAGAATAGTTGACCAGCAGCCCCCACAGACGCCGAAAGAACCAAGAGCCGGTCGTCGGGTTTTATCGTTAATTTTTGCATGTCTCTGAATAATAATAATAATAATAATAATAATAATAATAATAATAATAATAATAATAATAATAATAATAATCTTATCAATAAAGATTTGGTAATGCAGAGACCTGCAAAAATTAACAATAAAAACCGACGCTTCGGTGTCTTCATGACGCTACTGTCAAGGAGAAATAAAAAATTACAGAGTCTGCGGCAAGGTGTAACAATAAATAAGCATATAGTGTTTAAGGCTAATTAAATAAATACTTTTGCGCGAATAGAGTCGTTTTGCACGTTCAGAGTGGGTTTTGGGTCTCTGATGAAAAGCATTTCGTTAACCAAACAATCAAACTTATTTCTACACTTTTTCAGAATGCTAAAACGCCTCAGTAGGTCTTTCGGGACTTCGCCATGCTGTTCATGGTCGTGTTTATACACTGAAGATTCTTTTTGTTTATGTCCATCCACACGTGTGTGTAAGTGTTTGCGCGTATGGCCTACATAATCTGCATCACACAGCTCACATTGAAAATGATAAACGGCGCGTTGTTGGTTGACGATCTGTGGCTTGGTTTCGCGTACTTTTAGATCTTGCTCAATTTTGCGGCTAACAGTTGTCTGCACCTTTATGCTGAGATCCTTAAGTTCTTTTTTAACATAATTTGCCGATTCCTGGTCTTTAAACGGTATGACTACGCGAACAATGGCTCTTGGTTCTTTCGGCGTCTGTGGGGGCTGCTGAAATTATAACAGTAGAATCTGAAAAAAAAAAAAAATCCTACACTCGGGGTCGAGTATTAGGCCCGGTTCATACGTCGAACTTTACATGAGCCGAACCTAATACCAATTAAGGTCGACCCAAATAATTAAGTTCGGCAGTTGATTCAGACGTCGAACCTAATTGGAGTCGAACTTAATTAAAGCTAAGGTGAGAAAGTAGATTTTCGCGGTCAGCGGCTGTTGTTTTTACTCAACAAGATTTAAAACGGCGGGAAAGATGAATTCTGGCACGGAAGAGCTTGTTTGGTAAAATAATAAAGATAGGCCAAACATGGCTCCTACTGGTCGAGATAGGAAGAATATGAACTTCAAAGCTTACGAGTATGTCTTGTTAAGATCTCTCTTTTCTGTACGAAAGTAAGGAAGGGTCTTTGTAGATCTCCCTTAGCAGAGGCTGATTTTCTATCACGTGTCATTTATCAGGAGCCATAATCAGGGATGGAGACCGTAACGAGATGCCATTTTGACTTGTGGGCTTGTCCCCATGTGTTGTACCAAAAAATCTATTTTTAGAAAAAGAATTGCGCCGCGTGCGTGCACGCGTCTAAACGGCCAAGATCGCGCGTGGAGAAATTGAAATTTTTTTCTACCCGTTCAAACTGGCGTCCAAATTTTAAAATTCTGCCAGGGAATATCTACTCAGTGCCCACATTTAAGGAATTAGACTCTCACAAAGGAAAAGGTAACAATTGAAAGAAGACGGGAAAAGTTGGAATAAGCGGCCTATTGATCACATGACTCTCACAGTAAAGTCAAAAAGGCGCCAAAACGGTGGCGCTGCGTGCGTTGCTACTGTTAAATAAATGAAAAAAGCTTACACTCTACGGACATGTACTCAGACAGGTAAGGATTTTTTTATCTTTAGTGAATTTTTTCTCAGCTGCTTTCCGTGTCACATATAAGGTAGTAGCCCCACGCAAATTTGCGTGTATTCACGCGGGTTTATGACGTTAGGGGGGGGGGGGGGGTGCTAAAAATAGAATTTTTTTTGGCACAACTCATGGGGACGCCTGGACCCCACGCTTACGGTCTCCATCCCTGATTATGGCTCCTGTGTTTACTCATCTGAATTGTTTTAGGCTAGGCACGGAAGGACGACATTCCATAACAAAACTCAAAATGTTTTTGCAGGTTTTTTGGTTTTGTGGTGCCGACATTCTTTCGCGGAGGTTGACTTCTGAAAGAGTTTTATTTATAAGGTTATCGAGGTAACCTCTGTTGCGTAATCTCTGTTTGAATAGAGTAATGTTTTCTTCAAATGTTGTTTTTGAAGATTTTGTTCTGAGAAGTCTTGACGCTTCGCCTTTGATAGAGCCTGTATTGGAAAGTTTCTGTCGGTTTGAAGTGCGTGTGCACTTCAAGAATACATTCTTTTTTTTTTTTTTAATCTTTCGCATCTCAGACGAGTATATTCAGTTGTTTCGAAACAAGAAGAACAAGCACATTCCTCTTTTCCCACCATCTTGTTCAAAATGAAGTTCTTTGCTCACATGCCAAGTCGATGGAATGCACAGACCTCTGGGATAGATATAATTTATATGATTTATATAATTTATACGTAACGTATGCATTTGGTTCGGCACATGAAAAGTTCGACGTCTGAATCGAAGTCGAACTTTTGCCGTTCTATTCGACTGGCGCAGTCGAATAGAACGGCGGGTCGACCCAAATACAAATCTGTCGATCCTAACTGATTCGTACGTCGATCTTTACATGCGCCGAACCAAATGATTAGGTTCGGCTCATGTAAAGTTCGACGTATGAACCGGGCCTAAAAGAATGAACGTACACTTCGACCTTTGCGTTGCCTTCCATATCGAAAGGAACAGTGCGAGTGAAGTTTATTTTCTTTTTTGCGTGTTTAATAAACAAATAACTGTAGACATAATTTGAAATACTTCATTCACTGGTCACTCACAGAGCGTTTTGATTTTGTCATTAAAGTTCTGCCCCATTCCAGTGATGATGAAATAGGTTCGTTGAGTTAACTTTCTGTAAATCGGATGTTCTGTGAGGTTTGTCTTATCACACGCATCGCACGCATGTCTTTTCGCACGCGTGTCATATAACACGTTAAGCTTGACATTTTGCGATTGTGCGCCCAGATCGTGTTACCAGTGAAAAAGCTGGAACATCTGTCACAGAAAGCCCAGAAAATAAGGGTATCAGGGTGAAAAGGTATTCTTACCCCTTTGTCGCCAAAATTCATTATTACCACTGGAACCACAAATACTCCTTTTGTCGCCAAAATCCATCATTATCTTAGATGCACCTCATGGTTACAAAATCCAACATGTTTAGTAAGAGAGTAATGTTTTATTTTGTTTGCGTGGCATTTTCGGTTGAACTACATCACATTTATCGCAAATACAAAGTGATGCCTTAGACTCTCAGCGAGTCTTTTATTGTTCACCTGTCATCAAAGAGTGAACTAACGTGCATGCCCAGATACTCCTAATAAAACCACGCCCAAGTATACGCTCCCACAGCGTCTTGTTGTTTCAGAGACTCTATGTTGCCATAATTTTCCAATTAACGAAAAATATTGCAAATTAAATTGTATAGGAAAAGACCCACGGTTCTGCTTTCTAATTGTAGGTGACAGCAGCGATGTGCTAAGTAATCCTGAGTGCGAGGGAACGTACAGTTTTCGTGGTTTCGCAGCATCAGTTGTGTGTTACAACAATCCACTGAGGACTGGCAGATATGTTGGTATCAGGACTACAAGGGACCAGATTCTTGTCTTGTGTGAAGTGGAAGTCTACTCACGAGGTAAAATTGAGCATTTTGCATTGTAAGACGATAGAGGCACTTATTGTTTATTAGTAACTCAGTAAAGCGCACTTAAATCCCCCCCCCCCCCCCCCCTTCCAGATAATAGGTATAAACACGCGAGCTTATTTGCATTTTTCAGCAATTTTTAAGAGAAAACAAGGGAAATTTCGCTTGCTAATTCGATTAATTTAGGGGCAAGGAAAAACGTTTCTTTGATCGAGTCTGTGTATCAATGAATAAGCGTTGTGAAGTCGAAATAACCTCAGAAAAAATTTCTGGGTCCTCCCAACTGCAGTCGAATGCAAGACCTTCCAGGTGTGAGGACTCTCAGAAATGCGAGGTTCAAATATGTCAACAGTGGAATAAGAAATGAATATGCCGTGTCTCTCACAACGAGTCCCACATAGCTTAGCCTGCGAACGCAGACGTATTTCCGGCTGTCGAGATTCTCTCCGCCGAAAAATAACGTCTGCGTACCCGAGTCGCAAAACAATTTCCGTGACGTAGAAGCTTTTGCTTTCTCGTTGGCCAATAAGATTACATGAAAGAATGACACTCGAGTGGTCCAAGCGACGAGCAAACGCCACAGAGCTAGCATACACAATAGCTGGAATGGCATTTCGAAAACTAATCCCAAAGGCTAAGAATTGTCAGTGAGAAAACCTCCATTCGGTTTATTTGAACATTTCCCTTCTTGATCAAGATAAACATCATTAAGCAGAGCTAAGCTATGAATGCTTTATTATCAATTTATTTGCGAATTGTAGGATTCATACGTGGAGCCGGGCAGAGCTAAGCTATGAATGCTTTACTATCAATTGAACCGAAGGAGTCGTACGTGGCCGGAGCCGGGCCGGCCTGTCAACATATTTGTTAAAGCCGGATGTGCGCTAAGCCACAAAACAATGGAGATACAAGCATGAACTCACGAGTAACGAAATCACGTGTCCTATTTATGATAACATTTATTAAACGCTGCCTGAAATCTTGCAGTTAATCCGAGCCGATAAACCTAAACAAATGCCACAGAACTAGCATACAAAATTGCACACCGACCACGATATATATGATTTCTCACAAGTGACTGCACAGACGAAAACACTATGGACAACGCTTGATAAATCAACAACTTGCTAAACCCCGTCGGCAAATTGACAAAAAAAATATCCTTTTCATTTTCTACAACATACTTGATTTAATCCTTCTGGCGCTTATTTAACATTTCAATGCCAAAAACCTCGTAAACTTTGCTAAACGCGTCTCCCATACTGCCCGCCGTTGTTTTTCCACGAGTTAACGTGTAAACCGCGCACGAATCTCGTGTAGTGGTTCTGCGATTTTATGAGCTAAACGGTGATTGGCTTAGCTTTTCTACGTCATGGAAATTGTTTTGCGGCTCGGGTACGCAGACGTTATTTGTCGGCGAAGAGAATCTCGACAGCCGGAAATACGTCTGCGTTCGCAGGCTACACATAGCTCTGTGGTAGAGTATCCAGCCGACACCTGGTAGGTCACGTTTCTAACTTCCATTGGGAGGGCTCAGAATGTTTGTCTGAAGTTATTTCGACTTCAGAATGCTTATCCACTGATGTAAACTGATTTTAGTTTTATTTTTTCATCATTTTTCTTATTTCTCTCAAGAAAATCTGGCATATAACAAGTCGACGTCGCAAATCAGCGACGCCAATTCTGGGGTGAGTAGTAGAGCAGTGGATGGAAAAAGCGACACAACCTTCAGCAGTGGATCATGTTCACAGACTGGTCTGGCTACTAACCCTTGGTGGAGAGTGGACCTGGGACGAGCGGAGCCTGTGAATCAAGTGTACATAGTCAACAGAGGAGACAGCTGCTGTGGAGATTGGTTAGATTCATTTGAGATAAGAGTGGGTAAGTCACGATTTAGGTTGATCTTGTTCAATCAATTCTTTTTTACAAATCTGCTTACGTTCTATCTCATTTGCCAAGCTACTCAAAAATTGATATTAAGGCAAATAGAGAAAGGTGCTTATCACGGGCAGATCAAATTGCATCATAAATCATCATAAATGTGTGCCTCGGATTTCTGTATTTGCACGAAAACATGATATGATGGTACTTTACTTAACCCTGTTTATCTTTATTGGCTGAGGTCACACTAGAGGCTTTACCAAGGTAAATTGTGCAACCATCCAGTTACCGTAGTAAAGCTGTCAAAGTCATAAAAAATAGATTTGACGCTTACCATGTGCACTTTTTTTGCATGATCAGTAAACTTATACGTGACGAGTACACTAAATGTTGACAGGTCGCGTGAGTTCATATCGGCAGTAAGTTACTGAACTGTGACTTAGCGCGTAATAAAATTATGGATCAACCAGAGAGTTGCATTTTCAATTGTTACCATTTTGCTTTTAATTCTGCTGCTTAGACGAGCACGTAGAATTCACTTCCTTCTTACATACAACTATTTAGATCTTGGGACCAAAGAAAAGGCAGCGGTTTTGTTAATTAACCGTAGACGGCAAAGACACAGACAAAGAAGAGCGCGCAGGCAAGCCTGGGTCTACCCTCGACCACAGGGATGGTTTGAGGAAATGTATAATAACCGGCTCCTTCGAGCCCTTTGGAAAGACGATTTCAGGGTAACACGGGAAACATTCGACTTCATTTGCCAGCTCGTTGAAAGGGATTCAAACACACGCGCGAATGAGCCGGAAAATAAATTTCATGTTTATAAAATATGAATCCACAAATGTATTGTAATTACGGGGTTTGTCCAAAAAGATGACAAACTGTCAACAAAATAAGCATGGCTTAGATAGACAAGAGATCTACCCAGCCATTTTTTTTAGTAACTAGATTCTTATCTGGGGTCAAGTCAACTTTGTTCTTGCCGCTGTTGTCAGGGCAACTTACCAGAGTTAGGTTTACCATGGTAAACTGAAAATTGGGGGTCACACTTGCGGTGCCATTAACCATGGTAAACTTGAGTTTACCATGGTTAACTTTCCCCAGTGTGACCTCAACCATTTTTGTGTGTATCTATGTGTGTTTGTTCTTGTGTCTCTGACCTTAACATTTAAATATCTTTTCTTACAGCTGGCTGCCTGGCATTTTTAACTTTTAGGTTATTTCGGGCAGCCAGCACCCCTATCATCTGTTGTATGTCAAAGAAACAAATAAACAAGCACAAGTGAAAACCCTAAAAATTATCCCGAACGGGATTTGAACCCCCGTCCTCGACTTTCTAGCGCTGATGTGTTAACCACTACACCATCAGGACGACCATGTAACAACGCAGCCGAACTTAAGGCTTTATGGCTCACGGGCCTTCCGAACAAATTTTAGTGTTTACGCAGGAGATGACTGGAAGGCTTGTAGGCCTTTTTGGCGAATATTGATAACACGAATGAACTAAAACCAGTGAAAGAAATAAATAAAGAAGCAACTATCAAGCACTTTAAGCTGATGAAGATTTCAACCTATCACACCTAAGGACGGTGCCTAATAATAGAGAAGTATTTTTGCGCAGTTTATGACTATGAGGGAAAAGCAGACCTTAGCAAGGTCCATTGGAATCCAAAAAGAAAATTGGGGGTAGCCACTCATTTCTCAGAGATAATTAAGCAACAATGTTTCTAAAAAGTGCCAAAATATAAAGCAATGTATGGGATTTTTTTCTAAATTGAAGCTTAATTATCTCTGAAAAATGCATGGTTACGTTCTGCTGTCTCCGTATAGTTTTAAAACGCGCAAAAATATTCCTGTATTAGCAGGCATCACCCATAGGAAACCCGAGTATCTCGAGATCCGCAGAACGTATGCGCAGTAACAATAGTAGGCACCGTCCTTGAAGCTACGTATCCAGTAAACGGATACTGCTTTGCTTCCTGTCTGTCATATATTTGGCCACTTTGTGCAAGGCTCTTGAGTCGATCGTTAATTATAAAGGAACAAAAAATTCTCGCTACGCAAACAAATACCTTTCCCAAATTTTCTATAGATAAAACTAAAAATCACAAAATTTTATCTCTGAACACTGGTTTTCAAGTAGTTTAAGGCAAATAAAAATAAATTCTTGTCACAAGGTCTTAGAAATTAGATGAAGTATGCGGAAAGGAAGGCTGACGTCACTGTAGATTCTCAGTTAGTGAAGGAATGCGATTTATATGGAAGTATGTTTAAAGCTTGGGTTTAAAACTTAGTGCTGTCTTAGTTAAACAAGGTGTCTCATCACAAAATTATTAGTGCCGATGAACAACGAGTACTAAAAGTCACCGTTTTAAGGTTACCCGGTACCTTCAGAGGTGTCTCGCGTTTAAGCGATGTAGCGCGTTCAGTTTAAGCTGTAGATACCTAAACCCTATATCAAATTAAAGCTTATAGAGCTGACTATCAAACTATACCAAGAATTTTGAAATAAAATGAATTGTCGAATTTTTCACGACCTCTAATTGCGAGCGTCCGAATCACCTTTTTAAAGCTACAAGTCAAGTGAATTTTGTTTTTTGCTAATTTAATTTGCTCCTCAGTTTCCGGACCCAAAGCGCTAAAAAAAACGTGTCTGCGTTTTGCCATATTCAATCGCAGTGAAAAGTTATAGAGCATTTTCGAAATAGGATGAAAAAAATGTGAAGTAATCGTACAAAAATCGCTCTTGGAGAAAAAATATTTCGAAGGAAAAAATTCGCAGACACGTTTTTGTTGTTTATATGTTAAACTAGCAACTGTCCAAATTTGAAGGCAAACGAACAAATTCCTTTTGAGTTTTAGCTCTTTGAAGTGGTCCTCCAAGTGAAAAATGTTAATTCGAGAAAACAGCGCTACATATATTTCAAAATTCTTGGTTTAGTTGAATAGCCAGTTCTATAAGCTTTAAGGGTTTGGGTATCTACAGTTTAAACCGGACGCGCTACATCGCTTGGACGCGAGACACCTCTGAAGGTACAGGGTAACCTTAATTCAATAGGAGCCACATACTCAAAACAGTACGAGGAATTTCTTATATCTCCTTCAAAACTGAATTTTCAACCCAAATCACGCCACCTTTTTACGGCCCAGCTAATAGTTCTCAACAAATCTCTTTCTCCAGCAGAGTATATACTTGTCTATTTTCTCCCTCAGGCCCAGCAGCCAGTGACGGGGGCGTAACTAATCCTATCTGTGGTGCTGGCTTCAGTGTTTCTCAAAGAGAAGGAGCTTCCTTCTTCTGTCGCCCCAGTTTGTTTGGACAATTCGTGACGATTAGAAGCACTAGAAGCGGCAGTGTTGCACTCTCGTTGTGTGAAGTTGAAGTCTATTCTGCACGAAGAGGTATGTATAATATCTCCCGCCGTGAGTGTATCTTTTCGGAAGAAAATCTGCTCACTAAGAATAGTCGTTTTAAAAACAATTTCCAACATGAAAAACACTTCGAATAATCCTTTAAAACACTCTCGGGAGATTTTTAAATGGCATTAAAATATGAAGAAGTTAAAAAAGACAGGCAATTAAGCAAAATTCATTTTTTTTTCACTCACTTCGCCCTGATAATACTTAAAAAAAGACAACTTACGATCTGAACATTTGGCGAAGATACTGTTCCTCAGTTGGAGAGACAAGAACCTTGGAAAACATTCCTCCTAACGAGCTCAACATTCTGCTGTGCAGATTTTTCATGGACGTCCGTAAAAAAGATGGCGGAGTATACGAGCCAGGTACACTTGCATCGCTCCAGAGAAGTATTCAGCGCTGCTTGAAAGATAACAACTCTAACACAAATATTCTTAAAGAACAAGAGTTTGAAAAGTCAAGGGAGGTCCTAACGGCTCGCAAGCGAGACAATGCGAAGGGAAATTGTCAACAGGCTGCCCGGAGCTAACAAAAGGTGAAGAAGACCTCTTTTTTCAAACAGCACAGTTTGGTGGGTACTGTCTTTACATTTCGGATTTAGAGACGAGATGAGAGCAGGAGACTTCAGTGGGGAGATATTTCAATAGAAAATGATCCTGCCACTGGAAAGCAGGTCGTGGTGTGGAAAGCAGAACGAGGATCGAAAACAAGGCATGGAGACGGCCATTACAGAGCTTTTAATCCAAAAGCCTACGCCACCGAAAACGAGCACTGTCCAGTTCGTTTGTATCTAAAGTTCGCCAGCCATCGTCCTGAAGAAATGAAGAGACCCGAGGCGCCTTTATTCCTGGCAATAAACCGCAAAAGAAAGCCTGCAGATCCGGTGTGGTACAGTCGAGCTCCTCTTGGAAAAAAGAAAAAAAGAAACAAGATCGGAGAAGTTTTGACGAAGGCTGCGAAGAATGCAGGACTGTCTGGAAATGTAACCAACCATTCTGTGCGAAAAACCTGCATTTCAAGGCTGATGGATGCAGAAGTTCCCATTAATTATGTAGCTCAGCTGAGTGGACATAAGAATTTAAAAAGCTTAGATTCCTACAAAACTACTTCCGACGACCACCAGCGCAAGATGTCTTTGCTACTGAGCAGCGGAAAGAAATCTACCATGTCTTCAAACGATGCACCGCTTAATCAAGCAGTCAAAGCCTCGCAGCACCCATTCAAGCCGAGAGAAGACAAGCAAGCTTCTTCAGGCGAGGATCCCTTCACTGGTTTTTTTGCTGGTTTGAACATCAGTAAAATTGAAGGCTGCACGTTCAATTTCTCTTTCAATACAGCGCCTTGCAGCAGTGGTGAAAGCTCGGCTCGGTCAAAGCCGCGAGAACGCCACATTATCATCTCAGATGACTTAGATTAACTTGAGCTTCCTTTTGGAAAGTTAGTTTTCACAAATCTAGGGACGTTTTAAACATGTATTGAGCCGTTAAGAAAAGCAAACTTCGCCGTGTTTGAGTCTTCATTCACAATTTTTATTGTTCGATCGATATTTTTAGACCATTAATTTTGGACATGCGTGTCATCATTTGCAGCGTGTCAACATTCATCCACTTTTGACGTTTAACAGATGATTGTCATTTCAATGACTCTTAAATGTTTTTTTCTTTTTTTACATGCTGACTTGCGAGTGAAAATAAAATTAAACTTCCTATAAGCATGCCACTTAAATTGATGCCCTAATTACATTTGTTTCATAGGATTTTGTTGCCACTTTCCTCCTCCAGCCTTAAACTTACACTCTTACACACGTCCCAGCGAAAAACAACAACAACAACAACAAACAAACAAACAAACAGAAAGAAAAATAAATAAGTTATATACCGGGCTAGGTCGGTCCGTATGGGAAGAAAACTGTGCCCTTGGTCTAGAGTACGGCCCTTGGCCTTCGTTAAAATTTAATCTTATCACTGTCCTTGAATGAGAGATGTTATGGGGTGCCTTGGCATGTTTCTAAGTTTTGAAAATATGTAAATACAACTCAATACATCCATTGTTAAAATTTGTTTCGCCACCTTTACTCTTCCTTGATATATTTGTTGGAAGAAATAAATACCTGAAAATAATCGAAGGCTACCGCATCTCGTCTACAGAGATATTCCTATCTGGGGGCAGGTGCACGGCCCAAACAAACCAGGTACACACAATCAATTGCTTTTATCTAACTATGAACGTACATGATTTTGTTATCAGCGTGTGAAATGCAGGCACTTGGTCTGGCCAGTAGACGCCTCTTTCCAGACAGCAGTTTCTCAGCTTCGTCATTAATAAATGGAAATGAAGCTTTTAAAGGTCGACTGAATGGGATCGGCGCGTGGTCACCCAGCCGTGATAACAATACCGATGACTACCTACAAATTAATCTACAGTACGAGTTCTTTATCTGTGCTGTAGCTACTCAAGGAAAATCGGACGAGAATCATTGGACAACGAAATACAAGTTGCGATTATCACTAAATGACAAGGATTGGAGTACTTACCCGCAAGAAAGCGGTGGAGACAAGGTTGGTAGTTCCTTAAAATCTAAACTCTCTTTATCTCTTTAGATTATTGTATCACACAACAAAGGGCGACATAAAATTGTCTTTGAGGCAAGTTTCATAAAGCAGTGACCGTTAAAAGTGGAAAGTATTATGAAGTCTATGAAATAAATGTGATGATATGTTTCCAGCCTGGTGAATAAATGAGAACAGATGTATTATTCCAGAAAGAGACACAGGCATACTCGGAAAAAAGAAATCCGAGTGCTCCTATCAGGAGTCGAACCTAAGACCTTCCGATTACTAGTTCGGATGCTCTACCACTGAGCTACAGGAGACTCGGGGGAGCTAAGCTAGGCCATTAAGCTAGGTTCGTGGGACAAATATCCTGCACACTGCTAGGATTTGAAGGTCAAACGTGTGTTATATGAAATGAAGTCACTTCTTAATTTTACCCACATATTATTTGAGAGATTTGCAAGATTATTTGAGACGTAGGCCACATGCCTCAAGAAAAAAAAAAAAGAGAGTCAAGCAAAAGAGACGTGAGAAGCGTGACAAAGAAACCAAGGCAACTGAACTTCTTTCGTCTCTTGGCAAATCTGTTGAACAATTACAGTCGAGCCTGTATTAAATGGTCACCCGCAGGAATGGCCAAGTGACCGTTTAAGAGGCAGTCTCCTTTAGAACGTTCAGGTCGTTCGGCCTTGAAAAATAGATTTCGCTCGTTTACTTATCCCAAAACTTCAATCAACTTGATCGGATCCTTTAATTAAGTAGGTAGGTAGACAGGTATGTAGAATTTATTTACACAGGGTATCAATTCATATTTACATGCTCTTCCATCGAGCCGTGCTTTCAAACAACAATAGATTAATTTCTTAACTAATTAAATTATCTAACTAATGTCATTATCTGTAATAATAATCAATAATTTACATTTTGTATAGCGCAAACCTCTATACGAATATATTCGGTTGCGCTTCACAATATTGTTAAGTTAAGAGCAACTAAGAACACAAGAAACTATTGAAAACTACAAGCCCATACAATCAAAGGCAGCGATTACCTAGTCAATAAACTAGTTAAAAGACAAGACTGTACAAGATTATACTAAAAGCTATAGAAACTATCCTTTATTAAATGCTAAGAGCGGGCTGTGTCTTAGCGGGCTGTCTCAAAGGTAAGCTGTTGCAGACAACAGAAACGCGATGCTGAAAACTTCGTTTGCCTGCTTGAGTACTCGATCGGTCTAGGAACGAAAAGGTTGTGTTACATGATTGGACACTAGACGAAGTTTCAAAAACACTATTTAAACGGGTTGAAGAAAGATTATGGACAGCCTTAAACGTAATAATTGCTAGTTGCTTTGAACGCCTAGACTCCGGAGAATTCCAACCGATCGAGGTCACCGGGTAAAGTGGAAGATCTAACATTTAAGTCAGAAAGTGATTAAGCGTGCAGCCCTATTTTGTGAGTTAAGTTAAGTTAAGTTAAGTACTGTGAGTTTCATAGGATTTTTGCTTCACCCCTGAGAATCACCGTGAGGGCTTATGTCGAGGCTTCAATTGAGCACAAACTGACAAGCTCTATAACAAACAAACACCACAGTCAGTTATATTACACCTTTTTAACTCGTGAATGCGCGCACGCGCAATGAATGAGTTACCGTAATGTGGAGGAATGTCACTCGCTCGATGTGTCGTAAACTTTATATAAAACAAGTAAGTAAAATCAACGCAACTAATTCTTAAAAGAAAACATCTAGTAGGTGTGTTGTCTGCTAAATCCTTCCCTTTACGGAAACTGAGGGGCAACTTTCCTTTCAGGAAAGGCGCTATTTTGGCTCGTCTCGTCGGAGAGGAAATATTGCGTTACGGGCCAAACGATCGTCTGCGAAAGAGGCCAGACTTCGATAGGCGAAACTGCTCGTTTCAGCGAACATTAAACGCAAACATGAAAACTTTTAAAGGAGCTTACCGTAAAAATCCGAGGAAAGGACGTGACTGAAAGAATAGGAAATTCCACAGCGCGATAGATCTCCCTTCGGTGCCAAACATAATAGATAAGATCAGCACGTAAACACTGAATTCACACCGAACACAACACTGCACGCTTTTGTGTCTCCGGTCGCAAAATGTAATCGTTCAATTAACTTTAAAGATTCAAGACAATTCCGTGGGTGAAAGGTTAAGGGTAAAATGGGACACTAAAACTTTAACTTCGCAGTAAATTTCATTCGGGGTCCAGTGTGAGCAATACGATCGATTCACCAGAACAAATGTAAACACTGAAAATTTTCTAATACATGGCGATAATCATCGCAACGCTTGACGTTTTTCTATATTTACGTTCGCTTGGATAAACCCAAAATAGCAACTTTAGCAAGATTGGAAGCTTCTTCCGATGTTATAAACGCTGACAGAAGCGTTCGTTTGAACGTAGAAAGGAAGATTACCATGCTGAAAACAGCAAGATTTAGGTCACGTGCTAGGCAACCAAAATCGTTCACGTGTATCAGGTTTAATTCGACAAGAACATGACTCGAGGAAAAAAATACGGAGGTTCTTCGAATAAAAACGGGACGCTGTTTTGGTCGATTGGCAGCCACGTAAAACCACCAAAAGAACGTACACGTCCACGTGAGTAATTAAATTGTAAATAACTTTATACATAATGCATTTTTGCAATGCGGCATGGCATCCACGAATCCTTGTAGCGTAATTTGATGGGAGTACCGCTTTACGGTTACCACTATTCACTTCTGTATTCACGATTGCCTTTGATTTATCAAAGCGATTTTTATTAATCTGAGTTTGCATCAAGCCAACAGGAAGACTTAAATGACACCACTGTCGAACCAAATGATCAAACAATCGAAAATAGCTCAACTTGAAATTATTATGTGATTTTCTACCAAACCAAGGCAGCTGTAACGTAGGACCATAGAAATTGTCACTAAAGACAGAAACCTTACGGCTCGTTCTTCATGAAATTTTTATAGCTACGTGAATTTGTCTAATTTCGACGATTCTCAAGTTTCGCCTCCATTTTGAGAGACTCGTCAACATGAAGGGTAGCCACAACCTATTTCACAGGAAGATCTAAAACAATCATAAATAAAGGAACTATTTAAATGCATCACAGTCTTGTGAAAAGCAAATAAATGGTAAGAAAATAATTTACCTTGTATCCATTTCTAACGGGCACATGCCTATTTGGTGATTGAATTTCGATCGATGCTTGCTTGCCGCCAAATCTTTCACTCGAGGAAGCGTCAGGTACTAATCAGGTTAAGATATTTCTGTAATGGTTTCCTATCCAAATTAGTCCGGCGGGGATGTTTTCCCAGGATGAAGTAATATATCAAACACGAGACACAGTGTTTCATCACATATCAAACACCGAGAAGAGAGTTGAAAATACGACGCGTAGCGGAGTATTTTTGACGAACTTCGAGGTTTTTGATATTGTGATGAAACACTGTGACGAGTGGTTGATATAACTTCTCAAACAAACTGATTTTGAAGGAGAAATTAAGGATGCTAAAACGAGGAGTTTTTCATCAGATATCCGAACACATCACGGTGCATGATTTCCGTTGTCTTTGGCTTTTGAATTATTAATGAGTTTGAGAAAGGATGGTCAACAACTGGTAAAGAATCAACGGCCGTGTTTACCTCAAGAAGACAATCGCTGACGGAGTACAGCTGGGTCGCTTTCAATTGCAGCAGTGCAATCAGTCTTCAAGGTATGACACATGCCTATTTGGTGTATAATTTCCGAAGAGTTTGTATGCAAATGTAGGGTTTGCATTCGGGTCAGTGTATGCCTACATGATTAGTGCTAATGGCCCATAGGAAAAGAGAGGTTATCCAAGAGTTTTAGTCTCCGATCTCATAGCCAAAAGCGCGTTGACCCGTGAAAAAAAAACCTGTCAAACCAGTTATACCCTAGACATTCTATCCTCTTTTATAATGACAAAATCACATGACCTGCTTCCACCCCCGATTAAGTCACTATTCTATTTTTTTAGATTGTGACGCCATCTTTTTTTATTGCGTTACTTCCACCCCCTTCCACCCTGATTATGTCACTATGCTATTTTTTGATTATCATGTCACTGTTTCCGTTGACAGCCCACAACCTCCTCCACCCCGTTACTGAACTCTCTGCTTCTTACCACTGTTGAGAGTGAAAGAGATATTGGTTTAACAGAGTAATTATCTATACGTAACAAAAAAATGTGTGGCAATTTTTGGCGGAGAAGTGAACCGAGAATTAATCCTTAATAATTATATCGTAGAGGATGCGCAATGTGCAACATGGTTCCAGCCCTGAACACACCCAATCCACAAAAAAGCAACAACAACAACAACGATAAAAAAATGAGCAAAGAAACAAACAAACACAGAAAAAAAATACAGAAATAAAATAAGAAAACACCCTTTTTCACTAATGGCAAAAATTAAATAATTCACACTTATTATTACGCGGGACGCCTTTGGCAGACCGCGTCAAGGTTTCGGTCAGTGTCTTTTTTTTTTCTTCGTCCTAGTCTTTTTATTAATTTATTTATAAGACCTACATTAAAACCCTCATCTCCCCTAGAGGGGATATTTTTGTCCTCTATTGTTCTTATAGGTACTCTAATAAGATTGGTCAGTAAAAACTGACCTATCAGAATCCATTGTCTGCTCGTATATTTATTGGTCTTAGCTAGGGTTAAAAATGAAGGCTTTTGTTCTACAATCCAATTGAGATCCAATTTTAGGAAAAGTGACGGTCGTGTTTTTCACTCGTAAATTTTCAAGACTCCAATATGCCGTTTTCAGAAAGAAAACAAACTTTTTTGAAATATTAAATCAAAAGAATAACTTTAAGGAGCATTTGACAATTTGAACAGTGGACATTTGAGAGTTCACGGTGGAGAAAGTACGCTTCGACAACTGAAGCGAAGAGTATCTACCATCGCAAATCGATCTCAAATGATCACTATCGCAACGGACTGTCGAAAATCCTTGAACGCTTGTGGGTATCCGCCTCACAAAAAGAATTACAGGTTTCATTCTCAAGTTTTACTGAAATACTATTTTGATTGAACGAATCTTCGTACTATCGCGATTTTTTTTGTGTGAAAAGCGGTAACTATTGTAAAGCAATATTAAGGTTACTGGTAGGTTTCACAAGTGTCTTCAGAAAATCTTGCGTACGCGCACTGCTTTGAATTCCTCAGCCGCCGAGGCAGTTGTTTTCATCCTTTGAAGTCGCCTAGATATCTTTCGACCAGGATGGTTTTGAAAAAACATCGGGCAAGATATACCACGGACCTTTACAGTTCGCTACAGCTATAGTTTTATTGTTGTTGTTTTGTTTTCGTTAAACGATTAGACTTTGAACTTGTTCGTCTTCTTTAGCCCCGGTTTTTTCTTAATTTTAACAAAAAGGCGACGTTCCTTGCTTCACTCTCTTCAAATCCAAAATGGAACGCTGTCTCACTGTAAAATTCAGTATAAAACGTCGTCGCATGCGATGAACACGATGTAAACAAAATATGCAAATTTACCGGTAATTCGAGATCGCGGGTAGACTTTGCCGCGTAAAACGTCAACACAGCGCCGTATAAAATGGATTATGACACCCCGACTCGTTCACCGCTATTCCTACAAAAGGTTTCTTTCCAGATAGCTCGCGTTCTTTTCAAGATTTCGAACAACCGTTTTAACCTTTCTTGTTTCAGTAATTACCTAAAAAAGTCTTTTTGAGAAAAATTTTGACCTTTCTTCCCTATCAGTAACCTTAAGTAAACAAACACATGTCCTCGCAAGCGGATCAAATCTCCTTCAACTTTGGACGAAAGGATACGTCTGCACGCGGGCTAAGAAAACCTGGATATAAAACAAGGTGTGACTGTTTCGCATCTCTGCTTTAAAAGAACACCGAAAGTCACTTTAAAATATCAGGATCAAGTAAAATGTTCAAACAAAGAATATACATGTAACAAAAAGTATTTCGTTCAAACTGAAACGTCTTTGTTTTCTGTCGTTACTTGTTACATTTAGTTTGGATGGTTTTCTCCTCTTTATATATTAACATGTTGGTTCTTAGCCATAGCAATAGCTAGTTTAATTTCCAGGCGTCTTGTTAAAGTTATATAGAGGAAAAGTGAAAAAAAAAAAGGACTAAAAGGCAGAACGATAGTTTAAATACAATGTTAATTGGGTGGAGTTTAAACACCCAAACAGTTTGTGGAACTAATCGACTACGTGACCCAAAGAAAATTAAGTTCACTAAAAGAAATACAATAGCGAATAACAATTTAGATAAAAAAGTATTACTTCGTGAACAAAAGACTAAAGGATGAATCATATCATATTACCGTACAACTTAAGAATAAACGATATTATTATAACCGTCAAATATAGAATTCTTCATAGTTTGACAAAATATAAAAAGGGAGTAATTAGCGTGATATTCATTTATAGGAAAGGACTTCAAAGTTAATTAGATCACAGAATTTTAACAGGTTTGTTTTTGAATGTGATGCAGGTTCTGATTTTTTGTAAAGTGGTGACTGGCCTTAAATGGGTTGACTCAAATAGGGGGCTCTTAAAAAATATAACCTTTTAGGAAGTTTCCGAATTTCTCAGTCAGTCTCAACGACCCCCCCCCCCCCCCCCCTGCCCCCACCTCACACACAAACACACACACACACACACACACACACACACACACACTTCTCTAAACTTGAAAAATTCAAGATAAATAAAAAAAAAAGAGAGACAAATTAAAGTTAGGACATTGGTAGGAAAATAATAGAGATTACATTCCAAAACATTCCATTATAGGCATAAACAATTATTTATTCGTTTGTCGGTAGGTATCTGATAAGATGTCCGTTAATCTAGCTATATGGAATGGTGAAATGCAGTTTAAATTACTTTTCTTAGCAAGAATGTTTATTGTTGTATTACAGATCTTCCTTGGAAATGACGGGAGCAACGACACAGTAAAACACAATCTTACGAAGAGTGTGAGGGCGAGATTCATTCGGTTTGTGCCGACTAACCATCATTCTAGAAAGGCTCTGAGAGTAGAAATATACGGAGTACTTAAACCTACAGGTGACTTCATTACTCTATTGATCAAGATCTAAATAGTTTTTCTTAAGACCTTTTTTCTAGTTTCATTTGATAAGAATATCGTGTCCGCGAAAATCGTAAGATATTAAAAGGCACCAATGCTGGAAATTGACGTTAATGGTTGATTTGCTTTGTTTTGTTTAATATCTTTATATCATCATCATCATCATCATCGCCGCATTAAGAAACAAACTTGATATTTCAAATATCCTCAAGAATGTCTTCTTCTATTAACCGTTTCCATATCGTATTATGATTGAGTTCTGACTGACAAAATGTTAACGTCAAGCTGGCGTTTCCATTTCCTTAAACTTGTAGCATAGTCTCTCTAAAACGCAAATTTGAAGAACATCATCAACAACAACAACAACAACAATTTATTCGTACCAAAAACGAAAGAAATTACAATTAATTTTGGTTTGAACGAAATAGTTGGTAGCAGGGCACCTGAAATAACTATGACGAGCTAAACTAGTCGGGTGCCCCTTACAGGTCTACATTTTAAAATTTGTTTGGTCAGATTCAAATGATAATAAATAATTAAATGAAGAAGTGGTCATTGAATTCAAACTAATATATAATATTGTTGGTAAAGGCTAATGAATTATTGTTTTAATTTTACTTAGAGACTTAATTTAAGTCGTCGATTTTATTCCAGATTTTATTGCCTCGGAATCTTATATTATATTCACCATAATTTGTGCGAACTTTAGGGTGATAAAAAAGTATATCGAGTGGCAAAACGAGTTCTGTAGCTATACTTATTACGAGTTTGAAGGAAAAACAAGTTTAAAAATTTGGGCAACTTACCCTTAGAAAACTGAAACATGGAATACAACGCATAGAATCTGATTATTCTCTATCTTTAAGTTTCTTTCGACGACTAGTACTGCAACAACTGAGGCCGCAGATATTAAAATAAACAGTTTTGCATTTATTCTAATCTTCCACTTTTTTTTATTTCAGTTCCTTTTCAACCTCCTGACAACTTTTCTGTGACTGCAGTCTCTTCCACCAGTATCACGGCCAGCTGGCAGCTTCCACCAGCGGACTCCAACAATGGAATCATCAGAGGATTTAAACTGTTCTACAAAAAGAAAGGCTCTGCTGGATCAGAAAACACTGAACTTATTAACAGTGGAAACACCTTTACTAAAACTGTCACTGGGCTTCTTAAATACACGGAATATGAATTGCAAGTGTTGGCCTTCACTTCTGTCGGCAATGGACCAAAGAGTTCTAAATTAACCGAGAGAACAAACGAAGATGGTAAGGTCAAAACTAGTGCTTCATTATCCTTTTTATGGCAGTTCGGTTTATCGTTTGACGACAAAAAGCCTTCCTACTGAAACTCGCTAAAAGTGAGAAAAATGACAAACGTATAGCCTAAACTACTGCAAGCTTGTAATTGTGGACAAATCTATGGGAGCCAACCGGTTTTGTTTTGTTGGGTGCATTCGTCCGCTGTTTATTTGTGTGTTTTTGTGTTTGGTTGACAAAACTTTTCTAACTCAAACTATCCCCACACTTTACGTTAACTGTACTTGTAATCGTAATGCACGTTAACGCAAACCCATTATACTTAAAGTTGAAGAAACCAAAGTTAAATAAATCAAACCTGATCTAGTTTGAAATGGTTGGTGCCAATAGAAAGCCGGTCTTAATCTTCATTCAGCCTACCGATTTACAAATGGAACAAACGTGATGGTTTATTATAAGCCTGGCTAATACACAAGAATCATGTGTTATTCAGGCAGTGGCACAGACATGCTTGAAAAAAAAAATCCGATTCTTCTGTTGGGAGAGCAACACTATCACTAACTGAGTAGCATTTCCAATTGTAACTGGCCTCCGGCTGGCTTTGAAAGTTTGCAAATGTTTTGAACGTATGAGTAAACAATCAGCATTATTGTATCTCTATTATTGGCAAACACATTTCACTAATTAATGAACTTACTGATCAATTCCAGTTCCTTCACAAGCTCCAACCAGTTTTGCTGTGGCTGCTCAAACTTCTTTTAGCATCCGCGCAACTTGGGCGCCACCACCAGTAGACTCCACAAATGGAATCATCAAAGGATTTAAGCTGTTCTACAAAAGGAAAGGCTCCTCTGGATCAGCAAAATATGAAACTGTTAACGATGGAAACACCTTTACTAAAACTGTCACTGGACTTCTTAAATATACGGAATATGAATTCCAAGTGTTGGCCTTCACTTCTGCCGGCGATGGACCGAAGAGTTCAAAATTAACCGAGAGAACAAACGAAGATGGTAAGTTAAAGTGGTTTTCAATAGTCATCATTTTGGGTTTTTTTTTTTTCATTCATTCGTTCATTCATTCATTCATTCACTCACTCACTCACTCACTCACTCACTCACTCACTCACTCACTCACTCACTCACTCACTCACTCACTCACTCACTCACTCACTCACTCACTCACTCACTCACTCACTCACTCATTCATTCATTCATTCATTTCTTCGTTCGTTCGTTCGTTCGTTCGTTTATTTATTTATTTATTTATTTATTTATTGTAGTTCGTTTTATGATTTGAAGCCTCCCTACTTAAGCTCGTTTGGTTGGGTGCATTTGTCAGAAAACCGTTTTTGGTGTGTTTGGTTGATCAATGTTCTTAGACTGTGATTATCCCCAGGCTTTACTGTGTTATTCAGTTAGTGGCACAGGCATAATCGTGACTTAAGAAATCCGATTCTCCTGTTGCGAGAACTATCAAAATCGATAACTTAAATTTCTTTGTGAAAATTAACAAGATGGATGCTGAACTAAATATGTGGCAGACGCAAGATTTAACTTCATTTGGATGAACAATGTTAGTTAAGGCCTTGGGCATATCGAAGCTAATGTATGCGGCCTCTATGCTACGCGTCCCAGAAGTAGTTATTAAAACGGTCCAAGAAAGATTATTTAAGTTCCTGTGGAAAAACTAAGGGTGACAAAGTAAAACGATAAGTTGTCATAGAATCCCTCTATTACGGTGGATTAAATTTTCCAAACTTTCGCACAGTGGTAAAATCGCTACGTTTAAGTGGGCAGATTTTTAAATAGTTCGAACGAAACCTGGCAGGCAATTCCAAGTGCATACTTAAATAAATATGGGGGACTACCCTTCTTATTTAAATGCAATTATGACTTGAAACACTTAGATAAAAATCTTCCAGTTTTTACCGTGATATGCTAGATAATTTTTATGATCTACGTAGTAGTTACACAGATATGTATAAAAGTGAATTTATTCTTTGGAATAATAAACATATAACAGCAGAGAACACGTCTACTTTTTGGCGAAAGCTTTTTGAACGGTGCTGTAATTTTATTGACATGGGACCCCACGGGATTCTGAGTCCCTGACTGTTTTCTCGGGCCACCTCGCAGACTGTTTTGGTGGCCATGTTTGAGTTTAGTGCGAGAGCACGTGTTGGACAGTTTTCATTCCGTTTCTTTTTGAAAATATTTAAAGTTAGGGTGTAGAACTGTGTTAGAGACAGATTTACAACATGGTGTCAGACGTAGGCGATTTTTGACAAGTGAACGAATTGCAAGAAGGTACAGAAAATGTGACAAGTCGTGTACTAATGACCGGATGGATGGATGCACACGCATCGGAAAACTGGAGAAAGTTTTTAATGCAGTTGAAATTTACCTTGTGGCGAAAGCGAAAGATGAGAAACCTACCCTGTTAACTTCATTCACAGTGGCTCCCAACTGAATAGACAACAACAGATGAATGATACCGACCAGCGTGGATTTGTTATCCTGCCCTACGCCAAAGGTTTTTCCGAGAGACTCGCAAAAGTTCTTAGAGATTTCAACATCAAGGTTGTCCATAGGCCTATTCGCACCATCTTCAACTTACTCAAAAAGCCAAAAGACAAGATCGAGAAAGAGGCTTCCAGAGGAGTCGTATACAAGATCAAATGTAAAAACTGTGATTCCGTTTACGTTGGTCAGACATTACGCGCGCTGAAAACACGCATGAAAGAACACACAAAGGCCATAAAAACATTGGATAAAAACTCTTTGTTAACCAAACACCATGTGTTTCACGGTCACCAAAGAGATTTGGAGGATGTTGAAATCATTGACAAATCATCGACGTGAAGACAAAGACTAATTCTTGAAGCTTGGCATTCCGTGCGCGATAGAAACTCTATAAATGAACATATAGCGCTACCAAACGTATACAATAACATTAAGAGTTTTTAGTCTTTACGATACTCCAGAGACCACTGTTACACTTTGAAATTCTGTCGAGGTCTGATTTATTTATTTATCACACATCGTGTACATATTCCAAGCAGGACGCCGTAAGATATTTGCATTTTTATCTTTGCTGAAGAAGGCAACAGTAGTGGCCGAAACGTCCAGTATTTTTTTTTAGCCAGTGTCAACTTTTTAATTCTTCTTTTTTAACATGCCTGGCTACACACCCAACATTTTTAAAGGTAAACATGTTACTTCATTGTACTGGGCCAGACGCTATCAAGGAGTATAGTCATTTTGTTTTCAACGCGAGAGCAATGAGTGTTATGACAATGTCTGTAAGAAGTTTAAGAAACTATGTGAAGAAGCTAGGAATGTTATCTATGAGTGACTAGTGTTTAATCAGCGAAACCAGAAAGCAAGGAAACAGTGCTAAATGTGGATGCAAGTAGTACTGGACTTAGAGCAGTGATCAAGCAAGATGGTAAACCAGTTGCATTCAGCTCCAAGACACTAACTACAAGTGAGAGAAGATATGCCAACATTGAGAGAGAGCTGTTAGCTATTGTTTGGGGAGCAGAGAAATTTCACACATAGGTGTATGGGGGCAGAATTATTGTTGAGACAGATCACAAACCATTAGAGGCCATATTCAAGAAACCGTTGAATGCTGCTCCTCCCAGGCTACAAAGGATGCTGCTAAAACTTACCAAGTAAGACCTGGATGTTCTTTATGTTCCTGGGAAGAAACAAGCCATCTCAGACTGCCTTAGCAGAGCACCTCTTACTGAAACCGAACCAGTTAGTGAACCTGAAGATGTCATTGGAGTAAATCTTACTGAAAGACATGGATTTGAAAGAAGCTTTTGGCCCTGACAAAGTTGTTAAAGCAGTCAAACTTCACCTGAACATTTCCAAGAGAATCTATGATAAACAAAGTAAAGATATTCCTCCACTTGAGGTGGGAGACAAGGTACGAATTCGTCCAAACAGAGAGCGAGAATGGCGCAAAGCAGAAGTGTTGCCAAGGCCTTACCTCTTGGAAGATGACCAAAGGCGTAAGAAGAAAGAAATAGGCCGGAGACGGATCATCTCAGTTCCAAAAGATCATCCCATGCACCCACCGCTGCGTGATCCTGTAATTCCAACATGACATGACTCACCCAGGAGTCTACTTTTGCCTGAAACTGACCGACCGGCATCCACAGAAGCAGAAGTACCAACCAAATTCACAGCAGATGCACACAGGTCACCCATTACTACAAGATCTGAAACGCAAGTTAAAAAGCCAGAAAGACTCATAGAATCCTGTTAGAAGGGAGATGTTGTAATGTTATTGACTGGAGACCCCACGGGATTCTGAGTCCTTGACTGTTTTCTTGGGCCACCCCGCAGACTGTTTTGGTGGACATGTTTGAGTTTAGTGCGAGAGCACGTGTTGAACAGTTTTCACTCCGTTTCTTTCTTGAGAATATTTAAAGTTAAGGATTAGAACTGTGTAAGACACGATTTACAACAAACGGGGAATATGCTTTGTATGTGACTGTGGCGGATTACTTTTTTCGTTGTGTGACATTTAGCTTAGCGTTACATATTTTGAACATTTTCTTATAGCACGTAGACAGATCACGCAGTTGACACACGTGATCGCGTGAACATTAAACATGTGGTATTTTTGTTGAAGGAGAATTTTCTTTTATTGAGCGAAGTGTGGTTGTAGAGTTCGGTTTTGAAACCCGTTCGCTTTCTGGAAATCTGTATTTTTTATGGAACATTTAAAGGAGATCGATAAATTGACGACAGTGAACTGCTCGATGAAAATGGAAAATTTTATCTCTAGAAAAGTACCAACTTAAATACAACGTGCACTTAAATAACTTTCAATATTTTCAACTCATCCAGCCATCCCCAATCACTAAAAGAAAAATGCAATGGATAATGTTTCATCTGACAGAAGTATTCTTGAGGAATGCGATGTATTTCATCTCTCTGATAACAAAACAATCCTACTGACTAAAATGCGTAGCAAGGAGTACCACAAGTTTTTTCAGGAAAAGGTTACAACAGAATCTACAGCTGTGAAGTCTTGGTCTAAGTGGGGTCCTGATCTAACCCACTACTAAAGAACTTAAGAGATTTAAAATTAGAAATGACGATGCCAGCTTTCAGTGTCAAAGCGCTGATTTATTGGAACACACTTTTTGTTAATGCCTCGTAAGTGCTATCAAGAAGTATTATCCTGCTTCAATGTATCAGAAAATACACAAATAAATTTGTCGAACGAACGATTCCTATTTCAAAATTATACACTCTCTCCCGCTGTGCACCGAAGCCTACGCCGCCAACTAGGTTTGTATACACTACAAAGACTTCCTCTTCAGCTGTGTAACTTCCTCTCTTTCATTTCGTATATTCATTCATTCATTCATTCATTCATTCATTCATTCATTCATTCATTCATTCATTCATTCATTCATTCATTCATTCATTCATTCATTCATTCATTCATTCATCCATCCATCCATCCATTCATTCATTC
>NW_028145464.1:1047500-1060000 GCF_977016875.1 Pavona decussata
AAATTGGGCTTGGTATCTTTTTCTTTTCTTCATGGTAGCTTCAAATTAACCTGCGTAGCAGTCGTTTCCGTTTTCTTCAAGCCAAGCGGGGTAAGCGCGCGAGGGCATTGGGCAAAAAGGGGCAAAAAAGTAGGAGCGGAGGGGGGGGGGGGGGGGGTTGGGGGGACGGGCGGGGAAGGAAAGGAAACGCCTGCCGCTGAGCCCAGACATTTTACTGAACGCCCCCAAATGGCTTCGCTCCCTTGGGGCCTACACTGTCACGTCAAATGTCACATGAGAACCAATAATTTTTAACTTCTGGTAAATCTCAGCGAAAACAGAATCGCGGCGGGCAACTTGTTTACTTCAAGTTGCAATTTTTTAGAAGATTTTCTCGAACTTTACGTCGCTCGAACACAGCGTAGATAAAATTACCCAAGACAAATTTTACTTATGTTTTAGAATATGAACTCATTTGATTACAGCTGGAATTACAGACAGAATGAACTTGTCCCACATGGCTAAAATACTTCCTCGCGTTTCCAGGATAAATTTGTATTTCGCGTAGCGTGAAATACAAAGTCGTTCTTAATATTGAAAACTTCCTTTTCAGACCGTGATTAGAACTGAAATTTTCCTGTAAAGCATTTACTTTAGGCCTCCTCAATCTATTAATGATTACAGAGTTTGAATAAAAATTTCTTTGTTCGTACGCGAAACACGCTTTCAGACCAGCCAATTTTGCTTCCAGCTTTTCGTGTCTTTGAGAACGCCGACATCCAGAACAAATTTTCTTAATTTTTTTAAAATTCCGGTGGGATTTCGAAAAAACGAATAACACCATGTTTGTTGAGACGATAATACCTACCAACAAACCAAAACGCAATGAAAACTATATTTTGAGCGTGACCGAGAATTTCGATTTTGCTTGATGTTAATAGACATTCGCTCTTAAAGCAGTCTTTTGCTCCGGTTACAACTGAATTAACATATCTCCCTGCGAAAGTACTTTAGTCGTTTCCAAAGCAAAGCAAACTCGAAATCGAAAGGACACTCGAGAGTGTTCTTTTCCGCCTCGGCTATATTTTCATCTTTGACAAACGGTTAACCGGATGTCATTTTGGTCTATGAGTTTGATTGGCCAATGGTGATACATCATTGCCTCCCGTTCGCTGACGAACGGCGTTCGGTAAAATGTCTGGGCTCAGCGCCAGGCGTTTCCTTTCCTCCCCCCTCCCCCCCCCCCCCCCCTTCCCTCTGCTCCTACATTTTTGCTCCTTGCCCAATGCCCTCGCGCGCTTGCCCCGCTTGGCTTGAAGGAAACGGAAACGACTGCTACGCAGGCTATCTTCAAATCTGCGCATTAATTTATTCATTACACTCTGCTCTCTCCTAGAGGGGATCAATTGTTCTGATTGTCTCCAACTAAACCGGCCCAATCAAAATCAGTTCTCGGTGCGTATATCACGAGGGAGGGGGGGGGGGGACCTACTCATCCCTACCTGTGTGAAGTCAAATCATCATTTGAGGCTGGGGCCAAAAGGTTGTTGTTGTGTTGTTGTTGTTTTTTTAAAATGGCGGCCACGTGTATGAATTTAAGACTCTAATCTGTCATTTTCAGAGAGAAAACAAACCTTTTTAAAGCAGTTAATCAAAAGAATAACTTCTAAGTAGTACTCGACAGTTTAAACGGTGGAAATCGAATAATTCAATGTGAAGGAAACTAGACCAGAGGTCATTACTGGTTCGTGACGCTGCAGACGTTGTCGTTCTGATGCCCAAACGCTACTGGTAATCGACCTAACAAAAGAAGGAAAGATTTGATTGTAAATTGTATATTTCTACTAAAAGTTTTCGTTTAGGAAACCTTTGTGTCTGTTTGTCTTGCTGTTTTCTTGGTAAAAACAACTTACTTATACTGAAGGATAAGGTTTTTAATCGATGCTCCTAACAATAACGAGAGTTTCCAGTATTTGTTAGATTGTTGTTATCTCATGGTTTCATTAACAGGTAACAAAATTGATTGATAACTAATTATAACTACTAAAAAGTCATCATTTTATGGAATCAACGATCTCGAACTCCGACAGGTAATCAGCCATTCAATTAATAGTGAATGCTTACATCGACCTAAGTATCCCGCTTAACGCTCTAATAGGCGTCTTGTTCCATTGAAATTGACCTGCTCCTTCCTCCCATCAAAGGGGCACTGTTCTTATAGTTCGGTTATCGTTCGTTGGAAGAAGCCGTAGCGAGGTGAAAGCACTTGATCGCGGCCCTGAATAATTTCGGTTTTTCAACCCAAACAAATCCGATCAAGGTTTTAGCTTTTGACACAAATAATCTTTTGCTGTATCTTGTAAGAAACGAAAGTTGACCTTTAGACTGTAGCACTTGATTTCCAAGTATTTTTGGCACGAACCACACGGCTTAAACAGGTAAACTCCAAAGAGCCTAAAACAACTCGCTGTTCAGTTGCGGCACAAAATGAAGAAAGCAACTAAATGTAGAAATGGCATTCTCAGCCAATCAGGAGCAAGTATTTTCGCCGCTTGACCAATCAGAAGTGAGTAATTTTGCTCTCGGTGAAAGAAGATTTAAGAGAAATTCCCTTTGTTTTGACTCATCAGGATTCAGTATTTTTGACTTCTATGCTATAAAGACAATTTAAAAATACCGTCCTTTATCTGTGGTGGTGTTAGTTGAGGCTTCTAAAGTGGTGAAGAGACTACACAATTTCAAACCCCAAACTGCATCTGCATCTGCTCTCTTACCCAAAGCTTGTTATTTGTTATGCAAGATCCGTATCATCAGAATGTAAAAAAAAAATGTGTATATACATATACACTTTTCTGCTTTGAAGCTCAAGGTGTTACATTCATTTATTTTATAAGTGCTGAGTACAGAGATGACAGTGATGAAAAGATCGTTCTGTTTTTAGTCACGGCCAATCAGTGACGCAAACGATGAAATTTCACTAGTAAAAAATCGTCATTCGCGGCGTCTGATTGGACGAACGATGTTTTTCACTAGTAAAAAGTGATCGTACAGGAAGCCACGTCATTCTTGGTGTGAAAACTGGCAAGCAGCGTTTTTATTTTCAAGATGTCGGAAAGGTTTGTGGACGCCGGTTTCGCTGACTTTTATTGCAGAACAAGAAAACAAAGCCACGCTACAAAAAACACAACGTGATGTAAAACTTTGGCAAAGTTTTTTGTAAAACTTTTGTGAAGAATCGCAAACTCAATCGTTCGCTGCGCTCACTCGTTTGTTTGTGATTCTTCACAACTCGTGAATAAATATCGTATGTACTCAACAGCCATGAAGTAATCTCTATATTTTGTTCTGTGGTTATTGAATACAATAAATTGACAAGTTGTTTATAAAAAACTACAACAACAAAAAAACAATAGAGTTGATGTTCGCGGGCGTAAATATGTTTTTTTGCCCGACTCAGGTAAAATGAATTCTGAGAAGGACCAAAAACATATTTACGCTCAAGAACATCAACCCTTTTACTATTATCAGTGGGGACTGGCAGCGTGGCCTGGAACCGAGTTTACACGATCGCCCCAGTAAAGAAACCAGTTGTAACACAGGTCACCAAAGCGTATGTGACACAGGATACCATGCAAGCGTGATTTAAGAGTTTGTATGGAGTTAAAATTAAATCGAAATTTAGACAACAATTTTCCCTAAAAATCCCACAAAAAATATACTCAAGTCTGAAAAAACTTACCCGGTGTGTTTTGCTGTGTTTTCAATGCTTCTCAGTGCTTCTAAACGCTGTTTAGAGCGGTTTATCTCTCAGCAGCTGTTCCACCTGCATCACTGTATTATGTTAATGGAAAGGTAGGAAACTTCAAGTCGAATTTGAATAACATTTGGCCCGTCATTTGGGGAGAGCACTTCGAAAACCTCGCTAAAATTTGCTTGAAACTTAACCTCTCGCTTACCTGCCTCACCATATGGCAAGAAGGATGATGTGCGGTCCCTCCTGGGTAGCTCATTTACGGAGAAGTTCATTTATTGAGACACAGGCCTTCGTTGAAAACAAAGTTCATTTCAAATCGGGTGCCATTTTTGCCGCCGACAGAGCCGTGTCGCTGGAATGTTGGAACAAACTCACGGTCAAACCTAGGCACGAGTACTAAAATGTGCCCAGCCGGGGAAATCCACGGGAAGCCTTTGGCACGTAACAAACCACACACACCCCCTCTCGGCTAAGTGCAGTTCTTTACCAGCCAGCCGACCTTGTTGTGGGCTTTTTCAGTAACGCGTAAAACATTATTTTGTTCATCAGTTAGCCTGCAAGATGGTATAATTGAGCTAGGTTTGCATTAACGTGACAAAAGAATATAAATAAATATACAACTTATACCGAATTACCTCGACATATTTGCTCATCCACGAAAGTGACTACATCTTGCAGCGGATGTAACTTCGTAAGTTTGATTATATTGACTGTGACCTACCGAAAACGACTAAACACTCATCGCCAGATCTTGTCAAACGACTTAGATTATTTTTTCTTCCTGCCCTCCTGCTCTCAAGGAATAAACCGGTAATGAGAACTTCGAAATACAAAAGGTTTAATGAGCAAAACATTGACCTTAAACGTTTTTTAAAAAATGTTGCCGTTCTCGGCAAAACAACAACTTTGCGAAATTCAAGGTTTTTTGGAGAGTGTGTATACAAAGACAAATTTTCAGTTTCTTTCAGTCAGCTTTTATTCAATAAAAACCAACTCGTAAGTTAACGAGTTGGAAAATTGCGAAGTCAATTCATAACAAAAAAAATTAACACAAAAACCAATTTATATTCTCAAGAGACGTTTCTTGCTGTCACGCCAAGCACGGCTGGCTGGTACAGAACTGCACTTAGCCGGGAGGGGGTGTGCGTGGTTTGTTACGTGCCAAAGGCTTCCCGTGGATTTCCCCGGCTGGGCACATTTTAGTACTCGTGCCTAGGTTTGACCGTGAGTTTGTTCAAACATTCCAGCGACACGGCTCTGTCGGCGGCAAAAATGGCACCCGATTTGAAATGAACTTTGTTTTCAACGAAGGCCTGCGTCTCAATAAATGAACTCCTCCGTAAATGAGCTACCCAGGAGGGACCGCACATCATCCTTCTTGCCATATGGAGAGACAGTTAAGCGAGTGCTTAAGTTTTAAGCAAATTTTAGCGAGGTTTTCGAAGCGCTCTCCTAAAATGACGGGCCAAATTTTATTCAAATTCGACTTTTAGTTTCCTACCTTGTCATTAACATAATACAGTGATGCACGTGGAACAGCTGCTGAGAGATAAACCGCTCTAAACAGCGTTTAGAAGCACTGAGAAGCATTGAAAACACAGCAAAACACACCGGGTAAGGTTTTTCAGACTAAACTATATTTTTGGTGAGTTTTGTGGGAACATTGTTGTCTAAATTTCGATTTAATTTTAACTCCATACAAACTCTTAAATCACGCTTGCATGGTAGCCTGTGTCACATACGCTTTGGTGACCTGTGGTTGTAAGGGCTGTTGTCCAGCATCCGATTGTTATCAGAAATAATGCTTATTTGTAAGTCATCAGGAACTGATTCCAACGGAGTAAGTTTATGACCAACTATTCGACACGAAACAATCATAAGCACGCCGTATAAGTCACTGTTAATACTTTTTATTATATAAAATTTAGTGGTATACCGAGTGGTAGAAAATCGATAAAAACGCTATCCCGCCAGTGGCGATATCATTTTTATCCACACATGTGTGATATCATTTTTGACCAATCAGCTCGCAGTATTTTCGCGCGCTGTCAAGCACTTGTGGTTTTCCGAAGGGTTTCCGCCGCTGTCGTTTGGTCTTTTGGGAGTTTTTGAGTTGGTCTTTTCGCGAGTCGAAGGTTTATTCTAAAATGGAGACAAGCTCAAGCAGATTTGTTGAGATCACAGATAAGAAACTGATCGAATTCGTAGAAGCTAGAACAAGAAAATCCGAATACAAAGAGGAAACCTGCGTACGACGTCGAGTTGTGTGAGGGTAGTTGAAAGCAGCGATGAAAGCTAGGACGGTATGTTCAGATTTACTTGTTACTGTAAGCCAAATTTGTAACCATATTTAATATGCCATTAGTTTATACGAGGGACCTACCTGTTTATCCGTTTTCTATTTATATAGATTTTATTTGTGGCCTTTTCGCTTAGTCTTACTTTGTATTGACATAACTCGGCCTGGTTTACCATTGATACAAATAATCAACTGACTGTAAACTTTATATGTACTCAATTTCAAACCTTAGTTTTTGAAATAAAGAACAAAGCATATTTTGCTGTATTGTGAAGATTTTATATAATAAAAAGAAAATTACATGGTCGCTTGGAGATACGAAATTTCTCTTCGAGTGGCGAACGAGTGAAATATTTTTCAACACTCGAAGAGAAATTTCGTATATGTAATATCCTCTATGAAACGTAGCATAATTTTTTCTATGCCCGTCAGTTGAAAATATTTAAAATGTTTTACCAAGAAAGTTAAATCATTGTCGCGTTTGTTCCAGTTAACTTTGTACAAAAAAACAAAATTCAAAAAGCAAGCAGAATAGAATTAAAGAACTACCAGGAACTCTGTGATTTTACTTGAATATTAGCGTAGAAAACAATCCGCGCCCCGATGTCGCTTGCAACAAGCTGTGAGGACGAGTTGTCTTGTTAAATTTCGGTCACTGAGCTAAACCATGCCGATGAAGCGGCTTCGAAATTTAACAAACTGGGCTAGTTGTTCTTTAATCTTCATCAAGAAATAAATTGAAATAAGTAGAATGGCACAGAAGCAAATTGCGAAATGTTGGAATACGGAATACTGTCGCGTATGTTTCGAACGATCGAGGTTCAACGTTCTTCTTGTTTGAAAATTTTGGAAAAATACGAATTCAATCAGTTTGGTACGCGATCAGCAGAAACTCTAAATAATCCAATAGAAGGCGGTCAAATAAAGTGAGATAAATTAATAGAATAGAAATTAACACAATGTTAATTCTAACTAGCCCAGGAGGGGAGAACGGATTCTGCCCGCGGCAACTTTGAACCTGAATAACCTTTTTTTTTTTTTAATATTTGAGCAAACGGCCTAAAACTTCAAGACCTTCTCGGGAATTTATCTGGGAACAAATTGATGTCATCAGTTACTGTTCATTGACTGTTGTTGCCATGGCAACTAATTTTTCAGAAAAATGTAAAATTCCTTTTTAAAATAAAGAAAAAATACTTTTCTCCTGTAAGTTTTATGTCTTTAGTCCATTTGTTATTGTCCCTTTATTGGTTCCAATTACTTTTTGTTCACTTTCGGCGCTAATCTGTAGTTTTAGGGAAATCCAGTTATCCAAAATGGCGGATCCAAGGTGGCCGCCATTTGACAATCATGATGTCATTTTTTCGTCCTATGAGGCCATCACCTCTCGTTGCGGACCCTCTAGGAAACATCTTTGGATGTACTATCTCTCCTCCGAGTCTCATTGTCATAGCTTTTATACTTGCAAAGTTATGGAGGGTGGGGGAATCCGCCCACCCCCCGTGTCCCCCGGCCGCGGAAGACGGAAAAAGCCCGGTCTAGATAGGGTTAAACGGAAGGAAAATAAGTTAAATCAACGAAAAAAAAAAATACTCACCTGAAAACCGGTTGTCACTCCGCTTAAGGCTGAAAACTGAAAACTGAAGAAATCAAGAATGTGAGACCCTTAATTACCTTATAAGCAAGATTATTATTGATAATCTGCTCGCTGCGCAGCAATAACGTCGCTCAAACGTCTGACCAAGTTATGAAACTCAACACTGAAGAGCTTGTAATACTACTCATGAAAAAATGCTCTACACTTTACTTGCTGACATGAGAGTTGAATTAATCCTTCAGTCGATCCTTGTTCTGTTTGTCGTTTCAGCACCGAGTGCTCCTGCCTTCCTCAACCACACAGACATAGCGCCTAGCGTGCAACATGGCCCAAGAGTACGTGTGACCTGGAGTGGGCCTGGTTTTGAAAATGGAATAATCAGGAATTACACTCTGTTCTATAGCCACCGTGAAGATGTACAAAGCGTCCACACAGTGACCTTTGGACCAGACACGTTTAGTTACGTAGTTGATGTGTTGGGTGGTATAAACTATCAGTTCTTCGTCAGGGCAGTGACAATCAAACCTGGGACAAACACCTCAATATCTGTGAATACCCGTGAATATGGTAAGAATAAATAATAAAATTCAACCAAACGTGATCTCGGTATCAGCAATTGAAGACATGGAGATAAGAGTGGAATATGCAATTTTGAAGACTTCACTGGAAAAATCAGAAAGGTCACTCCACAAACAAGGCACAGTCACGAATACACAAAAATATCAATCCATTATCACAACGAGGCGTGTGTGAGATTTTTTTACAGGAAACCCTCCCTCTTTCCTTCCGCATAGCCTTCCTCCCAGATTTCCCCCTCCCTTTCCAAACGAAAAGGTCCTTTTTTGCTGCCGAAGTTTACTTGGGATTTTAGAGGGCATTGAAAACGTACCTATTCAGGCAGGCGTATAGCCTGTAGCATGTTCATGTATTTTTCCGCTCATATTAATGTATATTTTTCTCTCTTTCTCCATTTAATCTTTGTCAGTACAATGGAATGTAATTTTAGCTCTCACTCTCAATGTGTAAAGTAGGTTTTATAATGCCGTAATTTTTGTAAGTACCAGTGTTGAAATTAGACAGCATTTGCCTTTTTACTAATTACGTCTATTTATACCCTTCTTAGCACCCGTAGCTGGTCCAGATTACGTTTCCTCCTCAGAACTGAACGAAACAACTTTCAACATTTCGTGGGCTCCTCTAACAAGAGACAAGAGTTATGGCACAATTAAGGTGTATGAAGTAATGTTCAGTGAAATGAGATCAAAGCAATCTGTTGGCACCATCAGTAGCTACAATTCGACAAAAACATTCTTAGTCCTGTCTGGATTACAGATGTGTTCTACATACCACATATATGTGCGAGCCTATACTGTAGCAGGTCCTGGACCCGCTGGTAATTACTTGATTTTGAAAACGTCAGGTAAATGCAACTACTACTTTTTTCTGTACTTAGACTTAAAAAAAATATCCCTCTAAATCCATCGTCTCGCAAACAAAAGAAGCCCGCCCTCGTCATCCTTCATCGTCTATATAACTTTCCTCTAAATACACTCGATTGCCAAAACGTTGACAATCAAGAGCCCTTTGTATGCTATAAAATATAGAGAAGTCACGTGTCAACTATAACGTGTTATGATGTAATTAATTTGTACGACGGCCTTAATAATAAGAACCATGTGCGAAACCTTCAACCAAACGCCTGCCACCAAAACCCTACTTGGAGAGGTTCACAAAACATTACCTGTGGCATCGGTGACTTCAGGGCACACATTCTCTGCCCTCCGTCGACTCAAGAAGTACATAAGAAGCACCCTGAATCTGGATCGTCTGAACAACTGCCTACTTATGCATTGTCACAAATCGCTTACCGACACACTGGACACTGTTTTAAAAGATTGCAAAAAGGTTTGCTTGTGCCAACGATTTACGCGGGTAATTGAGTAGGGATATGCGCTTGGCTTGGTGTACGATCCCCCCCCCCCTCCCCCCTACAACCACCACCACCACCACCACGTTTCGAAACGCTCTGCGTTCTCTGAAATCTTGATTGATTTCTGTAAAATTAATCAATTGAACAGAAAATTATTTGGAATCAATAAAGGATTGCTAAAATATGCTGAAAAATAAAAATGTCAAATAAAATTTGCAAAACAAATAAGTTTCTTGAGAAAAATCTCACCGATTTTGTATCCAGCCCTCTTGTACTCTTGAGGTTACTAACCCGGTCTAGAATTTAATATGCAACGTTTCTCTTAAATACCCAGGAACTCAAAAAAATCCCAAGAAAGAAAATTGTTAGGTTCACGTTTCATTGCAGCTACAAATGATGAACATCAATGTTTCTTCGAAGTATAATCTAAACTCACTTGAAATAAATGTCAAGGGAGATGTAGCAGACTCGGCTGTTAAACTGTTTTTCACTACACGCTCGTCTGCCAATTGTGTCGGTAGTAAATGAACTTTCCATGAACTGGGATTTTTAACAAACTCCGTTTGAGTAAAATGTACGTCAAGCATAAGCTTATGTGTGCAGTTATGTGCCTGTCTTTCACCAACAGTCACATTCAATATAGCTTTAAATTATATAACCTTTTAACACCAATACCATGAACTGAAAAACGTACTTGTCGTCACCAGCACCGGGAACACCCACAGAGTTGACGATAGACATTGGAAAAACAGAAGGGATATTGAAATGGAACAAGCCATCAGTAAGACCAGACGCCGTCACCGAGTATACAGTAAGAAGGAGTTGTTTATTTACCAGAATTGAAGGATTGAAACGTTAAATAACTGTTCTCCGAGTACAAAGGGAAATAGCTATAGAAAAGCTTCTAAAAGTCGCGCAGGACCCTTGCATATGAAAAATTCATGAGCCAAATTTCTGTGCTAGGTGTTACTCTCACTCTTCAATTTTCACAACTTGTTTGAAAAGCTGCTGTTTTTCTGTTCTGAACCAGTAGTATACCGAACTCTAAGGAAAAAAAAAACCTTTTTGAAATTGTAAATGGTTGACTAATTTTATAGATCGACAATGTACTGACGCTGTTTCATTGACGGGTACGTGTATTTCAATGTTTAGCAGTTTTAAAATTTAGTAACTTCCGTTTCACTGTTCAAGGCCACTGCTTTTTTGTCTCTACGCTTCCCTGAATTTGAGTGAAAGCGCCCTAAATTTTGCTATTTCGATGTGTAACAGGTCCCCGCGTGTAAACCCTTCAAGGGACTTGTCCCCACAACTTGTCCTATCGTGTAAACCTAACTGCAGACTAGTTCCTGAAACAAGTCTCTGAGACTAGTCTCTTCGTGTGTGCCGACCATAATGTGGTCATAATTTCATTGGAAATACCAGTAGGGTCTATCGATAGGTCGAGCGCCTCTTTTTCTTTCGCATTTGTAGTAGTCTAGTTCAATAGCAAAAGAAAGCAAACTGCTGGCCCCTTCGTAGCATGGGTTTCTTTAGATGAAATCGATAAATATCTTTATGCTCCCATTTAAGTTGATTAGTTAATTAACATCGGATAATTTCATGATTTCTGTTAGGGTCTTTGAGCAGAACAGCATAGGCTGGCTTAGTGTCCCTGGATAGATAAATGAATCTTTACAGTTGTGTCCCTGGATAGATAAATGAATCTGTACAGTTCACCAATTGTAGTGAATACTCTTGTAAAATAAATGGCCATCTCCATCTACCCTCTTTTAAAGTCGTCGCTTAGAGACTTAACTGCGATATGCAGAGTCATCCCTGGCGAGTACAAATGGACAAATTATCACCCACGAATAGTATTTGAGGCTTTTATAGACTAATGTGTGGCTCTTTTTATTATTAAGGTGAATTACTCTGGAACAAAGGAGTACGATGAAGCATTTTCAGATATTAAATCAAAAAGTGTAGGGAAATCGACACAATACACGGTGACGGGTTTGTTTCCAGGCACTTCCTACAAATTCAAGGTTTATGCGACCTCTGCATGTGGAGATAGTTCTCCTTTAACATCAGATGTGAAAACAAAGATGGCAGGTACCAACATTTTTTTTTTTTTTTTTACTCTTTATTTTTATTGAAAGAATCAACGAAATTTCAACGAAATGTTTAAAAAAAATGAACTTTACCAGAGCTAGAAGGTAAAATTTAAATCATTTTAATAATTTTCAAATCACGGAGGTGGGCGCTAAACATAAAGCCAGGGCTGCGCCTATGGCTCGAACCGTGGACTTTGAGATTAAAGTTTCACAACAAGTGGTTTGACTCCAAGCCATGCAAATAAATTTCCTATATGAACTTGATGAACTATGCAGATAGTTACATCTTCAGACCGCTCAGAATAACAAACGTGTCCTAGATTAGTGAAACTTATGGTAGAGAATTATTTTTCGTTAGATATTGACCTGTTAAACCTCCTTATTTCATGTTATACTTTGAAGTTCGCTGATGATGCCTTATCAGCGATCAAAAGAAACTGAACGACGGCACTAATTCCCGTAATTCTTTTAGAATTTATTTACACCCTTATTGTTAAGTGTGGTAGGGGTAGATGCCTTTGGGACCGCCGACAAGTTCTCGCTTACCTTCCACTAGATGTTAAAGTCAAAGCCTCCTGCTTCCCCACTCCTTGATGTCCACTAAGAGTTATCCCTGTTCTTGGTTTGTCTATGGCCATTTAGTCGAGTAAATATAGTTTGCGAGACTGGTTTGTCAAACAATCGGCAACATTAATTGTAAAGTGCTATTTAATAATGAGACTGGCGGTTCTCCGTACTTTCTTGACGATCTAAATCTTCCTCCATGCACATAAAATTCTATAGGCCACCGAGACTGGAAGAAGAACAGGCCACCACGTTTAAACACCTTTTCCTCACGCTCCAGCGAG
>NW_028145464.1:1065000-1072500 GCF_977016875.1 Pavona decussata
TGAATATATGAAAATTAAGATATTTGAACTGAAGAAGAAGGATGAATAAGTGAATGATCATCGCAGTTATATACCGTATCGCACAGGTCATGTGCTCGAATCCCGTTCAAGCCTGAATTTTTTACATAACTGCGATGATCATTCACTTATTCATTCCTTCTTCCGCAGTTCAAATACACGAATTTTCATATATTCACTTTCATCAGTTTACTTAAAAGTTACCAATAATAATTTTATTTGAATATAGAACCTTCCAGGAGGGATGCTGTCACCCTGGGAGGTGGCCAAGAAGAACAAAGCTAAAAACCGTTATGGCAACATAGTCTCATGTAAGTACACTTGAAAGATGACTTGGTTTTCTCGTTAACATTTATTTTCACTTAGTTAGTTCGTCATTTGATCAGTTACTCAGTTAATTATTTATTCCTTTCTCGATCAGTGACAAATAGTTAGTCAGTCAGTCGGTCAGTCAGTCAGTCAGTCAGTCAGTCAGTCAGTCAGTTAGTTAGTTAGTTAGTTAGTTAGTTAGTTAGTTAGTTAGTTAGTTATTTAGTTATTTAGTTAGTTAGTTAGTTAGCGAGCGAGTCAGTCAGTTTAAGTCAGACAGTGAGTCAGTCAGTTAGTAAAACAGTTAGTCATTTAGTTAATCAGTTAGTTATTAAGTTAGACGGTTGGTCGGTTGGTTGGTTAGTTTTAGTTTACTTTTCCTGGAAAGGAGCAGTCTGGTCTGTTTTCAAGGATTAGAGATGCGGTGGGTTAGCCAAGTGGTTAGAGCAAATAGTTTATACGTATAATTATTATTATTATTATTATTATTATTATTATTATTATTATTATTATTATTATTATTATTATTATTATTATTATATTCCAAGCAAAATTGATATTTACAAGTTAAAAGTAGAAAAAAGAGCTATTAAAACCTATTTACAATTCAATATTTAAAATTCATTTCGATTAAAAAAAAGCGACTATTTCCAAGCACAACAGAGCTATTTTCAAGCACAATTTTTTTAACAATAGTAAGACTAAAGTTTTGATGAAATAAAAAAGTTGTTAAAAAGATCCTAAAATACTAATTTACAACGTTATTATTATTATTATTATTATTATTATTATTATTATTATTATTATAATCTTGTGATGACGGGACAAGTCAATTCGGCGTTACGATATTTAAGTAATGATCAAGTGGGGGGATCCTACCCCTTTCTGATGACGTCATGGAGCAGTTGAAGGAAAAACACCCTGAGCCACAGGGTGTCCAATTAAGGTCTCTCCTGTTTGGCCCTGTTGAGGACATTTTCGACACTCAGTACTATGACTTCAATGGAGACATGGTTAGGGACGCCGCTCTAAGAACTAAGGGCTCAGGCGGGCCCTCCAGTATAGATGCAAACGGCTTCAGAAGAATTCTTACTTGTAAATCCTTTAAGATAAGATAAGATAAGATAAGATAAGATAAGATAAGATAAGATAAGATAAGATAAGATAAGATGAGACCCCTTCCAATAACAACAAAAACAACAACACTTCATTTCATGGCAACAATATTAATTAAACACTTATTTATCTGTAACTAGCAAATGCTAACTCTAGGCGAGTAAGTAATACATACGACAATTTACAGAGTTCAAACCATAAAAAAGACAGTACTATGAATAGAACCAACATAAACCCCTTTCTTTACAGATGATCATTCTCGTGTTGTATTGGAGCCAACAGAAGGAGACCCATCTGACTACATTAACGCAAGCTACATTCCGGTACGCAATAGGAATACGTGTGCTGCCTTTTATCGATGCGTTGACCAGTTCAAAGACATTATTTCAAGTTCAAGTATTTCCTTATTCAAACATATTTTAGATATGGCTTTGGCTCTAAAATGAGGCAGTTCTCGGAGAGGAGGGAGGGGGGTGGGGTACTCTGTTACACAACTGACGGGCAGGTCGTTCCTTGCAAAAAAGTCCACCACGGCCAGAATTTTTTACATTCTAGTAATTGCTACAGATGCATTTTTTAAGTATTGTCTTAAGGAAAGAATGATTAAGGTCATATAGTCACAAATATCTGTAAATAAAGAATCGTTGTCTATCCTGATTTGCTCTGACGAATGGCTAGAGCTCGAAACGTTAGCACTCGAATCTCTTTACGGTGGCCAATTTACCTAAGTTACCAACTCTGTTGATAAACCAAACATTAGTATCCTTAGAGGCAACTTAACCCTGCTGCGTAATCATTACACTGAAAAATAGCAAACAATTGCCTCGATGCTCCAATAGGGAATGCTGAAAATACTAAAAAGTTTCATACTGACTGTTCGTTATTCGGTAGTCGTCGAACACTTTCTCTTTACATTAAATTTTGAGGTGGTAAACATAAATTAGTTTAACGCTTGCGATCTGTTTTGTTCAAAGACGTATGACGAGGAGTCGATGTGTTACATCGCAACTCAAGGTAAGCACAGTCAACTTGATATCTTGTTTTTGTACAATGACAGCTTTTAAATGAGAAAAAAAAGTTTTTTGATGTTATTGTTATTAAACTTGACCCCATTCCGTCTTTTTGATGAAGGTCGGAGCATAATAGGCGGCAGTCACTGGCACAAAACGCCGGGACGGCGTGAATGGCGGTGAATGTGTCCATTCTCTTTCTTTTGCATAATAATAAGCTTTAGTCATCCATCTTAAAATAAATATACAATGGATTTACATAATTGGATGTAAAGTTTGAAAAAATAGACAATCATAAACAAAGGAGCCTTGCGGCCCGCGCCATAAAAGAGTTCGCATGTCTTTTGGTTCTTGACCTTTGTATTGCTACTGGTCCTGGCATTGATCCCAGGTTATAGCTGTAGCTAGTATTTGGCTTTGTAGTGAGAATTTGATTTGGGTGGTTTTTATTATTTACATTTCTTTCCAATTCACGCTTTGTCGCTACTTTTCGTCTTTCCTCCAACGTCGGGGTTGATCTCCAAACCCCTTTCTTGTGTGGACTCAAACTCATCTGCAAGGTATTTCGGCAGACCGCCCCTAGCTGAGGAAGCATATTCGAAGAGTGGGTGTATCTTGGTACATACCCGTTTTAATGAAAAAAATCCATATAACTGCGACGTCATTTGTCGTCGCAACAGGCCCATGCACAAGAACTCGACCGGCTTTGAATTCGTGCGTCAGGTCTCGGGAACAAAACGACACAAAGTTTAATTGCCGCCAACTTGTCTCTGCCTCAAAATTATAAAAAGTGAACAAACGGGAAAGCGTTGATGATACATCAGTAAGTCGTCCTTCAAAATCTCGGCCAGATCCAATCTGCAGTGGTATAAGCAACGTAGTTACTTAGGATTCAGCAGCATGAGCAGCAGTCAACGAAAATTCTTGTTCATTTTCTCAACAACGATTATGTGGAAAATCCAGAGGAGGAAAGTCGTCCCTTTGGCTCCGTATCGCCCTTCGAGGGCACAGGTAAACCCCTTCGTGTGCGCCAGACAAATTCTTGTCTCAGCAATCGGCGATCTCTCATGGAGCGGCTGATCACGGCAGAGATCTCTCTAGGGCGTTTGCCCTTGTCTGTCCCGAATAGAAAAACTTTATACTCCATCTCCAAACTAAAACATCTCACCGACCATACGCTTTATTAAAAGTAAAACTGTGGCTGTAAAGACCTCACTTCGATGCCATCCCATTCTATTTTACTCTATTCTTAACTATCCGTATTTTTCTTGCTGTATGACCATTATGCGCTGCCATCTTGCATTTCAGCGCCAGAAAGACTCTGGACACGAGGTTGCACAACTTGGCCTTTGTACAGCAGTAGTGTACCCTTCGGGACTGAACGTTTATTTGGTTTGAAATTTGTAAATCGGCCTGGAGAAGTGGCTCTTGTTTTTGTCCATACTTTGTAACAGTTCTTCCCAACATTGCATTTTTAGGTCCAACTTCTGTGACGGTGTCTGATTTTTGGCGAATGATCTGGCAAGAGAACTGCACCATTATTGTTATGCTTACAAACCTAGTGGAACAAGGAAAGGTATTAGTTGTAGTAGTCTAGTTTCTCTTAATCTTAACCGATTCAACGATGTTACGTTCAACGTATACATAGAACACCAAACAAAAAGTTAGATATTCCAAAACCAAAGACGGTGGGCTCTATTTAATGATTCCAGGAGCCATAGTGGCATTTCCGAACATCAACCCCTCCTAAAACATGTTCACTCAACATGATCGCTCAAATTTCACACGCCAGAAAATACGCCCAGGGTCTGTAAGGGTTAGTTGTGTTAAGTAGTGTGAAGACCTTAGCTTCCTTGATTGCATAACAAGTAATCGGTGAATTGAATTTTTTCCAGGCCAAATGTCACCAGTATTGGCCAGACAGTACTTCTAAATTTGGCGCCATTACAGTTACGTTACAAAAGACTGAAACCTTTGCTGATTACGTTATTCGAACGCTGGTTGCAATTAAGGTAAGAAAATGTAACTTTAAAGTGCACATAACCCCCCTTTTTTTTTTTCGCTGAAATAAATCTTTGCTCCTGTTCGAAACGCATTGAGCCTTTTTGCGCCTTTTTTCTTGACTTTTTATAGGCTGTAAAAGTTACGAAATCTAGCCATCATCTGTCCCATGACCGAGCTAGTAAGGGGCATGGATTTATTCCTTACTTGACGTCACAAACTGATTTACATTGTATTGCCTTCATGAAAATGCATGCAAAAGCAGTTCGTGGCGTCATGTAAGGAATAGACCCATGCCCCCTACCAGCTCGGTCATGGGACAGATGATGGCTAGATTTCGTAACTTTTGAAGCGTAGTCAAAATTTAGTTGAAAAAAGGTGCAAAAAGGCTCAATGCGTCTCGAACAGGTGCAAAGATTTATTTAAGCGAAAAACATTTTTTGGGGTTATGTGCACTTTAAGTATGTTAAGCCGGCAGATGTGAAAGCGTGCAAATTTTTTTTTTTCTTTTTCTAGTTCTTGCTGTAAAGTTACTATCACGGGTTGGCTACTCAATCCCTTGGACGTTCAAAGAAGACTAGCTCCCCCTCTATTTCCCATTTTCCATTTTGCAAAGCGTTCAACCCTGATATTAGGAAGAAGTTCTAATTCTTGTTGGTAGTTTGAAAGTGTATGATGGGGCGTTTTTGCGCATTACAGTTCGGGTGTAATAATATTTTGGTGTTGACTTTTTCTCTCCCATTTGCTTCAACAAATCAGTAACAGTGCAGCTGAGCTATCACAGCCAGTGAGCTTGATATAAACATTTAACCGGACTTAAAAGATTGACTTCGCCAGAGATTCTCAAAAATTATGTCCCAACAACGAGTAGCCTTTTAATAAAGATTAATTTTAAACGAACGATCAAACAACAGCCATCAATACTCCTGGAATCAATTCATTTTACTCATGTGATTACATTTTAGAACTCAGAAAAGCGGGAGGTAGTTCAGTTTCATTACACAACGTGGCCAGACAGGGGTGTTCCTCATCATTCCACAGCGTTATTGGCATTCAGGTGGAAAGTTCATGCCAGACACCAACTTAATCAAGGACCGCTTGTTGTGCATTGCAGGTAACAACCGTGGCTGCGTAATATAGTTGGGAAAATAATCTGTTAAACGGTTAATTTACACGTATCAATTAACCAGGCTAATTTGGTCCAATTTGACAAAGAAAGGGAGTGGATGGACGAAAGTTTACCCGATTTATGAAAATCCGTGACTGTGCTACAAATGTTCGGAATCAGGCCGATTTTCACCGCCTCATTCCTCAAAAGAAGAAGAAATTGGCCGACAAATTGTAACGTGTAAATTAGCTCATGTGACTGAATCTACCGATTCGGCCATTAAAGCGTTAATTTAGCCTTAAGTTGTCGTTAAATTTTCTCGGAGTTTCTCGTGTAATGATTGTTGCAACTCGATGCTTTGTTAAACAAGCTGCCGCATATAGCAAACCTTATTTTAAAATGGCTTCTACTTTAATATTCTATTGTTTTCACTCAAATTAGTTAATTACCCTCTCTTGGCTAGTTCAAGGTATTTTTTTTAGCTGAAGAACTAGGTACACAGGGGCTTATTTTAATACGTCGAGCAAAATAATATTAAAATGGTAGCCATTTTCGAGCAGGCTGTATTCTGCAGTGTGTAACATTTTTATGTCGTAACTCGTCTCTAAATTTGAGGTCTCACCCAAACCATATGATAGCGCATTGCAAGGTCGCCCGTATTTTTTTTTTAACTTTCGGTGGTACTTATTTATACAATGGATACAGATTACTTATGGGTCAAGCAAAGTACCTGTTTATGAGGAGACAGACTGACGGCAGAGAATACTGACGCTTGCGCGAAGTAGAGACTATCAATTGTACAGTCCAACGTGCATCAAATTATGCAGTCTTTCATACCATTGGCAATCGTCAGCGTTCCATGGAGTAAGCGTGTGTACAAGTAGTATAAAAGTGAGCACAGATGGTGTTAGCTTGTCACTATTGTTTTTGTTTTTGTCTGGATTGTTAGCGCTGGCGTTGGACGAACTGGTACCTTCATTGGTATTGATGCTATGTTGGAAAGTGCTAAGGAGCAGGGAAGCGTGTTTATTCAAAAATACTTGCAAGCCATGCGCAGACAACGCCCATATATGGTGCAGAAGGAAGTAAGCAAACCGTAATGACGCTTAATATGTCTCATAGATAAATAGTCGAAAGGGTTTAATCGTCATCAAACAAGGTTTCTTATTCCCGAAATTTTAACCCCATGCTACCCACGGTTTGTTTCGTATCAAAATAAAGATATGGAGTACAAGAAAGATCTCGGAAGACTCCAGCAACAAATACAAAGCCTCGAACTTCTTGCTTCTTTTGACTAAAAGCATTTTCCGTCTTAATTCAGTCCCAGGCAACTCGAAATTAACTTTCCTTAATTGCTACAGTCTTGCCAGTTCCAATAAACGATAATTTAATTTAATAACAAACGCGAATAATGGTGATCATGACTTCATGTCAAGTAATAATTGTTTGAAACATGAGTTCCTCATTCATTGAGATCGTTGTCTTTTTTTTTCCTTCATACACATTCCTAAGTCCGAGTTATAGCAAAGAAACCTCGAGGGTAAATAGTACACCCAATGACGTACATACGGCGTTGAAATTACATCATGATTTTGAAAAAGCGGTCATTATTTTGATATCTAGGGTTTTTTTTTTTTTTAAAGGCGTCGGAAAATCATCGAAATTAGTCGTCAAAAACGTTCTTAAAACCAATTTTAGTAAGACATACTATCAGTCAGTTACTTTTCATAGAGTTGATTTTTTTTCTTTAAAAAAAGTCACGATGTTAAGTGCATTTGCTTGCAATGTAAAAAAGTAAAACTAGTAATAATCAAAGATTAGTGTGTGTGCTCGATGATCTCGATCCCAGGCCTTGCAAAATATGCGGGGCCGCCAAATACGCGTCCCAAGATATTTTCATTGCCCCATACAATCTCGACTCGAAAGGCAATTAGGAGT
>NW_028145464.1:1077500-1085000 GCF_977016875.1 Pavona decussata
TTATTATTATTTTGTAACAGGGCTACACTCAACGCAACGCTCACATCTTGACACAAGCGCCATTGGATAGCACTACTGAAGACTTCTGGCGTATGGCGTTGCAATACGATATCGGCACAGTTGTGATGTTAAACAACTTAGAAGAGGGAGAAGAGGTAGATGGTACTTTATAACACTAATTGAGTGATTTCTGCTTTACTACCGTCCCATGCCAACCTCTCCCCCCTCCTTTCCTTGGGGGAGCCTCTGTTAAGTAGGTTGAAAGAGGGGTGTTTGCACAAGAGGGTACCTTTTCACCCACATAGTGTGCGAAAGAGTAACGAGATTGAAATTCTGGTAATTTAAAGGAACGTAAACGAAGTAGAAAAAACTGGGCGGAAATTCCTGTTAGAAATTTCAACACAAAGACAAGTGGAAATGGTCCTGATGTACCGATAACGTAACAATATTCTCCTGTCCTTGGCATTTCTTTTAAGTATAACAAACAGGAACAATGTTTTGGTGTGTTTGTGAAAGAGGTGACAGGCTGTAAACGTTGGAAGAGGAAATGGTAGGGTCACATCCTCTGGGCAGTGGCGCCAATGTGAAACTCAATCAATGATAAATGTCTTTATTTCATCGAAAGATAAGAATACACATCTTAAATTACAGCTGTCAAAATGTATTTATAACAATAACAGATACAAAAAAAGTTTACACAAAACCGCTAGACTTAGATAGTAACCCCCCCCCCCCCCCCGGCCCCTCACCCCCACCCACGGAATGGAGCTTTGCCTAGAAAGTTTTGAAGAAGTATTTTACCTTTCCAGTTATTTAAAACCATCCCGAGGAGTATTCTTTGGTCTTCAAAACAGTCATAACTCATGGAAAATTAAACGCCTGCCATGTAGTTCTATAGGGTTTAAATTCCATTAAAAAAGTTATTTTTGAAAAATTCATTGGAAAGAAGTGCTCAGTGATATCACCATGCACTAGTTTGAAATACCACACTGTTAAGCTATGCTGGAAAAGACCGGTCGCCTATAAGTATTTAATTCCGCTCAATCATATTGCGTGTTACATTTCTCTACATGGTTCACAGTCATGTTTCCTTTGTAACTACAGAGCTACCCTCAATACTGGCCTTCAGCTGGGGTTGTCACGCACGGCAATGTCACGTTAGAGATTCTGTCAGAAACCAGTTCAAAGAAGATCACGACAAGGAGGGTCAGTGTGTCGGATGCAAAGGTAGAGGCAAATGCTTCCTAGATTAACTTTGGGAATACTTTCCCCTTAGAAAGAAGTGGTGCACAATAAACTGCACGGTTGTTTTGGTATGTGGAGAGGCGGAAACCAATGGAAATTTGCAAATTCGTTTGCATTTGGAAATATGCCAACCATTGCAAATTTCGAGGTGGGTGATTTATCAGTGGACAAATCCCAATGCTGAACGATTGCTCGAAATTGAACGATTGGCGGAAAAAGCAAGGCTTTGAGAGCAACAGTGAAAATCTGAACACAATCGTTCAGCTACGAACATCATCATGCCAATACAGTCAAACCTCTTTATTACGGACAGCAAGGGGACAGGAATAAGTGTCCGTATTATAGAGGTGTCTGTTTTAGAGAAGTAGGCTTTAAATGAGTTTCAGTCTCTCAAGGACCAAGTGAACTGTCCGTAATAGAGAGGTGTCCGTATTATAGAGGTTTCGTTAAGGAGAGGTTCCACTGTACCAGCGAGCAGAACAGTTTTTTTTTTTTTTTTTTTTTTATTACCGAACGATTTCGAAATACCGAAACACGCGCCCTTAACTGTGGAAAAGATAAAAAAAAAAAAAAAAAAACAGCCGGTAATGACCATGCTATGATTGTCTTTTCCGGGTAATAATTGCCAACTGCCTAATTTACTCGATTTTGTTATTCTGTGATAAAATCTGAGTAGTTAGCACCCAAAAGCGTGTTCCTTTGACTCGGAAAATCGGGTGAAAAATAACCACCGGCTGATTTTGCGTCGATTGACTTGTTTCTTCCAATGAGAATTCACGGAAATGTGTGTTATAAATAAAAATACTGACATTACAATCAATTAAAACACTTTGGCCACCATTTGATTGGTCATGTGCTCATAACGTATCGCCTATCAAATGATACTGAGTTATATGAGACGATATGCTTTACAAATTATTTGAGTTAAAGTTGTTTGAGTCCAGTTGCAAAATGGGATGATTTTTGCCGTTGTTACTGACAAGGAAATCCAAACACTAACTGACAAAGCGGTGCCTAATAGTATTTGAAAGGTAAACGCAATAAACACATATTTCAAAACACATGCTCTTTACACTTGTGAATACGTATGTGGCTTCTATATCAATCTTCTCTTAACTGGACTGATGCCAGTAAAATTAGTAGTGCGTATTCAACTGTAAGTTGTACAGCATTCTTTGTCCCCCATCATTAAGCCAATGTATGACAGTATTTGTTATGCTTATTAAATTTATTCATAGCCGCCAAAGAAGAAATCAACTGTTCAACACTTACAATTCACTGGATGGAACGACCCTAACTCATGCCCAGACCCCCGAGAAATCATTTCACTGTTGACAGCAGTTGAGAAGTCTCAACAACAAACTGGAAATGGCATCATTGTTTTTCAATGCAGGTGTGTGGGTAGTCGGTCGTATTCTTTCATGTTTTAATTATCATCATCATCATCCTCATCCTCATCATCATCATCATCATCATCATCATCATCATCATCATCATCATCATCGTCATCATCATCATCATCATCATTCTCATCATCATCATAACCATCATCATCAGCAGCCGCAGCAGCAGCAGCAACAAGATAACTACTCTGAATTGGATTCGCTCTCACGAAGGGCTAACGCTCGAAACGTCAGCACTGGAATCTCTTTACGGTGGCCAAATTACCTTATCAACGCTGTTGACAAAAACAAACATTAGTTTCTACTCACCGCCAACGTAGAATTGTATCAGTTACAGTGGAAGTACAAGCCCTTCAAAGTGCCATAGTAACTTTAACTTTCTGAGTCGTTTTGCAATTAAAACAATTAAAACAAACTTCTAATTCGCTAAATTCTTGTGTTATTAGTTTTTCAAATTCAAGAATTTTAATTCTCCCACATGGAAAAATTGCGTTTATCGCTTCCGTTTTTATTTGCTTTTAAAGTGGAAGTATACAATACAATACTTTATATAAGTATCATGGGGTTTTTGGTATCTTTTGTTAAAAATGATAAAATAAGACCTTCAGTCAGCTGCCAAATAATGCTAGAAAAGAAAAGAAAAGGAAAGAAATCGACTCAATTCTTGAAAGGAACAACTCGTTATTTGTTCTAGCGCATTTTGGAAACAAATTTGCGAGAACTTGAAAAACATTAGCCTACCATTTTTCGAGTTTTAATCCATACCGGCCTTCTCTGTCTCTGGCCAGAGGCACTGATCGACAGTGTTATTGTACTGAGGTGATAATTTATAACAAACTTGACAATTATTTCTTTGTGTCTGCTGACAGACAAACATTTTTGGGTTTTGAAATGACAGCAAATTTGCGTGATACTTCCCCTTCAATCTCAAACTGTAAGATTATAATACGTGATTAGTGATATATTTTTGTTTGTTACAGTGACGGTGTTGGTCGCAGTGGTACTCTTTCTGCCATAATGTCATCGATTGAGAGAATCAAGACCGAGCAGACTGTTGATGTGTTTCAGACAATTAAACTGATCCGCGTCAAGCGCCCTGGTGCTGTTGTGAATTCGGTAAGATAGTTTGCACTTTTATCATTGAAACAGCAAATGCAATAGAACACGCTGACACAACAACAACCTTTCTTTTGACGATCAAATATAATGACTTTGATTTGGTATTGCAAGAGTCAGTGAGTAAATTTGCTTCCGATAACGCGGAATAATTGACACTTTGTCCCAAAAAGGATTTCTCCAAAGATAAGCTACCGATAATTTGTGTTAGAACAGCATGGTTGAATACGATTTACAGGTGTCCATAAACAGTTAAATTCGACTGGAAAGGTTTTCCGAAACCAACTTTCTCCAGATTTAAGGACGTTGCCTCCTTTTGCTACTGCTCATATGTTCTGCGCATCTCGGTATGATACCAGAACCCCTGATTTCTTTAGGACGGCGCCTATTAATTCAAAGGCATTTTTGCTCGGTTTATGGCTATATGAGAAAAAGAAAGTCCTAGCAGGGGTTATTAAAATCCAAAAAGAAAATTGAAGGTAACCGCCTATTTTTCAGAGATAATTAAGCTTCAATTTGGAAAAAAAAAATGCCATAGAATTATTGTTGCTTAACTACCTCTGAAATAATGCATGGTTACCCCCAATGTTCATTTTGGATTTCAAAATCTTATGCTGAGATCTAATTTTCTGCATAGTTACAAACCGTGCAAAAATACTTCTGTATTAGTAGGCAACGTCCTTAAACGGGACAAAAAGTCTTGTCCTACTAAGGAACATGCTCCAAAAGCACATGTTTGAACGCGGCTGTAATTGTGTGGATCATGACGACCCAGTGGACGGCTGCGTATAAGACTGGGATAAAACAGGAATGTAACCAGAAACAAAAAATTGTTCTGATTGGGTAGTCAACCTGGAACAGGGTGACCTCTTTGACGGTCATGTTCACGTACTATATCTTTGGATGCACATTTCCTTTCCATCTTTAGTTTCGATGTTTACACCATTTTCCTTGTTGTCTTTTCAGGAGCAATACACATTTTGTTACAAGACCATCCTAGCATACCTGGACTCTTTCAAGACGTATTCAAACTTCGCAGATTGCTGAAAATTCCGACACAGTTAATAGATTCGTTCATTTAAAATAAACACATTGAAGTTAAAAGTTTCGTGTTATTCACAGGCTTGCGAATGAAGAAAACAATAATCCATTTATGAACAAGAAACGTATCTCACATCCGGGTAAAGATAACTTTTCACATTTAAACTCCACAACAAGCGATGCAAGGAAAAAACTACTTCCAAATCTGTTGGTCTATAGCTGAAATGACAAAGAAATCGCGCGGTCTTCTTAAGTTATAACAAGAGTCATGTATAGGTGGAAGAAGCGGTGCTGTGCCTATTACGCAAGGGAACAAAACCACAAAGTTGACTGCATAGCTCTTATATTGGTATACAATAAATAGTAGACACTTCTGAATGCGCTCAATAGCTGCCGCGTTAAATAAAAATGTTGCGTTCATAGTGTCATTTATAAGCCAAATATGATGAATGAATGTATTTAAAGTATTTTTGTAGATTTTGTTTAATTTTTTATCAATTGTTTGTTAGATTTCACTATAATTTTACAGCCATTCGATGGATAGATTTTATAATTAAAGGAGAAAAATAAAGGATTAGAAAGAAAAATGTTTAGAGATGAGCAGCTGTAGAATTTTTTACTGCAAACAGTACTGTTTTTTTTTTTTTTTTTTTTTTTGATCGACTTTCGAATGGCATACTGGTTTGTCTTTGTATGTTTTTAGTTCATTATTAAAGGAATTAACAACCAGCCTGTATGTGCATTTTTTTAAGGATTTATTTTTTCGGCCAACACATTTAAGCGAATGTGATCGTCTTTCAATGCGACGTACAAACTGGGCTTTGATTAGTCAATTTTCTCATCCTTCCCTCTGCCTCCTGCTTTCTTCTTCTTTTTCTTCTTCTTCTTCTTCTTCTTCTTCTTCTTCTTCTTCTTCTTCTTCTTCTTCTTCTTCTTCTTCTTCTTCTTCTTCTTCTTCTTCTTCTTCTGGTAATACCAATAACAGTTCACTTTTGTAAACAAATACACCAGTCCTGCCACTAGGTCTGCCATCAATACCAGTAGCATTAGCAACGTACATTACGACTTCTGTCAATTACGATCCTCTGGATAGTACGGAATGATCAAGAGTATCTATGTTTTAAACATATTTCCCCCAAGCTTGACTTTCTTATCAAATGTTGCAAACCTAAGACTTTTGCCTTACAAAAGTGGGAATTTTTGTGATGATTTATCAACAACGACCATATTTTATACAGTCCTTATTTAATGAACAGACAACATAGAAGAATTACAAACACTAAGCTACTTGTGACCCTTTGAAGTAAGAAAATAACAATAAACACGTTTAAGAACAAACGAGCATGCAACAGTACGTAAACAGCACCCAAAGCCCAATGATAAGATGCTAATCCTATTGTGTATAAACAAGACCCAGTTTATGCTTCGCACTTAAGCCGCGCAGCATGTAAAATTCGCATTCAGTCAACAAGAAGTGCAGACACGATTGTCATCAGCAACTTAAATTGTCTCTGAAGCGCGAGTTTACAACAGTACTATAATTACAGTTGGATCGTAACCATATTAGCTTTATTTCCAAGTAAGTAAAGATAACGTACCACAAAACATGCTTCTCATTCACATTCTTCAAATGGCTGACGATTAAGAGTTCGTGGGTTTAAATTAGAAAGTTGCCTACTGCAATCCATTAAACTTTTACAGATCTCAAAAGGCTTATGATCAGTGCTACCAAACTATCACGATCTGACATGAAGTGGCTACTACTTCTTGTAACTTTACATCATCGCCACGTGCTCCCATTATGCATCGCGAGGAGAACTTGGGTTGTTGTCGGCCCGCCATGTTGAACGCATGTAAAAAAGTGTAATGCCGTTGTGTTTAAATTAAAAGTCTTAGAAGCTATTCTGTGACATGGATGTCAGAAGCGGGATGATTAACGCCAGCTAAACAATCAAGGAGATACCAAACGGAAACTGGTACGTACGATTTAATAGTGTTGACTATAAGGTCTACTCGTACGACTGAAAATGAGCAACTTGGTCGGATTCGACTTACCTAAAATGGACTGGCTTCCTGGTCCCGATTTACATACAAGATTTAAGCGATTTCGCCAAAAGTGTGAACTGTTACTTGGTGGGCCACTAAAAAGCCGAGATAACACTCGGAAGTGTAAATATGTGTTGCTTTGGTCGGGCGACCACGATCTTGACTTATTCAACACGTGGGCCTTACAACCGATTAACAGAAATACCTGAAGGAATTTGATGATCACGTTAAACCACAGGCTAACCACATTCTAAACAGATATTCCTTGCAAAGCCTGAAACAGAACAACCGGCCCCTTGATGCATTTCTGACTGAAGCAAGACTACTCATACAGAGTTCTGGTTACCTACAAGAATTAAATGATGAACTCATGCGTGGCACATTAGTATTTGACACCGACTCGGAAGAAGTCAGGAGAAAATGCATCGGCCGTGGTAACGAATTAACCTTCACAAAAGCAAAGGAAATTGCACGTAACGAAGAAGCTACGCAAATGCAACTGAAAGCAATGAGTAACTCTTTGCCCCCTAGCCAACTGCAACAACCGGATGGTGAAGTGAACGCAATCAGCAAAGGAAAATAAACTGAAGATAGAAGAAGTAGAGGTAGAGTAACCTGATGGCCTGAAAACGAACCAAAGCAGTGTTAC
>NW_028145464.1:1090000-1186950 GCF_977016875.1 Pavona decussata
AGGCATTAAAAATCGGTGACCTTGCCCCATAAAAGGACTACTGTTCTCTATTGGCCACCACCATAGCGGAAGGCAGTCGTGGTGCTTGACGAAAAATCAGAGGTCGAGTGTGTGTTTGCAGAAAACATTACAAGACTAAACAAAGTACACTTTAACAGATTATAAACTTGACGTGTTGTACGAGCTGCTACCTAAAGACAACAATGTATTGTACATTCCTGGAATACCAAAGCCACTAGGTTAAAACTGTCAGCTTAAGAACAGTTTCTTCATTGTTTTGTACACAAATGACTCCCTCGTTGGTTAGGTGGACGCGACGTGGCCTTCGTCACACCAGTGACAAAGTCATCAATTTTTGTCGACCCAAACTTACGAGTTATTTGCTGAGATTGTAGCAAACATGACCAAAGGGTCGATAACTGGGCGAGAACTACAGAGGTGGCGTTGGGGTTGAATTAAGTTGCTGCGGATTTCGTGGGCCCTTTTCCAATCTACATCTACCGCGACACCTTCACTCACTGCAGAGAGCACATATTGAAAAGGTTCAATACAACTAGCTTAAATTTGAAGAATCTTTCAAGACGTTTTGTCATAGCAAGGGTGAGGTTTGTCCAATCAGCACTGTTCTCAGTTATGCCTGGTACTTCGAAAGGGATCGATATGACAGGAAATTGAAGATTTGCTCTGATCTAACGAAAAACAATAAAACGGTTCCCAGCTGGTCCCACGAGCCGAGCCTCAGACAACATTTCATGTGTCTTATGGACAATGTTTGATTCTAAACATCTTAACAAGATACTGCGTGTCTCATGAGTCGGCAGGAAATAAGTTGGATATATGCGCAAATCGTCAATTTTCTCTGAGAGATAACCTTGTTCTGTTACATCATAATCTGGAACGAGTCGTAAGTAACCATCATTGTGTTATATTACCAAAGCCATGAGAGGATAATATTAGCAGTTTATGTTTAAAAGTTTTAAAACACCACTACAAACAAGTGGGTTTGGAGCTTAAATAAAAGGCAGTTAAGCTGGCGTGGTGCTGCTTTAAGACTGTCGAAAAACTAACAGACGCGGTTGGTATTAAACCTATTGAGTCGTAAAATGGAGGTTAAATAAGACATCTCTTAGAGTAATTTAAGGTTACACGTAGCGTCCTAGCTCTAGTCCTGCAGAATTTACGTATACAATCCTTAACTGTAAGCCCCTGTCAAGGAGGGTGCCTACTAGTACAGAGGTATTAGGGAGCTTACGAATCGACGACTTTTGAAGGACGCCGCCGTTCGATTGGGTGACATGCTCATTGCGCATGCCTTTCTGAGCACCTTTCAGCCTCGCGCCAAAGTCGACGACGTTGGTGAGAGCGATTTGCCGGCGTCTTGGAAACAGGAGGACGTGAGGTTAGTTTTCAAAGTTTTCTCTCGATACTTCGGGTATTTTTGCCAGATAATTTAAGTATCACATTAGGGACATGTCCTTGACGTTTGATTTTAATTTTTTTGTCTGTTTTCGTTCATGAAACGACCTTCTACAGTGCCATGGCGAACGCTATGAGTTCAAACAACACTGAAAGTGGTCAAAGCACGACACGGTATGAATGAAAAGTAAATTGATGTATGAAAAATCTTTCATTTTAATCACGCTTAACTGAAATATAAGACATTTTTTAGTGTACAATGAATTTGAAAGGTCTAAAAAGTTTATTTTTAACATTCGTGTCGACAGTTAGAAACAAGGACCAGATGGCTCAACTAGAGAGCTAGGCGGTTTTTCCTCTGTTGTTTTGAGTGGTCTTACAGCCAGCCTAATCTTTTAGAACACAATTTTTTCTCGACTTACAGCTACGCTTTCTTTTCTACCATGCTAGCACATTTTGTTAGTCTGCCTTGTGTATTTTTTTCTCGAGCTCCTGAGACAAACAACCAACCAGTGTGATTTCATAAATAAATAGCTTGTCGAGAAAGGGTTAGATTTACAGTTAGCAGGAGTCAAAAATGAAAAGCTGCGCACTATATCATCATTATGTACTTTATCCAGCAAGATTTGAAACGGTAACAGTTACGTTTATAGAAATTAAGCTCAACTGATGCATCTATTTTCCTGTTGGTATTAAATTGAACAATTTATCTTTGCACAGAGCTCTATAATTAAGTTTTATTTATTTATTTGGTGCCTTAGTTAGTTAGTGGTATACTTAATTGGTTTTTAAGTAACAGTTATATTTTTTTATCATCTATTCACAGAATGTCGAAACAAGGAGGATCAAGATAAAGGGACAGGGGAGGAAATGAGGGAGAGGGCTATGGAGCAGCTAGCTCAGACTAAGATGCGAAATGGAAAAGATGAACCGCGAAAAAAACGCCAAAAAAGCAATGACACATTCGGCTATTTCAGGGAGGCATCAGAGAGGGAATAAATGTTAAACAAGATGACCTAGAGATATAGAGAAAGCAAGAAGAAGCTACCATGGCTACTCAGCAGGCACTGCTTTCTCAGCTGCGAGGTCAACAACAGTTATAGATGCAGCAACAGCGGCAACAACAGTTTATGCAGATGATGCAGATGATACTTAACAGCGCGCAAGCACAATCTCAGGCAATTACTGAACTTTTAAGAAAGGGACAATAGTTTTGGAGCAGCTAGTATTGCTGTAGTAAAAGACGTTTTGTGCATCTTAGCATTTGAACAGAGCTTTTGATTTCTTTCCGTCACTTTATTGTACTCTGATGATAACGCGTTTTACACTACTGATAGGTTGTGCCCTATTTATACCATGAACTTTGTAAAAGGCTAAATTGGTTATGTCGTATAACAAGATTATTGTAAGTGTATCTTAAGTACAATACTTCAAATAAAGTATTCCTCTAGAGTTGGCGGATTAAGACCAAAATACTCTGAGGTAACATAACCATATAAAATGCTATGCGCATTCTGCATTAACGCACATGTTACATACATTTTTTTTTTCTACAGCACTCAATCCACTTTTAAGGTTCTTTTTAAAAGCTAGGAATTTAAAATAATAATGATAATGTCCCCGAATGTCCACTCCACAGAAGAGCGGACTGAACTCATTGAGGTGTTAAAATTTTGTTGAGCTAGGGTCAGGACACCACCCTTAAAGGGCCTTTGTAGGTGTGCTTGTATCGGATAGGCGGGGTCACCGTACACACAAAAGGGGAGGCCAGTTAGGACAGTTGGAAAACCTCTGCAGTTCTCGCAAGAATCCTGAAAGTGTCTTGGCGTCTTCCCTCAACTGGGACAAATAGACTCCCCACTAATCCATTAGGCAAAGCGACAGCCTGAAACTTGATGGAGTGTCTACGCTTATGGCCGTTGTAGATGGCTCGCTGGTTCTCGTTAGGCCTACAAACTGGACGCACAGTCCCATCTACGAATCTCCAACAGTGATTTAAAGCACCTCCTGCCTGTTCGATCGCCTCAGCGTATTGAAGAAGCTTGGAAGGAGAGAGCAAATCGTGATTGTATATTGTAAGCAGATGATGCCACCGACCGTAAATCAAGTCCATTATGTGGTTTGTTATGATGGAAATCTCTGGAACCGATCTGGCGACATGATAAACCAAATATCCATATCGACAAGGATAGGCAAAGGGCTTTAGATACATGCGTAATGCAGGTACCGAAGCAACAACTAAACCATTTTAAGTTGTTATCTCGTCAGGTAGCTGTAGCTGTTCAGCAAGTTTATAAATGTCCTCCCTGTAGAAACGAAACTCGGCCTTGCATTTGTCGTTTGATTTCTCGTCTAAATCGAACCTGCCGTAGTTCCAGTACGGAAACTCTGGATTTATTTACTCGTGACAGTCGTACAAAAGTAAAAATAAGCGTATGCGATACAAGCTCTCGTGTCTCTGAAGTTACGCATTTTGATTTAAACAACTCGCCTTGTCAAAAGATAAAAACAAACTTCAGGAACTGCGAATGGTAAATTCAAATTTCTACAGGACGTCGACGCGGGACTATAAGGTGACCCAACGGGCTAACATGGGTCAATACCGTTAAAGCACTCGGTACAGTTTTTACAGATAATGAAATTGAACGATTGCAGAAAAATTTTTTATGATAAACTAAAAGATATTCGGCTGCAGATACGACTGTGGCGTTGCAGGGGTCTCTCGCTGTTCGGCAAAATTACAATTATTGAATCCTTTCTGATTTCAAAAATGACGTATGTCTTTTCAGTTTTGCCAACTCCGCAAGAGTTACAACTTAATACTATTATATATAATTTTCTGTGGAATGGACCTGATAAAATAGCTCGATTAGCGGTAGTTAACGACATAAAATTTGGAGGACTTCAGTTAACAGATATTGAAACGTCTATAATATCACTAAGATTAGCTTGGCTTGCAAGAATTTATTCACCGGGCCGAATACCATGCAAGGACGTTTTGGATAACCCGTTGGAAAATTATGAGAGGCTTTTTTTGTTAGCTGTAATTATAATATGAGGGATTATAATATCAATTTATCATTTTATAGTAAACTCCTCCAGTGGTGGGATGATTTTAGGAATGCTTTCTCTACTTTGCCTCTTACTGCGGAAAATATAATTTGGAACAATAAGCTTATTAAAATAGACGGAAAGAGCATTTACTACCACAACTGTGTTAAAGCAGGTATCCTATTAACTAATCAGATGCAATTCGATAAGGGAAGTTTAGAGTCATACAATATTGCAACAGATGCAGGATTGAAACAATCAAACTTTTTAACGTGGGCAGGAATTCGAAGTGCTAATACCTGGCCACTTGAAATCTTTGGATGATAATGGGAGAAAAACTGGTTTATTAGAACTTTGCTGCGGGGAAAAAGTGTTTAATCCTGTGCTATGTAAAAGTAAACAATTTTATGAACTCCTCTTAACAAAAAAGAGAATAGTATCAAAGGGACTTTACTAAATTGAAAAAAGACTTTGACTTAGATGATATTACTTTGTCAAAGATTTTTCTCAATTTGCTGTCAGTTTCATCGGAAACCTTTATTAGAAGCTTTCAGTTAAAACTGTTGGATGATATCGTTTTTACCAATAAGCGACTAGCAAAGACAGATTATGTTCTACACGATACCTGTACTTTTTGCAAAGAGAAAACAGAAACCATCTATCACTTATTTTACAATTGTCCTTTTACTCTTCTCTTTTGGGAAAACTTTGAAAACTTCTGGTTTGTACTGTCAGGTAAAAGGGAAAAATTCACGTTACAAGACGTACATATCGGTAAATTAGAAAAATGCGAGTTATTGAATTATCTTATAACTCTCGCAAAATTGCATATATGGCAAAGTCGAAAACAAGATAAAATTCCAGAATGTGAAGTTTTCTGAGAACAAGTAGATGTCAAAAATAGAACTGAGAAATATATTGCTGTTGAAAACAATACATAGAAAAAATTTCAGGCTAAGTGGTGCTTATATAGGTGGCACTTAAATACAAGCAATAACAGTTTACAAATATAACTATAGTAATTGTTTACAAATGTAAATGTCATGTATAATTAATAATAGCTCACAAATGTAAATAGACTATATTGAGAGTCTTGTAAACACTTCTTTATTTTCAAAATGGTAATAAAATATGTGGGGAAAAAAAAAAAAAAACCAACGACGCCGTCGTGCGCCGTCAGCGCGAAAAAGCTATGAAGGAGCCCAATTATACCACACCAATAATTGCATTGTATCTTTGTTGTTTCAGACATTAAAGCGAAAGGCTAAAAAATAAACTTTTTTGGCTTACTGCTATCGGATGATAATGTCCTCTACTAAAAGATCATTCCTTCAACATTTCATATTTGCCCTTTAAATTTCGTTCTCGGCCAACTGTCCGTTTTCCTTACAATCTTTCAGTCTCTTGCATTATCCTCCAATATACCCGTCGCCTGAAGCGTTTTAATAACTAAATAATTATCAGAGGCTATTATCTGCTTTTAAACAAATATGATTGAATTCACTATAGCGTCTATTGTACAGTAGGTTAATTAGTAGTGGTCACACCTTTTGTTCTTGGTGTAAATGGTTGTATTATTCGTGAAATCTATGGCTGGAGTTTGTTATTATTGTCAGTAAAAAAAGGCATCTAAAGGCAAGATAATTTACGTTCGTTTGAGCGTAGCGAATTACACCGTCATATCAGGGACCTGAGAGAATAATTAATTATTCGCGCTATGCCGTCTAGCAGAAGTAGAGCAAGCAGGGTGGATTGAGCATTATGACCATTTATTACCACTTGCGCATAAACTAAGTTACTTTGTCGATTTTTCTCTACACTGTTTTTTATTTATTTATTTATTTATTTTTTCAACTATTACTGACACAATTTGATATTCACTATGAGCCCAGCCCAATGAGATATAAAGATAGAACCTTCCGACTTGATTTGGAAAGGGTCAATAATTTAGAGGTTAGAGCGTGTCCAATTTCTATTTCAGTGATATTAATGCAATGTAACAATAGCTCGTTTTATTTGCTTAAGTTTCTGGCGGCGACTTATTTGCGAGTTAAGTTCAGTTACCAATAATAAAAATTATTATTAATTTAATGAATTTTTTGAGCATACGTAATGTAATATTTGCGACATAAAAGTTTAGTTCCGTACTCCATTTTTTCGCAGTGTTCCTTTGCTGTCCTTTACAGCTAACCGCCTCCACATTGATGTCGACACTAGCCAGTAGAGTATTAATCACACCCTACATAGTATACACAAGATATTTTTTAAGAGAGGGCTGCGAGTTGGCAGGCTAAGCCAAGCTCCAGATGTACTATTTTTAAACTCGAGCGAGTAAAAACTTCATATTTTAAACCCTTTTGGACTGGATGGTAAGCCAAATATGCACCTACCATTTAGTTTTACTTTCTTAATTACAGTGCCATCATCATAACAACTCGATACACTGCAAATTCTGATCTGCGCTGATAAAGGGTTGATACTCGAAAGCTTAGCTCTCAAATCCCTCGGCGATCTAATTACCTTATCAACTCTGTTGTTAAAACCAAACATTCGCTTCCACTTCCCCACCAACGCGATACCACTGTTCCTTTAGAAACTAGCTCCTTATCTACGTTGCAAATCACTTTGCCAATGAAAAGCAGAACCGATGCGCTGCTGTGAATTTTTAAACTCGAATGAATTTCGTCAGCACAATCATATTCATCTCTTGTTTTTGATCAATGGAAGAGGTATTCTAGAAAGTGTCTTTTGTTTTGCTCGGCTTTTTATTGACGTTATTGGCCAATTATCACCCAGTCGTAACGGAAAATTCTGAGAAGTTGAATTCTTTCCCTTAAGACTTAATAAAAGATCAAACTTTTAGAGTGGGTAGATAAACTATCCAAACTGAAATGTTGTCGTATTCTAGATGCTTTCTTTTTTTAGAGGAGTTCAAATAACCAAGTGGCTAATTAAACTCTCGCGGTATGAAGTCTACCATAATAAAACAGCGTAAGTGAGTTGAGACACCGCAACATTGAATAGCTTGCACACAAACTAAGTCGTACTCTGTTGGATAAAGATAAAAGGGTGTCTACTTGATTGGGATGGTTGAGCTAAGGCCTGTCACATTTGTATTTCAATAATATTAAATATAGCTTTTCTTAAAAATCTGGCGACGACACATCTGGAAGTTAGACCTTGCTCTAATTTCAGACGTGAAGGGGGTAAAATTAAAACAAATGACCTCACCAACAAAAATAGAATGAAAATATCAAAATTCCTGAGAGAATTATATTAATTAACCACATACGAGACAGTCACCTAAATTTGCATATCAATATGAAAACTATTATATTATATTTGGTGATGGCTTCTAGGAGCGTATATAAGAAACTTTTTTTCTGTTGTTACTATGCAAAACACTGCAAACAACTATACTAGCTATTTTCCAAAAATCAAATATTAGACTGACTGTCCCGATTATACGAATGTTTGGCAACTAAGGTCATTTGTTTTAAATATTCTAATTTTACCTTATTGACATTTAAGAGACCAATTCTTATAACTTTTTTCTTTCCTTTGTGCTTCCAAAAGACCTGGAGAAATAATTTGGAAACGAATAGTCCAGATGATTAAAATTCTATCAAAAACAATGACACTGAAGTGTTTGCTATAGTGGGTTCAGACTGTACCGGGGTCGTAGAAGTAATAATAATGGTTTCTGTGGATTAATAGAGAAAGCAGTATTATTTTTATTCAGACACAATAATTGCATATTGGAAATATCAATATAGGAAAAAAATAAGGTACTTTTTTGCCAGGAAAGTTTTGAAAATAGGGAATGTATATATTTTTTTGAAGCATCGACTTCCTCAGGATATGAAACGAAAAATGTCGATCGAGAATCGGCTCTACCAGCTATACTATATGGCGTCATCAAAATCCGACTTCATTGATGCCGGCTTCCAATTCACGCAACATCTCCAAAATCCGACGATTCCTCACTCCAGTAGCCCGCGAAGGCAGACGTATTTTCGGCTGACGCTTCTCTACAGCCGAAAATACGTCTGCTTTCGCAGGCTTTTACTCCTGAGACTAACTAAGCGTTTGTACACACATTTTCCATCTACAAACTGAATTACTGTCTCTTCTTACTGAACTCGTTGGCTACCAAAATGTTTCCTTCAACGACCACAGCGAGTACTGAACTGCATGTTTCGCTAGACTTGTCTATCAGTGACGAAAATTTTATCTGACGTTGTTCCTGTTTACTAATGGAGCAACAGCTTTCAATTCAAATGAAAAGCTGTCAATCATATATTACTACTGATTTTTCGCCTAATCATTTTCCTTTCCGAACTCCTCGGTGATCTGTGGCATTTGTCCGTCGCGTGGACCAATCGAGTTTCATTCTATAATGTAATGTGATTGGCCAACGAGAAAACAAAAGCCGATACGTCACGGATATGGCTTTGCAGCTGGGGTTCGCAGACGTTATTGTTCGGCGGAGAAAAGCGACAGCCAGTCGTTGTGACGAGGCAGTGAGTCTTTGAACAATTTGAACACGAAGTTTGAAAGGTATGTACAAGCGAAAGATTTTCATGTCCCCCTAAGATAAATGTTGTAGGAACGTCGCCTTGTTTCGATGTTTTCGATGGATCAAACATTTAAGAAAGGTATTTATAGCTTGTACCGACATGGCCACATCACAGAAGAGAAAACATATTTTACATTCGAGTGTTTAATACCTCATTTGAAAGCTCAGTTAACCATGATGTCCATGTGAAGGTCTTGGTGATAATAATACGAATTCTCAAAAGCTTTGACATGTCGCAATGTCTTTGGAACTACTCTCTATTCGGTGTAAAATCCTGTGACAGTTTTCTTGGTGTTTTGTTTGCTATATTTTGTTGCTTCGCACACCACTGCTCTACTGCAGATTATATTTCTTGTTTGCTTCTTTGATGTCACCTGTGAGTTTAGCAGGTTTTTACTCCGAGGATAAGCCCTACTTCGAGTTAATGGTATAGTGTGTTTTCAGTTACTTGACTCAGTTTTTCCGCCAATTGTTGGTACACGAAGATGTGCTAAAGAGCGTGTATTGAGAGGTATCCCGATAATTCGATAATTTGATAATTTCTCCGTTAGTCGTGCAGGTTAAATTTTCATTTTTCCGATGGTACAGCGTTTAATAGTTGGCTGTGGTAGCAGAAGCTCAAGAAATCATAAAATTTCGTTTTGTCGTGTACCGAGAAGTATTCATCAAACGCACGGACAGATCACGGGAGATTTGACTACTAAGGCGGCGGCTGCTATTTAAGCGATACGTAGAATAGGGCTGACGTTTTTTTACCCCATTTCATTTTGGGACAAGACAAGGACAATAATCGACCATATATTATCATTGTACAAGTTTCAAGCTTTATGGAGATGATTTATCTGTTTCGAGAGGATTAATATTTACCTACAAATTAAATTTTAATGTTTTGTTTAGTTGCATGCACTAGAAACACGCACTCTATTTCAGTGTTCAAATATTTCCAGCAGCAATTAAATGTTAATTTTGCGACATTCTACATTCGAGAAGTTCATTTAGATACCAAAACTATTACTGCAGGAGTAATTATCACCGAGTTATGAATTTATGAAACGTTTTCCTCCGAGCTGCTAGTGGTTATATACTAGGGGGTAACAACACAAATTTCTATCCCTCAAAATTCAATCAGTTCATTCAGCAAATAATTTCAAAGAATAAATTTAACAAATAAATTTTCTATGCTGAAATCAAATGGTGAAAATTTTTTGTCTAATATGAAAATCAAATGCTGTATTTCAACGCAGGAAAAATCATTTGATGTTTTCATTTGATTAATTCACTGGTTTAATCCTATTTCTTCATTCTCTACTGTATATTCTATATATTAATCCAAATTTTAGTGAGATAGACTGAGTTATGGTTTTGTTTCATCGAAATGTTTACTTCTTTTATTTTCCGTGTAATGCACGCCCTTTTTATTACAAAAGCCTTGTCCTTCCTACACTCGACTATACTGACATGGTATGAGGCGACAAGGATAGCGCCGTTTTTGTGAATAACCTACAGGTGCTGCAAAATAAAGTTGTGATACCTATTCTAGATAAACCTTTGTACTCTTCCACAACTGATGCACTTAGTCAGCTTGGTTGGTTAACCTTAGAACAACAGAGGCTCTTCCATCGCTACCTATATGTTAAAAATGCGTGAATGGAATTACTTTACACAGTATGGAATTGCTGAGAAACAGCAAGTATATGTAGAAAGGACTATCTTAGACTGCCATCTGTAGAACGCAATTGGAGAAAGCAAAGAACGTTTTACCACGTCTTCAAAGGCTGGAATACTCTAGACAGAGCGGTATTCTTTTATCGGAATCCAAGAACACTCGTCCTTTTACTTTTTTCTTTGATTTATCAAAGAATTGACTGTCAGTTGGGTAATCACTATTGTCAAATAGATGTTTATTCAACCAAAAATCAATGTGTGCATAGACTTTCAAACAGATGTTAATTCAATCAAAAATTAATGTCTGGACCATTGGTTTCAATCTCATATGTTAATGAATCGATGTCTGTGTATAATAATTTCCATTTGTTTCCATACTGTTTCTAGTTGTTGTGTAAATCATACATAAGAGGCTTGGAAAGATCCAAAATACACATACCAGTATAAACCGGACAGTTTAAGGTTAGTGATTGGATTTTTTGTACAGCAAAGATTTTCATTGAATATTTTACTGTTTACTAAAGTTGGTTTGGATGCATTTTAGTCAATTGTTTTTTGTCTGTTAGAAGCCTTACATCAACTCACTTTCGAATGTTTTCCAGGGTTTTGCCGAATACGATGTTGTGCATTAGTTTAAATAAAACCTTTTGGAATGAATTTTGCGATAAGGTTCGTTATTGTGTATTGAAATCAATGTATTGTTTAAGCCATGGTGACTGATTGAATTGTAATAATCGATGAGTTTTAATTATTTTGAGATTAAGATCGATGTATATAATAGCCGATTTCTGTAATGAATAAAATACCTGGTTTTGTTGTAAAACGTTGGGATCAGTTTATAAACTTGTCCTGTTGATAAGTTGAATTATTTTGTATGTTGCTGCAATAATTTGACAACATAGTATTGTTTACTTTTATTTGTTCAGGACAAAGCAGGAAACGATTATGTTTGTTATGAAGATTTTGGGGTATTCAAGATTGACTTACAATATTAATCCGTTATTTGCCGTCTTTTGTGTATTTAGCTATGTTCAATTCATTTATTTCTTTTAAAAACAGCCACTTGAAACAGTATGTTGGAAGATATTGGCTCTTAATGTGCCTACACAAATTTTTAGCATCAAGGTAATAATATAACTACTTGGTTTCCTTTCATCATAATCCCTATATATTTATTGCTTGCCTTTCCATATCTGCGAGCAACGCAAGAGACACTCCCTCGGATTCCTCTCTCCATGAATTGATACATATCGATATCAGTCATTAATTCCAATTGAATTTGAGTCATTTTTAACATAGCATCCCATGATCAACTGATTGACATAAAATGATGACAAGGATCAAGCCTGTAATTTTCAATACATGTTTTTTTGAAGTTTTAAAATACATCTGTAAACAATGAAATATCACTTTTCAGATAAAGATCATTGTATTCACCCATGTTTTTCAATTTAAATGTTCTCCAATTGGTTTTAGCGTGCTTGTCTTGTCCTTTTGTGATGTGTTCATTATTAAGAATGCTGTAAAGATCGTCTTTTGATGGTAGTTTGGTTCCATTGAAGTTATCAAAGATATCTATCTAATCATAAGGATAAATACCTTTCTGTTTCACGAGTTGCATTGCATTTTTACCATTGAATTCTTGTGTTGTATATTTGAAAAGCTTCTTCAGGTAAATCACTGATCAATTTTTTCCAGCTTAAAGTCAGGAACCGAGATGAATAAATGAATATGAACTGTTTACCAAACATGAAGGCCATATATTTTTACATATTGTTTGGAAAACCGTTAATGTCTTGCTTGAATTTACCAATATCTTGCATACAAAAATGTGAATCATATCCTCTGAGATTTTGAATGATAACAGGTATTTTGTCACTTAATTGAAAGTTTATACTAAATTCTTGATGAGAACTTCCGCTATATTTACAAGTAACATGACAATAATCTCCCACTTTGTATCTTTTTCAGTCTATTTCTTGTCGCAAATATGACATTTGGCTGCTTTTTGAAAATCATCTTCATCCTGTTTTGTAAGTTTCATTGCTTTATTAAAATGTTGTTTCATTGTTTTGTTGCACTAATCAACTTCTCCAAGCATTTGTTCCATGAAGTTGTAAACAGCATTTTTCATCTATGTATATTTGAAAAGGCTTGCTGTATTTGTCATCATAAAGCCAAACGACTTTATATCCGTAACTGCAATAAGTATGCCTTTAATATACTTCAGTAAATGATTGGTTTGAATTTGGTTGACAACTATAGATTTTTTTCTGTTAATGCTTCAAAATCTACATAAATAACGCATGGAGCTTGAAATTGCTTGTGAATGTTTTTGAAACTCACTTTTTCATCTTTTGAAGGCATTTTGATGGCTTGTTTCCTATTGATTGAAATACCTATGTCGTTGTGTTCATTCAAAACATCTTCACTGCTAATAAGCTGCAGACAATACATGCAAAAGTGTTTTCTTCCTTTGTGCTTCGTTTGACTGAATATGAATCAGTTGAAATCCTTGATTGACTTTTTTATGTTTAGTTATTAGTAACAATTCCATTTAATCATCGGATTTTTATTTGAATACACACAATGGATAAGGTTGTTTGTTGTCATATCCAAAAACACAGATATTTAAGGAGTTTTTCTTTTCAATTTTATTAATGTCTTTAATCTGAACTGGAAAGCTGATATTTTCATGGTTAGTTTTTTCTGTAAATGTCTAGTCACTTTTTTATTCTAAACGGATTTTTTTCTTGTGGATTTGAATGACCTAAATGACACCACAGAAAGCGGTTATTGTCCGTGTTGTTGACTCATTTTGAGTTGTTCTTTTATTGGATCATTATTTATAATAGTTTATGGTTTACTGTTGAAATATGGCTTTTTAATTGTTATTTTCTATCGATGTGGTATTTGAAATGTAAAACTAGAGATTCAACAATTTAAAACATTTCATTTCATCCAATTTGTTTTTTTTTATTTGGATTAAATTGGTAATTTTGAATTATTGAATCAAAGAAGAGGATATTTATTGTATCCCACTTATATTTGAAATGATTCACAATAACATTTCAAAGGTCTTTCTTTACAAATTAAGTATTGGAGGTTGTTCGCAGATCTTTTTTTAATTTAACAAGGAATTGGCATCGGCCTTTCATTTTCTTTATCAAGCTCTTTAATTGTTTTCAAAAGATTTTAAGAAAGAATAAGCGTCTTGAATTCATCGACTATCAAATCATCACCGATACACTGTTTCATTAATTCGGCTTTTTGATTTTCTGTCCTTGGTCTAGGTCCTTTTTGATTTTTTGTCTTTCGTCTAGGTTCTTATTTGATGTAATTGAACTTTTTTTCATATTTTTGTTAACTTACTTTTTCTTTAAACCTGTCTCATTTCTCTCGATTTTATTTTCATCAGGTTTTTCATCCAAGTACCATTGAAGATCTTTTTTCAAACGCTTAATATCAATCCAATCCGAAAATACTAGTGATCTTATCATTTGAAGCTTGTCTTCACGTGGAATTTTATCGTTTTTGATAAAATCAAGAATATTTTTGGTAAATTGTTTTCCAAAACAACTCGAAAAACAAACTAAGAATAGCCTTTTAAAGCAATTTTTTCTCCTCTTTTGTTCTCAAAAGTATTTGTTTTAGAAGCATTGTCCATTTTCAGATCACAAATATAACAATAAAAATATGTGTCAATGATTTCTTTTTCATCTTGTTGACGTTTATATGAAATGAGCTCTTGTTTGATTTTCTATTTGTTCGTATTGTATTAACATTTTTTCTTTAAGTTAATTCGTGGTTAAATTAATAGCATAACCAATGATTATTATTAAAAAAACCGTTCGCGTTCTTTTTTTAAAGAAAATATTTTAATAATATAATTAAAAACTAAAAAAAGATTCCATCACATTATTCCCATTGCTTTTATGCCACACATTGACATTCCAATCCTAGCAGCATGCATGATGTTTGTTTTGTGAAACTAGCATCCGAACTAGTAATCGGAAGGTCTGTATCCGTTCCATATGACTAATCCTTGTTTCTTGTTCATATATTTTCTGGTTATTTTTTTTTTTGATAAGGAAGACATCTTGTTTCGCTTCCAATAATCCAGCTTCATAAAAACCACCTTTAATTTGTTCATCATTGAGATTCTTTAATTCTTAAGGTATTGGATTCGTGAATTGAATTTTATCAACATTAAACACCTCCTTTGTCCACTTTGTTTTTTAAGATTTCTCAATTTTAACCTTTGGACTTTGGTTTAAATGGTGATTACCCTATATCACCGTATAAATTGAAATAAAAAAAAATACCTTCTTTCTTCTTTTTACTAGCTTTAATGATGTCATTTTGGTGCTTGAATGTTTTGAACTATTGTAGTATTTTTACTAATTTAGGCAACATTTCTAAAAACATTGTATTGCCTTTAACAATAAATTGCTTCCACATTTTGGTGTTCAATGTTGGGTTAAACCACTCAATTGCAATTGCTCTTTCTTCATTGAAAGTACTGCACATTTCTGTATTATTATGTTTTAACCATTCTTTGAAATCTTGTTGTTGAATTCAGAGCCTTGTTCTACCCTCAACATATTGGGTTTTCGTTTGCTATTTTTTTCTATTGTTTATAATCATTATTTATTGAAATGCCTTGTTTGGTCTTACTGGAATAACCCACACATATTTGAACCAATTAAATGGGGTTATCTCTCCACTATTATCAGCTACAAATCGGTAGCCATCTTTTATTTAGAATGCAGTGTTTGCCACAGCCATATTCAAAAGTGTCTAATTAAAAAACAACGTCTTCACATCGTTCAATGTACTTAGAATCACAAAACATAATAACGTAAATTTTATTGTCTGTTTTTCTATTCACCATATCATCAAATTGTGCATTAAAACATCATTTTCACTACCATCAATTTTAGCGGTTGCAAAATGGAAGAGTTGAGAAATAACCTTTTAGTTCTTGCCTCAATTTAAACCAAATATGAGCCTATCATTTGCTTTTACTTTCTTAATTACACTGCCAACATCATAACAACTCGATACAATGCAAATTGTGATCCGCTCTGACGGAGGGCTAACACTCGAAACCTCAGCTTTGAAATCTCTCGGTGACCAAATTACTCATTAAGTTGACTAAGCTATGTTGCCGATTAAAACCAAAATTTCGTCTCTACTCTAACACCGACGCAATGCCACAGTTTCTTTAGAGACTAGCCTCTTATCTACACTGCAAATCACTTTGCCAATGAAAAGCAGAACCTATGCGCTGCTGTGAATGTTTAAACTCGAATGAAGTTCGTCAGTACAATCATATTGATCTCTTGTTTCCAATGGCAAGAAGTATTCTACAAGGTCGCTTTTGTTTTGATCGGCTCTTTATTGATGTTCTTGGCCGATTGTCAGCCAGTCGTAACAGGTAATTCTGATAGCTTCACTGAATACTTCATCAGTTAAACTAAATTAAAATCTAAGGAGTTTCTTTCCGTTGAGACTTAATGAAAGATCAAACGTTTAGTGTGGATATACATATTTTCCGTACTGAAATTTTGTCGTATTCAAGTTGCCTTCTTTGTTTAAAGGACTCCAAATACCTCTATGTATCAGCGACCCAAGTGGCTAATTAAACTCAGCAAGGAGACAATTTCGTGAAAGACACTGACCTTACCTTTTTTTTCAACTGATGTTGAAGAAAACAATTCCTACCCTCTGAGAGTACGAAAAAGGACATTTGGTACCGATATTTTACGTGTAAGTTGCGTGGTTCTTCGGGCAGTAAGTGGAAATATGGAGATTTTTTAAGTTTTAGGGAAATTTATAATGAGCGGCACTGGTTGAATTGCCGGTTTTAACTCAATGTTTACTGTCACGCCATTGAAATAAAGTCGAGAAATTACTAGAATTTTGAGAAAACGCAAGTGAAGTTATTTCCTAATTTCACGAATATGCCATGTGATTCCCTTTTGATATCATTGGTGACAAATTAGGCTCACAGTCCTGGGGTTCTGACTTTCAAATCCTCCTTGCTGTTTACAAAATGTTTCAAAGTTGAGGCAACTGTCAAGTCTTCCTTACATGATTGGCTATAGTCATGACTGAACTGAAAACAGAGCCCATGCAAAATGGGCTCAAAATTGTTCAGGAGGCCATTTCTGTATTTGACTTCATGTTAAGATGTTTTGAAGTATAAATTGTCGCTTAAAGGTTTATTATATGGCCAAAGCAACCTGGCCTAGATTAAATTCAAGCGAAAATATACAAAGTTAAGAATTTAATAGCTGGTAAGGCACATGGTTTCGGACAACACCACGGCTCGTTATACAGCATGGCAGTGAAGGTGAAGCATTAGCCTGCCCTTAGTTGATTACCACATTGCAGTCATGGAAATTATAGACATGGCCACTGCTCACTGCTGCAGTAGACTGAATAAGAGGGCTGAAAGGGAACTCGACTGGTTGTCTGGTTAAACTCGATTTCTTTGCCATCAACCATGTTTGATAGTTTTCGCTGATCGTCTTCGTTCCCAGAATCGTATGCTTCAACGCTTTTTTTTTTTCTTTCCGATGGGCGGTTATTGTTATTATTTCTGATTTTAGAACTTCCTTGGCTTTTAACTTCATGACCACCGTTTTCCGTACTGAGTGGTTGGATAATCTTTTGTCAGGGCACATTTCTTGTGAGCTTTCTTTTATGCTTTTCATAATTTTGCTGATGGTGTTTTCACCTATTTGGCTTTTCTTGTACTGTAGATGCGAATGTAAACCAGCCGTAAATTTTAACGTTTATTTCGACACGAGGCACCGTGAGACAAAGTCGCAATTCCAGTTACACCGATGGGCCTTAATAAAAGTCAACTTTACTGCCGTACAAACCATGAAAACTAATAAACCTTGGTGAACTTAAAATTGAGGTAAAAACTCGGTGGCCCTCGTGGTAAACATTAAAGGCCACCTATGCGCATGCCCGAAACTAAATGTCTGCGCAGGGAACCCAGCTGGAAAACGCGAAGCCCAGCAGTAACATGGCTCCCCAAAATGTCCAACATTTTCTATAAAAAGGAACTAATCTTTAGCAAACACTATGTCAATGTTCCATGCTTAGTGAAAACACTTAAAGTTTCTTTCACTAAAAATCTCTTTCTTAACAAAGTTCTGGATCCTCAGGCTCCTCGTCGGGGAATCCCGGTCTCTTACGCTTCTACGAGCAGCACAAGTTTGTTAATAGGTCTTTCCAGTCTGGATCCATTACTTGTCAACACTGTCACCGATCGTACTTGACCCTGATCACCGGGGTGAGTTTCCACCACTTTAGCCATGGGCCATCTGTTTCTAGGAGACTGGTTTTCTTTCAACAACACAACATCTCCAACCTGAAAATTTCTTCGTGGCTGAATCCACTTGTTTCTTGCTTGTAACTACTGCATATATTCTTTATACCATCTTGACCAGAATTCTTGAGCCATATGCTGTGTGCGCCGCCACATCTTTCTGTAGTATAGGTCTTCTCTCTTGAATTCTCCAGGCGGGGGCAGCACAAGTCTTGTCTTTCCTGTAAGCAGCATGCTTGGTGATAATGGTGGTGCAGAATGTGGGTCGCTGAGGGTCTCTACTGTCAGAGGTCTGTTGTTGATCGTGAATTCGGCTTCGCAAAGGAAAGTCCTCAACGAGTCTTCGTCCAGACGACTACCATGTTCTCTGATGAGACCATTCATGACATTTCTGATTGACCTGATTTGTCTTTCCCAGACACCACCAAAATTGCTAGCAGATGCAGGGTTCTTAATCCAATCGATGCTTTCCTTAAGGAGTTCTGCTTTGATCTCCTGGTCATCCATTTCTTAAATAGCTTTCTTGAGTTATGCTTCTGCACCAATGAAATTCGTTCCTCTATAGCAGCGGATTTCCCTGACCGATCCCCGTCTACAGATGAGACGTCTGAGTGCATTTATAAACGAATCCGTTTCCAAAGAATCCGCCACCTCTATGTGTACTGCTCTACTTGCTAAGCAAGTAAACAAGGCTCCGTATCTCTTCAGGACAGATCTTCTTCGTTGGACGTGCCAAGGGCCAAAGTAGTCGACGCCACAATAGGTAAAGGGTGGCGTTGGCTCTACGCGCGACTTTGGCAAATCTGCCATTTTCTGTTCTCCTTGGCTCCCTCGAAGGTGACGACATGTTACACATTTAGAAATAAACTGCCTGACCATCGCATTTCCGCTAACAATTCAATAGCCACAGGAACGAAGCTCGTTCAAAGTTATCCCTCTTCCGCTACGATGTTCTCTTTCATGAACATGGCTGATCATCAGTGAACTAACGTGGCTTGACTTTGGTAGGATCACAGGGTTCTTTAGAGTGGGAGGCAGATTGACCTTCTGTATTCTTCCACCAACTCTCATAACAACATCACTGTCTGGAACTGGATCCAACATGCGGAGGGAACTTGTCTTCTTAAACAAGGCTTTCTTTTCTTTGTCTGACTCACGACTACCATAAACGACTTTCTCTTGAACGTCTTGGAGACTTTTAATTTCTGACGGGAACTCATTTCTTTGTACATGCTTTATGATCTCCATTTCTGCTTCTTCTAAGTCAGCTACATTGACTCGTGTAGAATTGACATCCTTACGTCCAGCAGGTCCTTCATCAGACGCCAAACTGCTGGACACTTTTCTCTTGGCCAGGACTCTGTCTCTGAGATGTCTCTTGTATTTCAGGCAAAGCGCTACAGCCATCTTTGCTTTAAACCAACTGGAGAATCGTCGAAGTCTCTTGACAATGTCACTGCTCTCTTTCACTGTGCTAATGTTAACCTTGACATTTTTAACTTCCGAGGAATCTGGATCCACGTGGTTTTCATACGTTTCTTCCTTCAGCCAGCTCTTTACAGGTTCTTTCAGGAAGTCAGGACCCGTGATCCATGCCGCTTTCTCAACAAAGTCCTTTGGAGACATACCTTCCATGCAGTTTCCACATAGTGCCATTGTGAAGGAGTAGTGTGCTCGTGGATAAGCTGAACTCTGTTAGCTACGTAGGTATAAAAACGACGAGATTCATTACTTATAAAGCCTAAAACGACTTTACTGTTCGTCCAGTAGTAGTCCTTTATGTCCTCATACTCCAATTCATCCTTCAACTTGTCACCAATATTGACAGAAGTTGTGGCAGCGGCCAATTCCAATCTCGGGATACTGACTGTCTTCTTCGCTGTTACGCGGACCTTTCCCATAAGAAACGACACATGTACTTTCCCGCTCTCGTCTTCGAGTCTTAAATATGAGCACTGTCCATACCCACACGTCGAAGCATCGGACATACAGTGGAGCTGTGCCGACACAATCTTTCCGAATTCTGCGGGTTTGAAACTTCTTGGCACTTTTAAACCTTCAAGTAAGCAAAGTTCATTCCGCCATTTTTCCCAGCTGCTTTTGGTTACATCGTCAACGGGTTCATCCCAGCATGTTAGACTGACAGATGTCTTTTAATATCTTCTTTCCAACAAGTACTACCGGAGCAATGAAACCTAAGGGGTCGTAGATAGAACTAATCGTCGAAAGGATGCCTCTACGTGTACAAGACTTATCCTTAAGTTCAATCCTGAAGTTGAACGTGTCTGATTCGATGCACCAAATGACTCCTAGTGCTCTTTCAATGGGCAACTTATCTTGGCCAAGTGCAAGGCTCTTCACATTCTCTGCTCTGTGCTCTTCAGGAATTGAGTTAATGATGCGTTCAGTGTTGCCCACAAACTTAGTCAAGTTAAATCCCCCATTCCTGCAAACTGCCTTGACGTCCTTCGCTAGATCAATGGTTTTGTCTTCGGTGCTTGCAGATTTTAGAACATCATCTTCATAGAAGTTCCTTCTAAGGGTGTTGGCTACCTCAGTTCCATAGTTGTCTTCGTTTTCGTCTGCTGTACGCTGAAGTGCATAGTTGGCACATGCGGGCGATGATTCTGCACCGAAAAGGTGCACAATCACACAATACTCTTCAGCTTCCTGCTCCAAGTCTCCATTTGGCCACCGCAAAAATCTGAAGAGACTTTGATCTTCCTTTCTAACTCTCACTTGAAAGAATATCTTCTCGATGTCCGCCATAAAGGCATACTTCTTCTTGTGAAATCTGGTTAGGACGCCAAGGAGGTTACTTGTAAGATCTGGTCCTTGGAGAAGTTTGTCATTCAAGGAGCGTCCTTCAAATGTGGCCGAACAATCGAACACCACTCGCACTTTTGACTTCTGTGGATGATAGATCCCATGATGAGGAAGGTACCAGGTTCTTCCAACTTCAACTTTGAACTCGTCATCCACCTTGCGAGCATATCCTTTGGAGATGATATCATCCATAAAACTGCAGTAATCAACACAATATCTGTCATCGGCCTTCAGACGCTTTTTTAGGCCAGTAAGACGCTTCTCTGCTTGTGCATAGTTGTTAGGGAGCTGAATGTTTTGATGCTTAAATGGGAGGGGCATCTCATGATGCAGGTCATCAAGATGAACGATGCCACTATCCACCGTTTCGCAGAACTTGATGTCTTCACGTGACATTGCTGTCCCCTTTTCTGGTTCAGAGAAGTCCAAGTCAAACATCTGACTAACTGCTTGTGGAGTTATCCGCTCCTTCACCTTTCTCTGTGTGACTACATATCCCCGAGGGGTAATTAGAGTATCTTTAGGGCTAAGATTAATTCGGTTGTATGTAATCTGGCTACTCAGCTGTGGATTACAGAGGGGCCCGTTGATGTACCATCCGAGGAGTGACCGAACCGCATACGGGTCTGAATCTTTGCCGTAAACGATTTCTCTTGGACGTAGGGCGCTTGGGCAATTCAATCAAATAAGCAGACCCACTTCGATGTCTGCTATGTAGGGGGGTATCTCTGCACTGATTTTCTTCAAATGAGACATCTTGCAGATTGCGTCAGGTCGAGGTATTTCATTGCGGTCTGCTGGAATCACATGCCGCGTAAACGTTCTAGGTAGGTCCAAGATCACGTTCTCTTCTTTAATGTTGGCCACCACCAATCCTTCAATGGCCTTTGTGGTAACACTGCTCGTTCCATGAATCGTAGTAAGGATAAGGTCAGTGTCATTTCCCTCAATGCCAAGCGCTCTCATTGACTTCTCACTCACAAACGTCCCACCACTGGCGTTGTCTAGCAGTGCATAAACCTTTATCTTCTTTGCTGTATCACTCTTGTGAAACAAGTGAACTGGTAATATACCCATGTTGATAGATACATCTGCAGCTTCCGTGACGTTACAGATGGCAGTGCGGTTGCTGCTAACCCGAGGTTCAGCTCCAGATTGATTATCACTGTCGTTACTGATCTTCTTCGCCCAATCATAGTCGTGTAGCGATATGGGGCGTGGCCTTTTGCAAGTCTTACATGTCTGCCGCTCCTTGCAGTTTTTGGCAATGTGCTGATCACTAAAGCAACCAAAGCACAGTTTCTTCTCCACTACAAACTCCCGTCGCTCAGTTAGAGTTTTCTTTAAAAACTGTTCGCAATCCTTTAGGTTGTGACGCCTTTTGCATAAGGAACACGACGGGGACTGCTCCTTCCTACCTTCCTGCTTTAATCCCGTGACAAGGCTTGTTCCTTTTCCTCTGCTACGTGGCCTTCGTCTGAATTTGACATGAGTGCCTTTGTCTTTCTCATCATGCTGGGATTTGGTAACATTTTCTTCTGAGAATACAGGATCTGTGGCAAGCTCAGCTTGTTTGCGGACAAATTGTGAGAACTCCTCAAAGTCAGCTATCCTTCCTTTTTCAACCTTGGTCTTATTGTTCCTTTCAGTCCATTTGCTTCGTAGATGCCTAGGTAACTTTTCCCAAAGCTGTCGCAGTACGTGAGCTGTGTTTAAAGCGTCCCTGTGAGACATGCCTTTCATAGCAGACTCTGCTTGGTCCAGAGCAATAGAGAAATTTTGGAGAGCTAAGCCATCGTTTGCTCTGCTTGGTTGCCATTAAGACAGTTTGGTGATGTGGGCATTTGCAATGAATAAATCTCCAAACTGTCACTTTAGCAGTCCCTTGGCTTCTTTGTAGGATCCTTCTGATTTTCTCTGAAGACAACCATTAATGACTTCTTTAGCTTTACCAGAAGTGTACTGACCCAGAAAATACAGCCTTTCTCAGGAATCTTCAACTTTTGATTCAATCAAAGACTCCAAGGCAGTCATAAATGCGGGAAATTCCATAGCGTCACCGTAAAACATTGGAGGCTCAGTTGATGGAAGAAGGCTCCTTGCTTGCTGGGAAACCATAATTCGAGACAATTCCGTCTGCTTTCTTTAAATATCTACAATATCTTGAAAGGTATTGTCCTGGACTGCCAAGGGATTAACAGACAAACTTGTTGAGCAACTTTGAAGGCTATAAACACGTTGGGGTGTCTGTGGGATCGCCTGTGATTGATCTCTGATAGAATACACAACTGCACGCCCGTCTACGAAATGGGGTTGAGTTGATGAAAGTTGTAAACGTGTGGGAATTTCAGTAGATTCACTACACACCCAGGAGTCACAATGTCTACATAGGTTTCAAAGTCAAAGCCTGAATTTCTTGATCTGCATGCTGTCATTGGGCTTGTGTAAATGGGGCCTGTTTGCTCTGTAGTATATCCACTAAGACGATTTGCTTGGGTGGGGTACTGGTGCGCTGAGACATGATTGCCAGAAGAATGTGCTGGAAGAGACTTTGAAGCAGGTTCTAAAACTGAAATGGCATTTGATGGGCATGAACTAGTCACCATTGCTGCCGTTGTCATCGTTAAAACCGACCCTGGTGTTGACAGGGAGGTAATGTTTGTATCCTTCGTACCGTTGGCTGGGAGTAGACTGCACACTGGGAATATTGGAAACTTTTGTGACTGTAAACATATAGGTGTGGAAACCCACTCTTCACTGTTCATTTGTTCATAAATCCTTTCTTCTTCCTTTGCCTTAGCTAGACTTTTCCTAAGCTCCAATTGTTCCTCGGCCATTTTCAGTGCCTGTTTTTCCTTCAGAAAAGCTGCCTCAACTTCTAGGGCTGCAACCCTAGTCTTGGCTTTTATCAATTTCGCATTAGAGGAAAGTGAAGACAGATTAGAACGTCCAGAGTGATTAGACTTTCTAGAGCGATGAGACTTGTTAGAAGCAGCAGAATTTAATTCAGCTGACTGAAGCTGTTTTGCCTTAGACAAATATTCACAGACAGACTGTTTAAACTTAAACACATCTCTATCCTGAACTTCGTACCATGAATTAGCAGTGGCAATATCTGATTCATTCTCTAACACATCGAGGAAAATATCCTGAGCAACTTGTAGCTCGACAAGTAAATTGTTTAAACCTTCCATTTCAGATGACACAAACTCATAATTGTTGAGATCAACGAGAAGAGGCTTCATTTTGTTTCTCTGCCTAGTCACGTGGCGAAGAACCGCAGTTCTACGCTCTTTTAACCTTTGTATCTCGTACTGTTTATCTTTATCCGTTGTAATTTTCTTCCTTCCGCCCGATTCTAACTCCGCGGCACCATTGTCCGTCGATTTCTCCTCCATATTCAGTGAACCTTGAACCTTAACTGAATCATGAAGCCGTATTTCTGACGCTGCATCCGTCACTGGAGTGTTAAGCGGTGAAATGGCACGAAACGAAGCCGTGTCGATTGAAGGCGAACGCGAACGATAACCTTTGAAAATTCCTTCTTCACCATAAGCCATTGTAGATTCCATGTTTTCGCTTCCCATGCCCGTAATTATTCGTGAAAGTTGCAATAGGTAAACCAAGTAAACCGTATTTATCCTTGTAAACCACAAATCCATCGACAAACCATGCTTGAGGTCGAGTTTTTACTGTAGATGCGAATGTAAACCAGCCGTAAATTTCAACGTTTATTTCGACACGAGGCACCGTGAGATAAGATAAGATAAGAACTTTATTTTACGTGGCACTCCACTTAGCTAAAAGCTACTTTACAGGAAGCCCACAAACAAACAGATAAAATTACAAAACAAAAGAAAGATAAAAATTAGCTAACAACCTAAAATCTAAAAATTTAAAAATCTAAATCTAAAATATCCAGGAAATCCAATAATTCATGTATCAATACATGTGTGAGTACAAATTAAAATTTAAAAATTCAAAAGCCAACCACGATAATAACAATTTTAAGATGCTGCATGACGAATACTTCCCAAAAATTCCTTTGTGCCGGCCATGGCGCGAATCGAGTCCGGCAGCGCATTCCATGTCTTTGCAGCGAAATACCGAAAAGACCTAAGACCATGCTTGGTGCTTCTTACTTTGGGCAATGAGAGCATGTTTGTGCCCCGTAAGTTATATTTTGTGTCCTTTATTTTAAATAAGTTTGCAATGGGGGTCGGTGCCCTCTCCTGGAAGCAGCTATTTATTGTGATCAACATGTCCTGGATACGACGTCCCTCTAGTGTGCTATGCAAACCAATCCAACTTAGCAATCTATCGTAAGCGTTATTCTTATCCTTATATACAAGTCTAAGTGCCCGTTCGTTTACTCTATCCAATTTCTTGGTGTTCCTGGCTCCACAATGGTGCCATATATGGCTACAATAATCGAAATGCGGTAAAATAAAGGCACGATACAGTGCTTCCTTGGTTTTGCAAGGTAGAACACTCTTAAGCCTATTTAAGGCATTAACTTGTCCTCCGACCTTTCGGCAGATAGATGCGACATGAGAATCGAATTTCAGCTTATTATCTAATGTTACGCCTAGTAGCTGTATCTCACTGGAAACAGGTATGGGCTTTTCTTCGCATTTTATATCGAAACCGTAACCCGTGTTTCCCAGCACCAGAGCCTGATATTTATCCGGATTTGCTATCATGTCATTTTGTTGAAACCACTGTGTAGTGTTAATCAGATCTAGATTTAAACCGTCTTCCACAGCTTGGGGATCCTTGTGCGATAGATGGAGTTTAGTATCATCTGCGTAGCTTATCAGCCTACAATCTCTAATAGCAAATGCAAGATCGTTCATGAAAATGTTAAACAATAGTGGTCCAAGTAAGGACCCCTGTGGCACTCCTGCTGACACACCCATCCAGGTGGAGAAAGTATGGCCCAACTTAACTCGTTGATATCGGCATGATAAGTAATTTCGTAAGAGTGCCACTGAATCGTCATTCACACCATAGAACTTTAACTTTTCGAGAAGCAGCTCGTGCGGAAGGCAGTCAAAAGCCTTGCTGAGATCATTCGCTACCGCTCCGATGACCTTGCGGTTGTCAAGTTCCGCTCTCCAGTCTTCCGTTAAAGTTAAAAGTGCCGCCGGGCAGCAATGAAATTTTCTATATGCAAACATGTAATCGTGAAAGATCAATTCGAAATGCTCCGTCATCTGCATGTGAATGATTTTTTCGAACACCTTGGCAAAGGCAGGTAGTACGGTGACCGGTCTGAAGTTCTTTTTGTTTAGGACACTTTCCTTTTTGTGATGCGGTGTTATTTGACCATGTTTCCAAGTATCTGGAACCTGTGATTTAGCTATGATGGTATTTACTAGATCGCTTAAAGGCTTTGCTATGGAACCGGATGAAGCTTTAACAGCCCTCGGAGGAATAAGATCATATCCCTGTGCTTTATTAGGTTTCATGTTGTCAAGTACCGCTTTCACGACATGTTGGTTAGTCAGTTGCAATCCAAAAGTGTTCGCCGGTCGCTGACTCACCCTTAGGAATTCTGTTTATATGTGCTTGGTCTCTGAAAGGAGTGTGCTTATGGACAATCATATCTTTTGTAATATTTGTAAAATACTCGTTAAAAGTTTCCGCTACTTGGCTTTGCTCCCTGATGACTTTTTCCTTTTCATTGAGAACAATAAAATCGTCTGGCACACGCTTTCTGGTATGCATTAACGGCCGCAAAGACTTCCAGAACTCCCTTGGGTTTCCTGCGCGCGAATTGCATAACTGATCAAAATGACATATGATGGATTTACGTCGCAAAGCAACAACATAGTTTCTTTGAGACCTGTAAGCCTCCCAATCGTCTGCCGACCTTGTCGTATTAAATTTGCGTTTAAGAGCATTCCTTTTACACATAGCTTTCTTTATCTCAGGAGTTATAAATTTCGATTTACCGGCAGCATTTCTACACCTCTTAGATTTTATAGGAGCGTGATCATCCAAGACATTAGTATACATTTTTTCCCATGCCCAGCAAATGTCATCGACATCGTCAAAAACTTAAGCAACGTTGAAAGGAACACACTCCAGATCCTTGTTAAAAGCCTCTTCATTAAAGCTTTTAAAACACCTTGCCTTTGTGAAAATGGTCGTCGGCTTCAACGCTTTTCCATTTAGAATCGTATAGACTAATTTGTGATCGCTAAGACCTGGCTCCAAAACTCCTGATTGTAATTCAAATGCAGGCACGTTGGTAGCTATTATATCTATGCATGACTGCTTTGTGCGAGAGATTCTAGTCGGTGCTGTAATGAGATTTTGCAGATCGTAGATGTCGCAAATATCTAGCCATGCTCGCCCTTCTTTGCCGTTTTCCAGCGGATGTAGAATATCGCAGTTCAAGTCACCCAAGCATATCATGTTAGGCCGATTTGAGATCGCTGCGTCAAGAAGAGTATACATCTCATCTGTAAATGTGTTATTGTTTACTGATGGTGGCTTGTAACCGCATAATAAAGAAATATGTTGTTGACCCACTTGAAAATCTACAAGAATGGCCTCCATCTCTTTGGTTTTGGTTTTTAAACGATAAGACAAATTCGCAATTCCAGTTACACCGATGGGCCTTAATAAAAGTCAACTTAACTGCCGTACAAACCATGAAAACTAATAAACCTTAGTGAACTTAAAATTGAGGTAAAAACTCGGTGGCCCTCGATGTAAACATTAAAGGCCACCTATGCGCATGCCCGAAACTAAATGTCTGCGCAGGGAACCCAGCTGGAAAACGCGAAGCCCAGCAGTAACATGTACCATTCGTCTGTCTTGGTGGAGTTGTCGATGCACGCTAAGTAGAAAGGACCAGATAACTTTACATCTTAGGGCCTCTTGGACAGGTAACTCTTAAAAAGAGCGACAGGACATTGTGATTCACCAGTTGCGAACATTTTGGGTAGCACAGACCCCGGCTGAACTTGCAAACATCACTTTCGTATTTTTTCGGTCCTTCTAAGAAGGTTACAAACTCGTTGCCGTTGTCGTTTTTATTCAGCGTGAAATCCTCCAAATTCATTGTGTAATGTTCTTGGCAGACACGAAGACCAAGAAGCTGTGACAGGAGCCAGTACATTGTATTAAGGAGTGACCTGGGAGATGAACTGACCCAAGCTGTCCGCTTTCCCGTAAAAGCTTCTTCTTCCTCTCTTGTTAGGCTTCTTGACTTATTTGGCAATTTTCCTTAACCTTCATTTCTTAGCTTACGCACCTTTCCCTCAAGAATTTTTCGGGCATTGAACAATTCTCTGTCCTTTATAATATAATTGACAACGAATAACCTTTCTCTTTCAAGTGGCTGTCAAGTGCTGCTTGCATCACTTTGAAGGACCCAGGTTCGTAGTCGGTTCCGTCTTGTTTAAACACGCAGGCAAAAAAAAAAAAAAAAAAAACGCTCCAGTGCTTTATCCAACTGCTCAGGACGAACCGTCTCAGGGTTTTTCTCAAGGCCATTTTCATCACACCAGTTCTCAAAAACCCTCACCCAGTTAATTGTGGTCTTTCGCGTATTTCAGTTTTCTGCAGCGTCTTTTAATGCCGTAACTGCTTCATCAGTAACATCTTTAAACCAGGACGCCATCTCGGCACTGAGATATAGGAAACGTTGCCATAGCAATTTTGTAATTTTACATGTCAAATTATAAATTAACGCTGGAATTTCGCGCCAAAATTAAGGAAGTAATTTGTCATCCATGTTATTAGAAACATAATTCAAAGCATTCTTTTGAAAGGAAGGTCATTGTTTAGATTTGCGGTTTTTGACCAAACAACAATTGCATATGAAAACTTCAGTGTGGGAAAAACCAGTAGGGTCCGCTATTTCAGCACCTCGTGAACCTCGTCATGCGAGGTTGGAAAGATTAATTTACCTAACACTTAAGCCGTCAAACTAAACTCTGTTGCCATTTTTGAATTTTTTGTAATAGCTGTCTCGTTTATAGAAATAATTTCCTGTTAAGTGACCGTGGCGAAACAGGAAGCCATTGTGTTTCTCTTCGGCTGCTCAGATGCGAATAGTACTTTGCTAATCACCTCCGCTAACAATTGCTCCAGGTGGTCAGAAATTAAGAGCGAAGGAGTCTTTGTACAAAGAAAGAATTGTTAGCGTTGTAGAAAGTAGCCTGTTCAGTTGTCTTTTCCCAGAAAAAGAAATTCCACTCGCAGTAACGTTGCTCTTAAAACTAACTGCCACTCATAAATGATACAGTGAAACCCCGCTTTACGGACAGTTGTTTTGGTGTCGCCCATACATTTTCCTTCGAATTAACCCGCTTAATAAGGAAACTTTGTAATACTAACACTTTTTCTGGTCCCCACGGGTGTCTCTAATAACGGAGTTTGACTGTGACGAAGAAACAACGCATTTGGAGTATTACAATCCAAAAAAATTGCCCATTTTTAGCGAAGATGTTTTCCAAGAATTGAATTCGGACGTTGCGTTTTAAGTCATCTTAATAATAAATGGCAAAAGAGAAAATCAAGAGGTGAAAGAGAAATTAATCTTTAATTAAGGAAACGGCTAAAATGCCTCGTTGACTAGCCATTTGAAGTTTGCAGTTTTTGTATTCCTTCAGGTTAATTCTGTTTCAGTGTTTCTGTTTTGGTTTCAATAGAAAGAAAAGAAAAACATAATTTGGTTCAGCTATTTACTGAGGAGTTGTGACTTGTTGATTCTTTGGTACATTTCCGTGGACGACTGTTTGCATAGTAGTATATTCAATTAGAAACTCTAGAGAATGATGGTGATATCAGAGAATTATATCAATTAATGGAAAAAATTCAAACCGTTTGGAGGTCAATGATCTTATTAGTCATTTTGTGTGATACACAACAACACGACAGCAGGTTTCTATGGTATATACTCTTATAGATAATAAAATGGCGTCAAAAAATGTTCAAAACTCAAGGGGGACCACGAACCTCAGACGAGTGGTTTCACTGCCAGGTTTTGAATTGTATGGCGTTAATTTATGGTCTATAGGAGTATAGACCATAAAAAACAGCCTTCGATTTGTTGTTTACAATAATATGGAAACTTACGAGCGGGATTGGCTTTATTTTCTGTTTAAAAAGCGCGCGTGTGTTACATCTGGCGTCATTTTGTTGTCTTTACTCTAATGGACCATAGCCACGAGCTAATCGGCGTGCGGGAATTTTGACAGTTGTTGTAAAAATTGTTTTTACGGAAACCATTTGTTTGTAACTGATGAAATTCCGTGCGTAAATAAATATGTCTGTTTGGCTATCTGTCTGTCGTCTGTCCGTCCGTCTATCTATGTGTTTGTCTCTCTGTCTGCCGGTCTCTCTATCCGTATCTGTCTCTTTTCTCTTCTGTTTTTAAATTTACGTTTCTCTTTTTCGCATTTGTCCAGGACTACAGAAACGCTGATAAAAGCCAACAAACGCAATCGTGGGACAAGCATTACCGTCCCAGAAAAGAAGCCTTTGGAAATTTTTAGTTTTTCTTGTCGTTTATCTTGATAGTCACTGAGTTTCTTTCGCTGGTTTCTTGAAAAACATCGAACGGCGCTATCCGGGCAATGGCCAATAAAAACGAGTCTGTTGCAAACAGCGATTCCATAAGCCAAGCTGCAAGCACTAACACCATAACTGTATTTGTGAGAATAGCCGCTGGAGTTAAAGAGCTTAGAAGACGGTTCTACTGTATATTTTTTCGTACCTCTGTGCTGTTTTGGCCTGCTTCTCTGGGAAAGACCGTTATAGTACTTGAAAAGAAATCAAAGCAGGACTATACATTTGCAGAAAATGTAACGCGACAGGTTCAGGAATATTTTCCCGATCGCAGATATGAGGTGTTCTACGAGCCGCTTCCAAAAGACTTGAACGTTTTAAGTGAATCTCTTGGTAGGAGAGGATCAGGCTATAATCGCCAGCTTTTTAGTATATTCTTTATTGATTTGTACACAAACGATTCCATCATAGTATGGATGGAAAGTGATGCTGGATTCTTTTGCGCCAGTGACAAAGTCAACTATATTTAACGGCACTAAAATTATGAGTCTTGGGTTATGATTGCACGTACGATATCTGGTGGGTTAAACAGTGGGTAGCATCGATAGAAAGTGCATTAGGATTCCCCTGTGCTTCAGACTTCATGATCTATTTTCCAGCCTAAATCTACTGGGATACGTTCACTAACTGTAGGGAGTATATACTGAAAAGATTTAACACAAGTAACTTTGAGGAAGCTTTCCAAAAGTTATACACCTGTTATGTTTCACCTGTTCTCATTATTCTCAGTTATGCCTGGTACTTTGAAAAAGATCGATACGATTGGAATATAAAAACATGCTCTAATCTAATGGAATACAATAAACGGTTTCCAGCGAACCACACCATTGGACCAGAACATATCAAGTAACCTCTGGCCGAGCCACAAACTGCTTTTCATAGCCACCCTTTAGTTAACACATCCGAGGCAGCTGTTGCCTGTCCCACGAGGCAGCGGGAAGTCGGAGAAATGCGCGGATCATTCGGGCTCGTTGCGTAACAACCTTGTTCCTTTTAACCACTATAGTAAAAGATTTAATTTTCCAGCTCCGCCTTGCCCTGATAATAGTAGATTCACTTGTCTGCAAATACTCGAACGCCATTACAACCAGGTTGGTCTTGAAATTAAACAAAATGGGCGTAGAATGGACTGGCACGACGTAGAGATCGTCGAAAAGCTTGCGAAAGAGGCAACCAATTTAGGAACCAATTAAAGTCGCGTGACTTAAGAGTGATTTAAGGACGGTGCCTACTTTTATTACTGCGCATTCGTTCTGCGCATCTCGAGATACTCGGTTTTCCTATAGGTGGTGCCTACTAATACAGGGATATTTTTGTGCCAGTCTGGGAGCTTCTGCAATGGCAAATGGCTCTAAAACACACCTATAAACCGACCACCGATTGAATGAAGTTTGTATGTGCTTGCTAGCAAAACAACAACGGTTGAAATCGATGACGTCACAAAAAAACTTGAATCCTCAGTATTTAAGAGCAGATGTTATCTCAAGGGAGAGCTTCATATAGGGCAACTAAATCCCTTGTTCATCTGCATCCAGAAAGAGTCCAATAAATTTGCTAGTTAAGGGGTTATCGATGCACTACATAAGAACAGTTACTGGTGGTTTGCGCTCGGGCGGGGGGGACTCTCATATTAAAGGGGCGAGGATGCTCGTCGTCTCGCTTATGGGTGTATATTTCGGATTTTTGGTCTCACTTAGGGCCTTCTGGGCATAACGCCATTATATTTAGTCGGGAAGGTCTCGTAAAGGGTTGTTCGCGAAGAAATATAAAAAATATATATATTTGTCTGTGTTTTAAAATGGTCTCGTTTAGGGGTCAAAAAAGCTAAGGCCACGCCCAGATTGGTATCCTTTAGGGCTTTAATTGAAAATTTCCAATGAGCATCCTGCCCCTTTAATATGAGAGTGTTAGGAGAGAAAATCAAAAGCTTATTGTAGTTGCTATAGCTTTAAGGCTCTCGTTACTGAATAACGAATTGTACTATTGGAGCTTTTAGCACGCTTAAAAACAAACCATATTTAGCCAAGTTTAGCATTAAGCCATACATATTTATTTGCATTTACTTACTAGTTGCCTGACATTTTATTTACTTGTTCTTATATTAGATTATATATTTAACCATCTTATTCGAAGTCTATTATTGCACACTGGCATGTAGACAGTTGAGTGTATTGACAGTTAACTATTACTAAATCAGAATATTGCCTTTCATTTGTTCGCTTTAAGAGAATAACTAAGTGTTACTTATTTTGCTCGGCAAGGACGCGTCGATTTAAGGAAGGACGAATGTAATGATAGATTTCGCGTTTCACTTTAATACGTTTGGCAAGCGCATTTCAATAGCTTTGCATTGGAATAGAATAGATAATCAGGTAGTAACAGTACCTTGTATGTTTGAAGGGAATATTTAATCAACTTAGCATGTGGACACGAGAAGTGGACATTCTCGGTCGCATTAACAACCGATTTGATATGCGTTTCATCGCTCGATATTTTACTTGTTTTTGCTTTTGCTGCTTCATATTTAGCTGTTCATCTTATGTAATTTTTGCTTATAATCATTTGATTTCATTTCAAACCAGCATAGGGTTTTCAAACAAAAGCTCTTATTTCAATTTATTCTAATTGGATGTAGGGCTTGTACACGTGTAATGGTACATTGTACTTTATTCGATTACACGAGTCCTTAACCTTTGTCCTGTAATCTTACGACTCAGCAATTCTTTTGATGTACCTTTTTTTCTCCGCAATCAAAGTTTAATAATCTTTGTTATAGATGTAGTCCAGAAAAGTACTCTCCTAATAAGGAACTTTCAACAATTAAGCGCACGTGAAAGTAATATATTCTTAAGTAACATTTTCTGTTTCGTGCTCGTGAGATTGCCTCATCAAATCTTGTAAACAAAAGAAAGTACTTTGACCTTTTGTAAAGGATAAGTATATAAGCACAAGGCTTGCAATTGTAAATCGGTTACATCGTGATTGCATTCAAGACAACGTCCAGTTTGCGCGCATGGTTATGTTGGTTAACATCTGAATGCTTAATAATCCTATGCTGAAGTGAAGATTGTCTGTTCTCTGCTGTTCGACACAGTTCCGGTTGGCTTAGACTTTCTCAAAGTCGCTCGCTAGCTTCTCATTGAATGGACCTGGCGCGAGCGACTTTTATCACTTGCAGGGCGCCAAATTTACAGGAGGAATTTTCCTTCTATAACACTATCCAATCAGAACAAGCTATATGAAAGTACATGTCAAAGCTGTTCGAACATACAACACTAACTCTTCGATAGCGATTGTTATTTCGGTCTACGACCAAGAACTTCTAAATTCCTCGCATTGATTATACGTATTTTCATAATAACGAGATAAGCCTCAACCTTGTTCGGTATATAGCAAGAATGTTTCGGCCGTTAACTTGTTCGGTTGTTATATACCGATACGGATTTGCCGTTTTTCCAAACGAGTTAACGGCCGAATTTTGTTCCGTATATAATAAGAAACCCAAATTCGGCCGCTTTCCCAATTGATTTAACGGTCGAATTTCGTTCGGTGTATAAGATGAATCCCCAATTCGGCTGTTATCCAAACGAGTTAACGGCCAACTTTCGTTCGGTATATAATAGAAAACCCATTAGAGTCGATACATTTTATGTTGTTTTCCATTTTTTTCCGTCAAGACAGCACTGCGCATGTCATGCTGTGTTGAGCTTTCATTTTAAAATTTATTATTGCAGTAGCAGCGCTAGCAGTAGCCGGTATTATTATTATTATTATTATTATTATTATTATTATTATTATTATTATTATTATTATTATTATTACTCGTGCATTCAAAGTAAAGCATTTTAACAATCTTCGCGAAGCGAATCGACATAATTTCTGTGGAAAAAAAATCTTCGCATGAACAGTGTGTAGTACGATACTGTCGTTTCGCGAGGCTAATAAAGAAATGTTCAAATATTCAAATGCGTTGTCGACGTTTGAATATGTTTTGCAAATGCGTTGGCCCAGTTTTTAAATGATTTTCAACGTATTTCGGTTTCGTTCGGAGACATTCCCAACGTTTTGAAACGCATTGAGAAAGTTTTCCAATGCAATTGTCGACGTTTCCAAATATGTGTTGAAATGAATGAAATGACAAGAATGTATTGAGTTGACAGTTTGACAACTTCGCTGAAAAGTTCGCGATAAAATGATGTCACTTGATTCGATTTCCAGCAAGGGAAACAAGTCGAGCTCTCGCTCGCTCGCTCGAGCTCTGACGATCGCGCATCGCGCTCTCTAAGCTCGACTTATAAGCAAGTCTGCAGTTGGCTAGATCCCTGTACCTAAGAGTTGTGACGAGCTCTGCCTTGCAAGTGAGCGAGTGCTCTTAAGCTACGTTTCCCCCGATACATTGTCAAGTCCCCATTAAAATCTAATTTGTCCCTCCTGCACGCTCGAGCAGGAAAAATCTATCGTCACGAGAGTCTCCCTCCCCCTCCCCCTCCCCCTAAGGGGGGTTTGGGACTTTTTCAGCTTGCATAATATTTTTCTCCTCTGTTTCTGGTGATGGATTTTTTTTTTTGCTTGGTTAAAGTCCTATACAGGTTTTTATTCCTTGTTACTAAAAACTGCTCCAGGTGGTCAGAAAGTAAGAGTGAAGGAGTCTTTGTACAAAGAGAGAAGTGTAAGCTCTTTTCCCAAAACAAAAGAAATTCCACTCGCAGTTACTCTTAAGACTAACTGCCACTCATAAATGATACAGTATAACCCCGGGATACGGTCAGTTCCTTAATACGGACACTCGTTATTACGGACAGTTTTCTTGGTTCCGTCCCATGAATTTCCCTTCGAATTAACCCGCTTAATAAGGAAAGTTCGTAATACTGACACTTTGTCTGGTCCCAACGGGTGTCCCTAATAACGGGGTTTGACTGTGACATTATTTTATGAGTTGAAGAAACAAGGCATATTCACACTTAGGCGTGTTGGGGTATTACGATATTGAGTTTTGAAAGAACGATATGAATCTCAAGACAGCCTAGGCGTACCAATGGATGGTCGGGATAGTCTGCTATTTATAAACTATCTTGATATTTTCGCTGAAAGCATATTATTTTCGTTGCGCTTTTCACAGTTACTAAAATTTGATTAAAGGCCTCTCTTTTTTAACGCCTCCTACCTATTAAATACCCCCCTCCCCCTCCCCGGGGGCTTCTATTAGATCATTTACGGTATTTGTAACATAGATTTGACTTCATATATATATGGTTTGAAATTTGGACCAAACAAAAGTTAAACTGGAGCAAGTAATTTTTTTTTTAAGAGGAATATTTAATAGGATGAGATTGCAGAGCTTGAAAATATTTTTAAGGTAATAGAGGAAATTGTGTTAAAAGTGTGTGAGATTATTAGCATCCTCCCTTAAAAGTACTTTCCAGTATCCCAGCAAATCTTTTCAGCTCTTCAGTAAAACATGGATCAGTGTATCGTGGTGACTTAATGTAAGGTCCTTGATTTAAGGTCCTTGTCAGGGTTTGACAGTATCTCTTTATTCTCTTTCATCTCAGAGCTTAAGAAGGGTGTATGTGCCAAGGTTGATCATGGATCAGATGCAAGCAGGTAATCGAGGGACACTTAACAGAAACCATTTTGGAGGGAAACATAAATGCAAACAGTGTGGAAATTGTTTTAGTCGTGCACAGTACCTTGAGGCACATGAAAGAGTCCATACTGGAGAGAAGCCTTATGAATGCAAACAGTGTGGCAAGTGTTTTAGTGAAGGAGGATCTCTAAGGAAACATGAAAGAGTCCATACTGGAGAGAAGCCTTATAAATGCAAACAGTGCGGCAAGTGTTTTAGTCAAGCAGGGCACCTTAAGAGACATGAAAGAGTCCACACTGGAGAGAAGCCTTATCAATGCAAACAGTGTAACAAACGTTTTAGTCTAGGGGAACTTTTTAGGCTACATGAAAGAGTCCATATTGGAGAAAAGCCTTATGAATGCAAACAGTGTGGCAAGTGTTTTAGCCAAGCAGGGAACTTAAGGAGACATGAAAGAGTCCATACTGGAGAGAAGCCTTATGAATGCAAACAGTGTAGGAAGTGTTTTAGTCAAGCAAAAGTTTTGAGGACACATGAAAGGGTCCATACTATTGTGAAGCCTTATAAATGCAAACAGTGTGGTAAGTGTTTTGCTTTAACAGGAGACTTAAGGAAACATGAAAGAGTCCATACTGGAGAGAAAGCATCCAGATGGAAGCGGTACAGCAGGAGTTCTGGCCAATTGAGAAGTCTAAGGAGGCATAAAAATGCCCGCAAGGATGCTGCAAATTGTAGTAGAGATAACGTACTAACAACACAAACCCCTGTTTCGCAAAACTTTCAGTCGCATCATTGTCAAAAACACATCTGTTGGATTTGTCAAGAGGAGCTTAGCGGCGAGACGCTTCTTCTTGAACACTATGAAAATCATATGACAAGTGATTAGCTTAAATCACTTCTCTACCACAATTTTTTTATCAGACCTGTTTTTTTCTTGGCTAAGCGTTTCTTGATAAATGCAAAATCTGCTGAGAAAATATTTTACCACATTTCAATAGCAATAAAATAAAAGCGAGGAAAGCATGAAGCTTCCAGTTACAAAAATTTAGTTGAACCTTGCTTGATATGGACACTCGTCATTATGCACTGAAGATCAAAACGTTTGTTCCCAAAGGCATCCATAATAACAGGGTTTCACTTTATAGTTTTATCTCTAAAAGTAACACAAATGCATGAAAGTTACCCTTAATAATGAGGTGTCAAGTTGATAAACGGATGAGAAATTGGGGACTTGCTTTTCTGGAAGTAAGGTGATTAAGTATTGCGTGGAACTCAGATCTCTGTGTATATTTTATGTTGTGAACAGTTTTTGTTTTTTTGAGTTTGGGGTATATGGGAAATTATAAAACATGGATTAAGAATTATCCATCGAGGACTTATTCCTGGGCGAAAAAGAGCCAAGCCTTGTCACTTGCCCGAATATTTTTCCTTTTAATGATGTGAAAGAGTTTTAAAGTATGTTTCATTCGAGTTTCCTGCACAGCAAGTTTGTTGTTTAATATTACCATTGCTGTTGTTTAATGTTGCCGTTGTCGTTATTCAAAAGTAAACAAAACCAAGCCATCGAATTAGTGTTTAGTAATGGTTAATTGTTCAGTTTCTATTAATTTTAACGGTTTATTTGAAATCGTTCAGAGAAGTGATGCCCAACTTAACATACATTCTTGTTACTGTAATATTGTTCATGTTGTTAAAGGGGGTTTTGCTGTTGCTATTGAGAAATTAAATATTGTTAAATATGGTGATTATCTCTTGGTAATAAATTTAAAATAGAAAAAAAATACATTTATTGGATTAATCAATTTAACGATTTACAGCAACAAATAAATTCGAGATAAATTACCCCACAAGACAAGTATATAAAAGTAAACAGGCAGCCGGGTAGTGTGAATATCAAATAAGGCGGATAAACTTCAATATCTGGAAACACATGGATAGATTACATGTCGGCCGTTGTGTCTCGCACAAAGCTGATGTTCAAATGATGTAGTTTATTCCGTCTTCTTAGGTTCACAATAGTTAAGAGCGGATGTCTGTAAATATCAACCAGAGGTGTGCAATAGTGAAAAATTCAAAATTCTTAAAAAAAAATTCACAACATAGCCCACGGTAAACTATTGCAAGAAATACATGTTTTACTTCGATCTGATAATTATTTTTTATGTGAGGCTATGATCTTGGATTCACCGCTCCTGAACCGGGTTTTCGGTGTATGACACCACATGTTGCGAAGACCTTGTTTCAAAAATCAAACCAGTTTTGTTCCAAACGAAAAACATCCAGTCTGATAAAGTACATAATTATGGACATCATGGATGGTATGTTACTCATCTGGAGTGAAAATTAAATATTTAGGAGATTTTTCAATATTTACAATTTTTTAAGCGATTTCTCGTGTTGCCAAATTGACAAATTTGCGAGGCTAAAATCATCGATTGGTACATGGCGTTGAGGATAAAGATTTACACCACGTGAAAGAACATCATTTCTTCTTATAAAATCCGCTTTCAAAACTATGGGCAACACAGAAGGAAATTTTTGAGGCCGCGAATTACAAGTAGTATTTTAGTGAAATTTGAGCTTTTCTGTCACGGCATACCGTTGCTAAAACTCAGATAAACACTACATGAAAACGTTTCAAACAACAATTGTTTGTTGGTACTTGCTAGAGGTTTTGGCCCACGTTCATAATAATACTTTCCATGGTTTTTAATCATTTCGGGCAGGCACAAAATATTGTAGCAGTTTTATTAGAACCCGAGTTCAAAAGCGTATAAAGGTCACAAAGGTCAGTTTACGTAGTCAACGTTTTGAATTCGGACCAGAATGTTTTGCGTTGAATCTTACTTTAGAACAAATGAAACAATAGCTACAAGTGCTACGTAATTCATACCTTTTTAGCGAGCTTTCTGTACATTGTAGAAATCATCACATCAACCAGGAACGATATATGCATTTTGCCGCGATTTAAAAATACGTTTAACGGCAGAGATTGCGTTACAGTCTGCGCAGACCACTTGCCCCCAGGGGGAGGGGGTCTCCTATATCAAATTGACGAGTTGATCGTCATAAATTTTGAAAAGTACCACTAAAAGGTACCAGAATTTGTTTTGTAGCCGTGGTCTGTATAATTTTCCCACTTAGTGGTACCAATTCTAAAATGAATACGCTAAGTGAAACTTGACTGATATTTATAATATATTTCTCTTATATGTTTTCGCTCAATACCCTAAAACTGTCTAAAAGGTACCGCCATACTTTTGACAGGTACCAAACCACGAATTTTAACCCCCGAAAGCTACGATCACCCCCGTCAATTTTTATATAAAGGTTCACCCTCCCGGGTACTCTGCGAGCAGAGGCCCTTCGACTTATTTAGGAAGATCAAAGGGCCTCTGCTCGAATGGTACCCCCCGGGCGCATGCCAAGGGTAATTTTTCACTGCCCCTTCGATACAAACTGTAACTGTGTTTTACTTATGAGCTGTATTTTCTGTCACTGAACTTTCTAAATGTGCAGTTAGCCCACGTTGGTATTCAGATCGCTTCAGTTTGTTTATCTTGCTCTGCAATCCAAGTTTAATGCTCTTCAAGTGCCAAAAAAATGGCCGACTTTAAAGGAAAATTTCGCTAAAGATACATCAGTTGGCATCCTAAAACAGCATCCTGGTTAAAGAGCTATGTCTCGTCTGTAAGAATATGCAATAAAATTTTTGGGCAGTTAAAAAGAGAGAATTATAGAAGAAGAAGTTTTAACTGTACTTTAGTCAACAAACACCGCCTTCGTAATTAGCATAACAACATGAAAATAACGACTTACTAAGAAACTAATGATAAATTCCACTTACCTCGTGAAATATCGAGAACTGGATATTTAAAAATATATCGAATTATAGTTTCAGTCGGATGCAGCTGCATTTTCGATGATTTATTGTGCGAAATCACTGTAATACACCGCAGGTGTTAAACTGAGTTCAATTCTTCAAAGTCCGTCAGGACAACCATCGGCCGAAAAACTTGCCATCCGCCCCATAAGCTGCCGTGTGCAAGGTGTCAAATATTTCTTTGTTATCCTTAATGACCAAAAATCCCTTCAACAACCATTTAAATCCTGCTTTGAACTGGAGATTCTCGTCAAGAAATCGTTTATGTTCCGTTGACCTTCCGCCGTGACTAAACAATGAGATTGCGTTACAGAAACGCGCGCACATCCAGACGGGCTGGGGTGGGGGCGGGGAGGAAACAAAAATGGAACAGCTCCTTAATTAAAAAAGGGGGGTCATTCAAGATTACTGTCAAAGCTATGTTGTGCATTTCGGGTACTAAGTAGGAAATTGCTGTCCCAGAATAATGTGGAATATGATAAGCCCTCGTGCTCTGTTTGTTTGGTTGGAGCGTGGGGGGGGGGGGGGGGGGGAGGTGGCAAGTAAAACACTAATTTACAGCATCAGTTAATCGTTGGTCTTCTGTTTATGGTTCATACATGTTCACAACTAGCCCAAGCTCACTGACAGCTATATATTTGTAACTGATTAGGTAACAGTGAGAAAGTTATATTCACCGGCACGTAAAACTAATATGAGGGTTACATAGAAATGCAATAAAAAGCGACTTACTTACTTGTTCTTTTTTTTGTGTGTATTACACTTGCCTGTTTGTGTTTTGTAACTTTGTCATAGCGTTTACCATTACGAGGACTTGGAGCCAGAAAAACTACTAAATCTGAACATCGTTGGAAATGCTATCAAAGGTTACGAAGCGCAACCGACTGACAAATAGGGCACAACAGCTAATAGTTAGTGGCATTTATTGAGTGTAGCAAAGGGTTTTTTGCGACGCGTGATGGCCCATAAATAAGCTGCGTGACGGGTGACGGAACCCGTGCATGATGCGTGACTGGCATCACAACGAGATGTGTGATTTTCTTTTTTACGAGCCCGTGACGCGTGATTTACCAATTAGATTTCCATGATAAGTGAACTTTCTTTGACCTAAAAGTCACGATACACAAGAAGGGAATAAGACAGTATAACTTAGGATTCACCTTTCAGGGTACATTCAGCATTTTTTCCTACCAGTAACTCGTCTTTATACATGTATCTCTCAAAATCAATTAACACACAATCAATCTAAAAAGATGTTGCATGCAATACAATTTTCAATAATGCGTCCTCGAACAGTTTGGAATCTTACATTATTAGCTTAGTGCACTTACTTACGTGATGCGTTATTGCTTTAAACGGTTTGCGGTGATGCGTGATTCAATTTAACATTAAACGTGATGCGCGATTGATACTCCCACTCCCCCCTCTGCCACCCTCTTTATTGAAAACCCATACGCTTTAAATATTTGTTGCTGCCCTTTTGTTTTTACATTAAATAACAGGCTCATGCAGTTAATGTCCTGTTGAAACGCACTGCATGTTTGCACCAGATTGCTAAGCAGCTGCATGTATGGTGCTTTCCACGATCTTGGGATATTTGTAATTATACTATGAACTGTGTAAGACTTGCGTTTTGATTGGTCTAGAGGAGTGTGTGATTAGAGTATAGACGCACGATTGACGTCATCGAGTGGTGTGACTGGCCCACGTGATCAGAGTCTAGAGTCCAGCCAGAGCGACTGGTCAACAAAGTTTTGCAAAACTGTTTTTGCGCGTAGCTACACAAACACAGGCAAGTTTTCGCAGGAAAGGAGAACTGTTCAATAAAAAATTGGACAAAGACCGTTGAGAGTGACCTCAACCAGGATAGGAAAGCTAGAACTTTGTTGTGACGTGAAAAGGAAGCAAATATTTGTCGAAATATGTCGCCGATAGAAATCTGGTAATGGCGAGTAATCGATTACAAATCGCAGTAAGCGACTTACATGAAGTAATATTTTGAGGTCAGGATTTCCTTCTGGAATAAAGGTTAGTTTCGAAAATATTGTTAGTGATTTTTTTTCGGATTATACTCTAATTTAGAAGATCACAATTGCATGTGTGTAGTAGTTCAAAACTGAGTTTGCTGGAAAGTTTTTGACTCAGCTCAGGTAACGCGATGCTCGCTCACGAAATGTGTTAGAAAGTCTTAATTGTTGTATAAAACAAATGGATTCCATTTTGCCGTGGGTCTGTACTCTGATAACGCACAGAGGACGTCAAAACGTTGTGACAACATCAGTCACTTCTTTAATCTGTTCATGTTGTCCTTCAGCAGCATGGTTAAAAATATATAAAAACTGTTCAATTGAGGCCTAACACTGCTGTTTAAAAACTAAAAACTAAAAACTAAAAACTGAAAGTCACTTCTTTGTTCTCACCATGTTTTAACGTCATCTGTGCGTTATCAGGGTACAGACCCACGGCAAAATGGAATCTATTTGTTAATACCTAAATCAAAATATTCGCACATCATGCCAAGCATATTTACACTTAGCTTTTGAAAGCCGTTTGACACAATAAAGGAACAAATGTTGAATGAGACAGTAACAATTGGGTGTATTAGCTGGCAGTTTCGAGAATATTTGTTCAGGTTGAAGAGTAGGCAGCTTGATCCTCAGCGGCAGTCGTGTCGCTATGACAACGTTCCAAAACACAAACAGGCAAGTGTAACACACACACACACACACACACACACACACACACACACACACACACACACACACACACACGCACCCACACACACACAAAAAAAAAACAGGCAAGTAAGTCGCTTTTTATTGGAATTCTATGTAAACCGTCTATTTGCATGTATTCCCATACAAACCCTCATATTAATTTTACGTGCCGCTGAATATAACTTTCTCACTGTTACCTAATATTACAAATATATAGCTGTCAGTAAGCTTGAGATAGTTCTGAACATGTATGGACCCTAAACAGAAGAGCAACGATCAACTGATGCTGCAAATTAGTGTTTTACTTGCCATCCTCCCATCCCACGCCCCAACCAAAGAAATAGAGCACAGGGGCTTATCATATTTCACATTATTCTGGGACAGCAGTTTCCTATTTTATACCCGAAATGCACAACATAGCTGTGACAGTAATCTTGAATGGCCCTTTTTTTTTTTTTAAATTAAGGCACTGTTCCATTTTTGTTTCCTCCCCGCCCCCACCCCAGCCCGTCTGGATGTGCGCGCGTTTCTGTAACGCAATCTCATTGTTTAATCACGGCGGAAGGTCAACGGAACATAAACGATTTCTTGACGAGAATCTCCAGTTCAAAGCAGGATCTAAATGGTTGTTGAAGGGATTTTTGGTCATTAAGGATAACAAAGAAATATTTGACACCTTGCACACGGCAGCTTATGGGGCGGATGGCAAGTTTTTCGGCCGATGGTTGTCCTGACGGACTTTGAAGAATTGAACTCAGTTTAACACCTGCGGTGTATTACAGTGATTTCGCACAATAAATCATCGAAAATGCGGCTGCATCCGACTGAAACTATAATTCGATATATTTTTAAATATCCAGTTCTCGATATTTCACGAGGTAAGTGGAATTTATCATTAGTTTCTTAGTAAGTCGTTATTTTCATGTTGTTATGCTAATTACGAAGGCGGTGTTTGTTGACTAAAGTACAGTTAAAACTTCTTCTTCTATAATTCTCTCTTTTTAACTGCCCAAAAATTTTATTGCATATTCTTACAGACGAGACATTGCTCTTTAACCAGGATGCTGTTTTAGGATGCCAACTGATGTATCTTTAGCGATATTTTCCTTTAAAGTCGGCCATTTTTTTGGCACTTGAAGAGTAGTTCAATAGGGAAGAAATTAAAAATTTTGTAAAAAAATCAGATTTCGATCAAATTCCCAAAAAAGCTTCTCAACACAACAACAAACATTTGCTTGTCTCGAATAATGAGATTTTGTTCGGATTTGTAATGCTTACTTTGTAAGGCAAATTCTTAAAAGTGTGGCCTAAAATGTCTGCTGAAAGCCCTCTCAGAGCGGTAAAACCAAGATGGTCGCACTACAGCTAAAAAACGAATCGAACTAAGCTGAAAGTTATATTTATGTGAATCACTTATATAGACCATTCTTGTGAGAAAGTTTGAGGGATTTCATTTTTTCTCGTCCAAACGACGATAGTCGATATTTACAGAGGACGGCTCTTCAGTGTCTTTTAGACCGTGACACATAAGTCCGGGTTTCGACAAAACGCTGACCCCCGGGTAAGCTGACCCCCTACTGACCCCCAACTGACCCCCTAACTGACCCCCTCAAAAAAATCACACCGAAAAACAAAAATAAAAATGTGAAATTAAAATTGCAAGATCAAACAGCGCAAATGACGAGTGAGTTACCACTCAATTTAACGTTTGACTGTTGTCACGATACAACATCTGGAAACAATTCCCACGGTAAAATACAGCAGAAATAGATTCCAGGTCCCGCTCTGGTTCGCTATTCCCGCGCTGACAGATTCCCTCGCTGATGATGTCGGGTGAGTAGTTTATTTTGATTTATTTTTTTTTTTTCAAAATTTCTCCGTAAATTTGCTTCCGTTCTAATCTTACATAGTTCATCTTTAGCTTGTTTAATCACTGTTTTGTCGTATTTGCTCTGCAGACGACTCAGATTTGGACCCAAACACAAGGTAAGCTCTTGGTGTATTTAAGAAAAATTGTCGGTGCATTAAACTTTCATTCAGCTTCACGGCCCTGCGAACCAAGATGCTTTCGTTAGCGAGTTTGGAAAGCTCTTTAGTTTTTTAGAATGTTTCTCTGGGGGAATCTTTGATATTGTAGGGGAATTTCGGTACATAATGCTACACGTGTAACATTTGCGGTGTGGGACCACGTGCAATTATGCAAATTCGTTAAAATAACACTTTATGCCCAAAGTTTTTCGTGGCAGAAATTGCTGCATTTATGACGTTACCAGCTTTTACTTAAACCCATTTTTGCTCTTTTTAAATAAGAAAAATCCTTAAATATCTATTAATCCATTTTTATTTAACACGTATGCACTATATATTATTAAAGGAAACCCCCAACCCACCCGTCCCTCCGGGACAGATTGCGGATTTATTAGACTCAAAATTACTCTCTTGACCCTTAAGGAGGCCCGAAAGGGTTTTTTTGGCCGTTAGCGCGCAAGTAAACCACCCATACCATAACTCAAATGTTTGTGTTAGTGAAATTAATCAAATCTCTATCCAACATCGCAAACACTGTAGAACACCGGAAGTGGAAATTAATGCGAACCGGAAATAAAGCCTGTAGGAAACATTTGTTTTCCTCTCGAAATTTTGCTCGGTGTCCTATCTTGATTTTTGTATGCATGCAACATTCAATATGCCACTTCACATAGAAAACATTAGGAAAAAGTTGTCCGTTGTACATGGATGAAAAAATGCCTGTTTGGAAATATCGTAACTTTTTAAAATGAATACCTCTTTGCCATAATGTCAGAGGAGTTAAAAAATTTAGGGTGCTTTCCAACAAACCAATAAAAAAATGCAGGTCACCTAGATCATTTCCAAAAACTGAAATTTAGAGGTCCTTTTTGAGGAGCTGACCTGTTGCCATGGTAACCGTGATGACGTCAGACCTAGCTTAAAAGTATTGCTCAGCAACTTAGTCACCTAGGTGTTTGTAGTTTGTTCACATGATCAGGTACAATTTTTTGTAAGCTTTCATCATTTCACGAGCACTACAACAATTTAAAACCCTTATGAGCCTCGTTCAGAAAATGATGGCAAATCCCACAGTCCCTCCAGAAAATTAATAATGTCTTCAAATCCCCAACTCCTGGGGATGAAAATCCATTAAAAGGTACCTCTATGCCCTTTCTATCCCTCTGTCCGTCCTTTGTCTTAGTGGGGTGGCAGAGATTCATTGACTTGCGGATTAATTTGAAGGGCTGCACCCGCAGGTCTATTTCTGACGTGAGGGTTGAGGATGATGGTTAAGGTGCACAAGTGGTTGGTGAGGGGTGAGATAAGAATGACGGAACCTTAAGAAGGACAGGGGAGGGAGGAGGGTGATAAAATCAATGTATTATTTCTACTTTTTTTTACCTGAGGCTCAATCATGGTCACTTTCCCCTGTATAGATGAAATCTAGGCTATAGCCTTGGTTAAGACTTTTCAAGTTAAGGACATCTTGGGCCTCAACCCCATCCATAACTGTCAACTTGAGGGCCACTTTACCCTTAACACACCCCCATCGGGCGGCCCTCATTCCAACCAATCACCCTTTATCCCTGACATCACGCCTTAGCCCACACTACCTACTATTTTCTTCAGGTATGACTCAAGTGACAGTAGTGATGATGATGAGGACGAGGAGGTATGGTAAACAATATTCTTCATGTAGTGTTTAAATAGCCTAGGCTAGGTTGTTTAAGGTAACCCAGAGTTAGTGTGAACTTCAAATTCAATTTATAGGTTATCCATGTTGATTCCTACAAATAATTCTCTCCAGCTTTCTAACTTCTTTCAAGCTGCTTTTTTTAAATTTAATTCAACAGTCAATTTAAATGCTTACAATACAAGAGAAACTAAAAACGTGGCTAGCATTTAATCTTAGATAAGCCCCGGCGTTTGAACAACTGGGTCCAGTATACAATTACAGATAAGAATGTGACCTGCTATTACGCACAACCTAAATAAAAAGAGAAGGAAGAGAGAGTAAATTTTAAAATTACAAATAAGAACATTACTCTAGTTTTTTTTTTATAGTATTTTGAAAGTCTTCATCGTAATTTTACTTTCTGACAGGAATGTAGCATTATTGAAGTAACTGGTTCACCTGAAAAGTTTAAAAAGGCAGAAACAACGCTTTACAAGGGAAACGATAAGTGCCGTATTGTCAAGGTTGATTCACTTGATAACACAGATATTGCACCTCTGCTGATGAATGCAAGAGAAGACAGTCCAAATTTAGTGAGCACCAGTATCCCATTTGGAATTCAGGAAAATGCTACATTCGTTGTGGATTTAGAGGCCCTTTCAAGCCGGAGCGATTTGTTTTGTGATGGCAATGGTGTATGGAAAATGAATGGTGGGAAGCTGAAGTTTTTTAAAGTTCATAAGGACGGAGACACGGTTGTGGGCATCGAGAAAGTAAACACACAGGAAGAGGCAGACATCTCAATAAGAAGGAGGAAATATGTGGCACAATCGTGTACTACTTACCACCGAACCATCATTGCAATTGAGTTTGGAAAGGAAATTGCCAAACGGTATCCACTTGTTCTTTTGAGCTACCATTATGATGGCCCACCTAAAAAATTTAATCCTCAACGACACGGTAACCGTAAGGGATCGTCACATGTTCCATACATCCGTACAAAGCAGAGCACGAAGTTAAGGCTAGCAGACAACATGAGTGATGGTGAAAAAGGTCCTAAGCGCGCCCTGTTCAATACTATCAGAGATGTTGGTGGTGTTACCGAAGCTGAAAGCAGTGCCTTACCAAGGAATACGCGCCAGGTATATTACGAAAAACAGAAGGCAGCTGGCAACAACAACAGCAGTACAAATAGATCAAAAGATGTGCTTGCATCAGTTCTTGAGTTGCAGAAAGGTTCGTGCAAAGGATTCATCCGTGACGTCGTCTGCAATGACTTACCAACAATTGTTCTTTATACTGATAAGCAGGTAAATGACATTGTCAAGTTTTGTTGCCACCAAAAACAAGGCATGGTGTCTGAACTAGGAGCAGATATCACATTTCAATTGGGCCCATTTTACCTTCTTGTTACCACGTACAAGCATACATTTTTCAATGTCAAGGGAAGCGATCACAGCCCCAGTCTTATGGGTCCAGCAATGATTTGTATGACGAAGGAAGAGAGCACGTACCTTTCCTTTCTGCATTGCCTTCTGAGAGAAGTACCAGGACTTTCACAATATCTACATGCTTATGGAACAGACAATGAGGCAGCACTGGTTAATGCACTGGCAGCAGCTTTTCAGAATGGCAAAGGCTTGTTATGCTACATTCACATTAAGAAGAACGTTTCCATGAAACTCCAAAAGCTGGGACTGTCTGTAGAGGCAAGAGAGGAAATTTGCCGCGACATATTTTCCAAACCTCGAGGCCTCCTATGGGAGGATTCTTCTAATTTCCTGGAACGCGCTGCCAGACTGATGCTGAAGTGGGATGGAATGGAGATCAAAGAACGCCATGGAGCCCCGCAATTTTCATCGTACTTCAAGAAGCACTACTTGGATGACCTGAAGAGCAAGACAGCCAAGTTTGTTGTGAACGAATTGGGGCTTGGAGAAGAACCATACACACAGAACATTCCGGGGTCAGTGAACAAAATGATCAAAGATTGGGTCACCTTTTTACCCAGCGAAGTCGACAGTTTTATCCTTTCGCTTCGTGATCTGATTCTTTCGTTTCAAACAAAGTTGACTTGGTTTGGTTTATCAGACAAATGGGAAGTGAAGCAAGAGTTTGTGTTACACACTCCACAAGCTTAAACTGTAAACCACGTTTTATTGCAAGTACAAACTGCGTACTGTCCGATTTCATCAGCCATGAGCACATGGTTCGTCCTCGCTCTTCCCGGCATTCTTCACGGTATAGACAATCTCGCGTCACGCACCACTCACACGCGTGTCACACGCTCTACACACTCCCCCTCCAAAACAAATGGACGAACGAAACGCTAGAAAAAAAAAATGACAAACTAAACTGAGAGTTAAGGTCAATGTTACATAGTCCTCTCATGCGAAGAAATCATACAAAATCTCTTATCCATAATCCTCAACCTTGGGTCCTGGATGACGCAACTGGTTTTCCCGGAATAGTCAGCAATAGGAAAGTGGTAAATAAGGCACCTGTGGCCAGGTCCAATAGTAGAAAGGTCCATGATAGGGAACAGGTAAAGCCGGTGGCGATGTCCACGGCATCTGAACGTAGTTAACTAATGGATTGACACGCTGGTACTCCGGGTTTCCTAGGGAGTTGTACGTGAAGATCTGTGGTGGCCTACACTGACGTTGTGGTCGGGTTGACACGCTCTCCTCGGTGCTGACATCAGGATCCGAAAATTCCTCCTCAACTGACCTATTCTCACTCCCGATGATGAGGTCCACATCTGTAGTGGGAACAATTTCGGCCTGGTCTAGGGGCTCATTTGGCTCCGAGCATGATGAATTTGATGATCCGGTTTCTTGTGAATATCCCACTAATCTGGTTTCTGTTAGGTCATCACTCTCGTCCTCTGAGGACAGCCCATCACTTGTCTTTGGTGGCAATGCGGAGCTCGTGATGGTTCTCCTGGCCTGATGATTAGGTTCAACTACTGAGCTTCCAAGTTCCAGCGCATCACAAGGCAAAAGTAAGTTCCTGTGGAGCACCCTTGCGCGACCACGCCCATTCTCTGGCTTGAGTCTGTAAACCGGACTATCCCCTCCCAATCTTTCAGCAACGACGTGGATGGTCTCTTCCCAGTGTGATCTCAATTTTCCAGGGCCGCCCCGTTCGGCTAAATTTCTAACCAGCACTCGGTCCCCGGGTTGAAGCACTCCGCCTGACACTCTCCTGTCATAGTAATCTTTGCTACGTCTAGCAGCCTTCTTTGCAGTCTTCTGAGCAATCTGATATGCTTCGTCCATGTCTTCCCGCCACTTGCGCACATAGGAATTATAGTCAACTCGACCATTATTGTCCTGATTGAAGTTAAATATAAGATCGATGGGTAGTCTTGGATTACGACCAAACAGCAGATAATATGGCGCGAATCCAGTAGCCTCATGTTTGGTACAGTTATATGCATGAATCATCTTGTTAAGTGATTCGTCCCATTTGCGCTTCTTCAATTCGGGAAGGGTCCTGAGCATTGACAACAACGTGCGATTCATCCTTTCCACTTGTCCATTCCCTTGGGGGTGGTACGGCGTTGTGCGAGACTTGGAGACACCAGTTAACTTGTTTAATTGACGCAGGAGCTGATTTTCAAATTCTCCACCCTGGTCGCTATAGAGGCGAGCTGGAAACCCAAACCTCGGAATGTAGTCATTGAAAAGTTTTTCGGCTACAGTACGTGCTGTCTTGTTTCGAGTAGGGTAAGCCTGAGCATACCTTGTGAAGTGATCAACTACGAGTAAAATATACTCAAATCCTCTTTGGCTCTTTTCCAGGTGAAGAAAATCGACCGAGACCATTTCAAAGGGTGCTGTAGTGGTGATACTTTCCATAGGCGCCCTAACTGATGTACTTGGTTTCTTGTGCCGAATGCAGCTGCATTTGTTTGTAATGAAATAAGTGATGTCCTGTTGCATGCGGGGCCAGTAAAACCTGGACCTAGCTAAATCTAACACTCGGTCAACACCCAGGTGACCCATCTCAGTGTGTAGCTCCCGGTAAACGAGTTGTCTGAACTTTAGGGGAAGAACTAACTGTTGTCGATTCTTGGTTTTGCGCCACAGAGTTCCGTCTGCTGAAATGTGAAGATTATTCCATTCTCTTATATAACAAAACATCTCATTGTCCCTGGTCCCTGGTCCTGCCGCCTGTCAACTTAGGGGGATATCCTTGTTGTTTGAATTGCATGATTTGTGAAATGACTGAGTCTTCCCGCTGAGCTCGCTGAATTTCTCCCGGTACCAATTGTGTAAGAGTTAAGTCGCTGACAATGGGTTCTTGGTCTGCAATACTAATATTCGCAGAGACTGCAGTCAACCACGGAATCTCTTCCGCTCTCTGGTGTGTTAGTCCCTGGATCGTTGAATCAATGGCTTCCTTGTCCATTCCAGCAGTACAGCTATCCATGTACTCTCGCGGGTCTATCGGTAGGCGAGATAGTATATCTGCATCAATGTTAGTTTTCCCAGGTCTATATCGCAGGCAAAAATTGAAGTCAGCTAGCTCTGCCACCCATCGATGTCCAACAGCAGACAGTTTCGCGGAAGTTAATATGTACGTTAAAGGGTTATTATCTGTATAGACGTCAAATGATGGAGCATAATACAAATAATCCCGAAATTTTTCAGTCACAGCCCATTTAAGAGCCAGAAACTCCAGTTTTCCCGCATGCAAGTGATAGTTTTTCTCTGCTGGGGTTAGGGTCCTTGATGCGTAACCGATAACTTTCAACTTCCTGTCCTGCTCCTGGTATAACACGGCGCCCAGGCCTTCATGAGAGGCATCCGTATGCAGTACAAATGGTTTGGAAAAATTGGGAAAAGCCATCACTGGTGGTCTTGTTACACAGTCAACTAGCAAGTTTAATCTCTCCTGGTGATCGTCTGACCAGTTGATCCTGTGGTTATTTGGTAGCTGTTGTTTTCCCCCGACTGTAGCATTAGATTTACCACCTTGATTAGCACTCTGCGATACGGCCATAAGGTCATAGAGGGGTTTGGCGATGCGTGAGAAGTCTGGAATGTACTGTCTGTAGTACCCCAGGAATCCGAGTAACTTGCGGATGTCCCCCACAGTGTTTGGTTTCTCACTTTTCAACTTCTGAACTGCTTTTGTATCCTCCGGGTCCAAAGAGTAACCATCAGCTGACACGATCCTACCTAAATATCTGACCCTTTGCTGGAAGAAATTGCACTTGGATGGTTTTAATTTAATCCCATGTTCCTGAAGTCTGCGCAGTACTCGCTGAACATCTCTGACATGATCTTCAAATGTTCGGCTATAAACTAGAATATCATCGAGGTATGGAATACAGATATCGTCACGTAATCCGCGCAAGCATTCCTCCATGCATCGCTGAAAGGCTGCGGGGGCATTCATTAAACCAAATGGGATCCTGTTCCATTGATATAGCCCCCAAGGGGTGACGAATGCGGTAAGGGGTCGGCTCTTGTCCGCAACAAAGCCCTGGTGATATGCCTTCCCTTGGTCGAGAACAGTAAACCACTTATTACCCCCCAGCCCATTCAGAATATCCTGTATCCGTGGGATTGGCTGGCGCTCAGGGTAAGTTTTCCTGTTAAGTTCTCGATAGTCAATACATAATCGTAAACTACCATCCTTCTTCCGAACACAAACCATGGGGGAAGAATATGCCGAGTGGGACTTGCTGATCCAGTTGCGATTGATCAAGTCTTCTATATACTCCTTCACTTCTCCGTAAAGAGGTTTTGGAATGGACACATAGTTCTTTCGCACAGGCTGGTCATCACTTAGATTGATTTCCAATTCCAAATTATCAATGCACCCAACTTCATGGAATGGACACATAGTTCTTTCGCACAGGCTGGTCATCACTTAGATTGATTTCCAATTCCAAATTATCAATGCACCCAACTTCATTCTCGTCTCTGGCAAATGCATCAGCCTCTTCCTGTAACATTTGGCGAACAATGGATTGCTGTTCTTCTTCCAAATGGCTAAGGCCAACAGGCGGGTCCCACAATTCCTGTGCTTGTTCCTCTGATGGGGAAACATCAACTGAATCTCCTTCCTGGACGTGCTCCTGGTCTGGCGGCTTCGGAATAGGTAACACTGACTTAACCATTTGAATCTGACCTAGTTCGGTTCTTCGTTTCAGCAGGATGTCCTTATCGATGTTGTTATGTACTAAGATTGTAACCTGGCTGGATGTGCCCGGGGCTATCTTACTCAGTTCCTCAGATAATTGAAGTCCCTCCGGGAGATCGCCTTCTTCCTTTGGCTCAAATATTATCGGCAATTCTTCTGCAACAGGCCCGAGGTGGACACGACACTTAACTCTAACTGACTGTCCCTTTGGAACCACAACATCTTTCTTGCCAACCCTGACTACAGACGTGCCAGCATCTTGAGTCCTTGTGCGAACAATATTGACAAATGTCCCCAATTTGGAATAGTGAACTGAGGGGAAAGATTGTCGAATTATATTTTCAGAAACACCTACGGGGTCTCCATTGTGTTTCTTCAAAATCTCCTCTATCACATTGAATCCAATAATGGGTAACTCCTGTTCCTGTTGTCCCACTAGCACTGGTACGGTCAGCTCATCCGAGTCCCCAGATAGTCTAAATGTCACTTCGATCCAGCCATCGAAGGGAATGTCAGTCCCATTCATAGCCTCCAAACTCAATCCCTGCCCATCTTCTAACAATTCACCAACACTTTTTAGTTTTTCCAGGGGAAGGTAAGCCTCCTTCCATGCCCGCGATACCACACAAACTTGGGACCCGGTGTCCCATAATGCCTCCACCTCTATTCCTTGCATACTACATTTCACTATGCACCTCTGTCCTACCAGTTTGGTTAGTCCCGCTTGCTGTTTTGGAGTTAGATGGCAAGCGAATGTCGTGTTCAAAGGTACATTTTTAGCTTCATCTTCCTGTCGCCTTTCCAGTTCTTGTATGGCCTTACAAATAACTTTGTGCTGTGGCCAATGTTCTTCTTGGCACCCCTTGGAACAATATCTGCTGGTCTTACAAGCTGCACAACGATCGAATAATGCATGGGCACCACCCACTCTACCACAATAAGCACACTGGGACTGGTTGTTCTGTAAGATCACACCCTGTCCCCCGGGCGTGACCTCTGTCCATTTCCCTGTAACCCTGTACCCCATTGACGAGATTGCGCCCGACATTCACGTGCATAATGGCCACTCATTCCACACTTAAAACAATGATCGCAAAACCCTTCAACCCCATTTTGTTGACAAATTCTGCACTGTGGGGGTGACCTCATAGGTTGCTGTGCAAAAGGCTGTCTAGATACTCGTGGTGGGGAGGCAACCCTTTCCTTGACAGCAGCAATCTCTGCTTTCAGCTCTCTGACCTCCTTGAGTAGTGCCTGATCCAAACTGGTCACTTTCCCCCCCCTCTTTGACTCGATCAGCAGCAGCCTCAGACTCTTGCACTGCATTCACCTCGGGAGTCAGTCGCGAGCCAAGTTTTTGTAATCTTTCCGTCTCGTTGCTGACACAGACATTCAGTGCTTCAAATAGCTCTTCATCACTGATGGTGTCCTTTTGTAAATGGGGCTTCATATCTGACTTTATGTTTTCACTCAACAGGCCAATGGAAAAACTATGTAAAAACATTCCATGCACTAAAGCTGGGTCATACTTTAACCCTGACTCGGATTCTTGTGATGCAAACAGAACCTTCTGTTTCAAATCCAGTAGGCGGATAAGAAACTCTTGAGGCTTTTCTGTAGCTTTTTGAACGGTTGAACTAAGCTGGTGATATAGTTCTGTTGCTGTTCTCTCTTGATAGTGAGAACGCAAGATTCGCCTCATTTTTGCAAGCGTCAAATCCGACTTTCCCTCTAAATAGCTCCTCAGACTTAAGGCAGGGTTTATGGCTTTTATCACGGCTTCTTTGATTTCATCCTCTTTGTAATCATTTCTTAACCCGTGTTCAATCTGATGTGCCAGCGATGAGAAACTTAGGCGATCTTTCTGCGAGATGTCGCCAATTTGGCCTGAAATTTTAAAGTCTCTCTTTATCTTAGAAATCGATAGGACTGGTTGTTGTTCCGTTTTTGAACCGCTTGCTTCGGAATTCTCGACTGATTCTGTTTTCACCTTGGATTCTGTCGTCTTCTCCTTCATGCCTACATACAACGCCAATTCCTTGAGTTTTGTTTCGTTCAGTTCTCCGGTCTCGAGATACTTGTTTAGTGCTTGAATAAACACCAGTCTTCCTTTACTTCCCGGCGCCAAAGTGATGTTTACTTTACTACAAACATCTTTCAATTTTTCTTCGCTCAAGCCACAAAACGCCACTTGCAAATTGATTTGAAGAGCCTCAAGAGTCTCCATAGTCTATCAAATCAAAACTTCTTACTCACCAACCACTGACACAGTCAAAATTTCTCTCCGGTAAATAGAGCACCGCTTCGTGTTTTGCACAACTTCCCAGGTCAGAGGTGAAACACGGTCCAGTTATCGCCGGTTACGCTGCAAAATTAACGACGCTCGACGGTTCAACGTAGACAAAGCTCCCAATAGTCCTGGCAGGGTCGCCAATGTTACACACTCCACAAGCTTAAACTGTAAACCACGTTTTATTACAAGTACAAACTGCGTACTGTCCGATTACATCAGCCATGAGCACATGGTTCGTCCTCGCTCTTCCCGGCATTCTTCACGGTATAGACAATCTCGCGTCACGCACCACTCACACGCGTGTCACACGCTCTACATTTGCAAATCAAATTCCAAGCAGGAGTCACTTGGAAATGACACCTGAAGAGAGGAGGGCCACAGTGACCTCTCTTTCAATGCTTTGCCCTGATCCTGCAACGTACCAGAAATGCAAACGGTTTAAGTTCAAGAGTGGACAGAAGCCCAGCACTTACAGCAAACCCCCATGCTCTAAACCAGATTCTCCTTTACTATCACGGAGAGATCTAGACCCTCTCACAGGCAACTTCACCGATGAAGAACTTCAGAGTTTAGCAGCGAAGTCGGGTGCCTTGATCCACAGTGATGCCATAAGAAATGGATTCCAGCAAGAAACATTTCTGGTTGATAGCAAAAGGCCTCCTCCTAATTCGTCGCCATACACTGTCACCTGTTTGAAGAGCGGGAAGTGTGTTTGTGAATGCTCATTTTATGGTCGTAATAATGTTTGTTCCCACACTGTCGCAGTATCCTGGAAAGAAGGAATTTTGTCTCGCACTTTGGACTGTTACAAGGGAAGAAACATGTACAATATCAGCACGTCTACTGCCTCGTCAGCAGTTGGAAAGAAGCAGCCGTCTGTTCGCCGAAAACGAAAGAGTCCAGTCCAGAACTCGGAATCTACCAGCGTGCACAGCGATTGCGTATTTGCAGAAGGTAGTAGCGCTACTAAGGAACTTTGCGTCCATCCGCTGAATGCCACTACAGTTGTTATCAAGAAAGCAGTGCGGCCGGAAGATCCTCCGCCAGCTGCCCCGTTAATTATCAAGAGAATCTCTGGGAACATCCGCAAGTGTGCCGGCTGCCCAAAAGCTTTGTCGTCTGAAGTGGAAGGGTTCTGGGGAGAAGAAGATGCCGTGTACTGTTGTGTTAGGTACGAAGCCTATCATTACTGGAACAAAGAAGCGAAGTCCTATCTTCTAACCAGTGGTACAAGGCACTATCACATGAATCCGGTGTGCACAAAGATGTTTCGAAGTGGAAACAAGACCATCTCTTTGGGTCGAGGTATTCTTTCAACTGCTGACATCCGTCAAGTCATCGCACAGCGTTTTGGAGTCGATGTTTCGGTCTAGGATAGGTGTTGAGAGGAATAGTTAGAACATCCAGGACACTAGAGCCTTCGACAGCTATCTTTGACCAGAAATAGAACGTGCAAACCAAGTATAGTTGCAAACTGATTGAACTGATTTAATATTGGCAAAGCGGTGATAGCAAAAACTAGCAATAAGATAGGACAAAACAATACGCTTAACAAACCTTTAAACGACGTTTAACTACGACCGTTTTCGTTCATGTCGAATGGTGGGTTCTGGTACCCTCCAGTAGTAAACATTTGACACCGACTTAAAACATATGATGCTCCTAGTTACGAAGCTTTTTCCTACTTTTGCAGCCACTTTTGCATAGTTCTTAGTGGTCTGCGGTTTAAGTTTAGGCATAAGTGCTGTTGTGTTATACAACTCTATCTCTTACCCAGGGTCCTCAGGCTCTTAGGCCAGCGTTCAGTCGACATACTGCTGGCCGAAGAGCCTGAGCACTCTGGCTACGAGATTGCATTTGTCCTGTATTGTGTAGCTGGCCACAAGAAGTAGCGGTGTTTGTTCTGACGGACCACTTCACATGAGGCGCATGAAAATCCGCTTACTCTTTGATATCAGCTGAGGATATGTGGAACATCTGATAAATGATGTGGTCGGCACTCCTTTTTGCAACACTGTTGAGTTGTTGTTAGATTGTTCCCCGGACTGTTCACAGTGCCCTATTTTTCCGTGGGAGTGGGGAGACAGCTAGTTTTTCGATCCTCCTCCCCGACTCAACTTACCCCACAACCGCTCCCCTCGGTAATTTAGACACGTTCCTCAGGTTACGCTCGCTTTTGCAAACCAAGATGGCGGCAGTTACATCGACTGAGTGTATGATTCTCGAAAATCCCACCGGAAAATAGGGCACTGTGAACAGAAGTTATTGTATTTCATATTACTTCTTAAGTAGTGTTATTTCATTTAATGTATTCTTTATCGTTTGGTTATCTTTTCATGGCTGTCAGCCATAAATTAAATTAACTTAAGTGTGGGGAAACGTTTTGTACTAATGTGAAACAGTTTCCTAGAATGCTTTCCCTCCTGTTATAAGCGGAAACCAACCGTCTTTCAAACTTGTTTAATGAATGTTATCTGCAACAGTTAAAGAGGTGCAGATCATGTTTGAACTTAATGCATCAGTCATTTCCGGCTGTGCTTATATCCTTCTGTTGTGTTAAAAGGGTACTGTCACGAATATTTTGCTGTATGTTGCCAAAGATTCCCTGTTTAACAAGGAATTGATATTGGAGCACTGGGAGAAAAATATGAAATTATTTGTCCGAGAAAGAATAAAATATAATTAGTGTTTGCAGTTTCTCCAAAACTCACGCTGGAGGAACCTTCAAAAATTGGCGTTTTTTTTTTCAAGTTTCAATCAATTTTCATCCTAGCCATCTGCAAACAAAAATGATTGATAATAGTTTCTGTTCACTATTGGGGTTATTTTGAACAAACTTGAACCATTGTTTTAACGTCTCCATCAATACAAATATGATTGTTTTCTCGCTTTTCAACAAGTGACACTCAAAATAGGTGACAGTGCCCAAAAAAAACATTTAGGAGAGATCGTAACATATTATTCACTTTTTAGTAAAGTTTGAAGATAAACTTCAATAGAAGAACCTGACATAAAAACCTCAGTTGAAACTACTCAGTTTTCGTGCCGAATATTTCTTTTCCAAGAGCGTTTGGCTCAATACAGGTGTCCTAGAGGAGAGACCCTGGGAACGAGGCTGATCCAAGGCGAGAGTTGAGGGGCTTGCTCTTTAATTCTGACGACACAAATACAGGAAGTGTTTAATTTCACAGCCCTCATTTTCCTACTTTTTTAGGGAACTAAGTCGTCTCACTGCTGCGAATTGAAATCGAGAGAGAACCCTGAGCATGTAAGGCTGCTGTTAACCGTTTCTTACTTTGCATTTTCCTGTTATTTAGCGTTTACATACACACATTTGTGGTCAAATGACGCATAAACTAAAAGTATTAGAAATGGCTTATAGCAAAAAACCTCACAAAATTACCGGACGCATTTTTCTGAAATCATGTGTTACAGCTAGTCTATAAACCCTTACCCGTAACGACGGATTGTTTGACCTTGTTGTACTTTTGTCCGACTGCCACAGTTCGCCTCTTCTCCTTGTAATGCAATTAAGAAACGAAAACAATTCGCTCCTGTCAGAGAATTGACTTTCGAACATGTTTCGATCATCGGCTTTAGAAGATTACTGAAGTTTTTTTAAAAGTTACCTAGTGGAACTGGGATTTTTTTTTTTTAGAACAGACGCTCAATTCTTTGTTTGATTATTTCAAAAATCTTCTGTCTAGCGGCGATTTTTGCAACGTAAATGGTTGTCAACTTCATGATGATGAAGCCCTTTCAAACTATTTTGGTCACAACGAGAACTGGGTACATCGGAACGTTGGTTTATGGTGAGAAACAAGTGTATCCGTTCCTCATGATTTTTGTTGCATTACGTCATCTTGGAAATTTCAGGTTGGTTTATAACTTTAATTTAACATTTTTTCCTGAGATTTTTTGAGGGGGTCAGTTAGGGGGTCAGTTGGGGGTCAGTAGGGGGTCAGCTGACCCGGGGGTCAGCGTTTTGTCGAAACCCCATAAGTCCAGGTATTAGGATCGATCGATATAGAAACGAGCAAAGTAAAAATTTTTACCGCCTGCCATTTTGAAAGTAAGACAATGCCCACATTCTTTAAGCAGTCGTATTGTTTTTGCCAAAAAAAATTGCTCGCTGTAAGCTAAAATGGACATTGTTAGAGGAATATTGCTGAAGTTTGGTCAAAACTACATAGAATGTTTTCAAATACCGTTCCTCGAATGCTGATTTCAAGGTGTTATTATTGGACAGTGAAGAAGACCAAATATTCTGGAAGTTAGTTTTTTGATTGAAGAACAAACTAAAATTCGTCAATTGTTTCAATACAAATCGGAAGAACCTAATGAAGCTCATCAAAATGCATTTGAATAGCATATTGCAATCCATCTTAGCCAGCTGCAAGTCTGCAACACAATTAGCCAATTACAGGCGATAATAAGAAAATATCCACATTTCAATTATCTTGACGATAATTCTAAAATTATTTTTCTTTTTAACAATGCTGATCCTATTATATGCAGACTTACAGCTGCGTATCTCCATTCATGTATCGATTATTATTGAATTTAGTGAGAGACCCCTTTTGTAATTAGGTTGTACTATATTAGCTCTATTTTATTATAGGTAATACCATGTACTCATGTTCGAATACCGAATAAATTGTTGTTGTTATTGTTATTGTTGTTGTTGTTGTTGTTGCTGTTGAAATCAAGTAGCCAACTACAACGCCATGCTCATGTTACGAGAGATTTCGCGTTTCACTTTAATACGTTTGGCAAGGGCGTTTCAATAGCTTTGCATTTGGAATAGAATACATAATCAGGTAGTTACAATAGCTTTGAGGTTTTGAAAGGAATATTTTATAACCTCACCATGTGGACACCTGAAGTGGACATTCTCGGTCGCATTAACAACTGATCAGTTGACGTGTTTCGTCGCTCGATATTTTACTTGTTTTCGCTTTTGCTGCTTCATATTTAGCTGTTTATCTTATGCAATTTTCGCTCATACTCATTTGCTTTCATTACAAACCAGCAAACAGTTTTCAAACAAAGAGCTCTTATTATAATATATTCTAGTTCGACATTCAGCTTGTACACGTGTAAGGGTACATTGCACTTTGCTTATGTACTGTGCTCGATCACGCGAGTCCTTAAGCTTTGTCCTGTAATCTTACGACTCAGCAATTCTTTTTGATGAACGCTCTTTTCCTCAGTCAAAGTTTAATATTCTTTGTTAAGGATTTAGTCCGGAAAAGTACCCTCCTAATAAGGAACTTCTAACAATTAAAAGCACCTGAAAGTAACATATTCTTAAGTAACATTTTCTGTTGTTTGCTCGTGAGGTTGCACTTTCCAAACCACATGAACAAAAGAGGGTACTTTATCTTTTTGTACTCTGTAGCTGTATAAGCACTAAGCGTACAATTATAAATAGGTGAAAATCGCACTGCTGAATAAACCTATGTTAGAGTAACGATTGTCTATTCTCTGCTGTTCGACGAGTTCCAGTTGTCTAGAGTTGTACCTAGAGTTGTGACGAGCTCTGTCTTGCAAGCGAGCGAGTGCTCTCAAGCTAAGTTCCCCCGATACATTGTCAAGTCTAATTTGTCCCTCCTGTGAGCTCGAGCAGAAAACATTTATCGGCACAAATAGACACTCAGAAGACACTCAGGCAGGGGAACCAGTGCAAGGGTCAATTACAGTGTTCCCCTTTACATTTAAAAGAATACATAAAAATTTATAATTCCAATATTGTCCTATATAGTGTGGAATTTCTCTAGCAAACGTGACTATCAAATTAGTCTGGCTTAATATAAAGCATATACTGCGATTTACTTTTAAAGGAGTGGAACTCTGACTATAGCACTCCGCTATGGTGGCCGAACATTCTCAAAGAAACATGACATTCACATAACATTAAGAAAAATAAAATTTTTAAAAAAATGGTCCAGTAAAAAATAAATAAATAAAAATAAGGAAAAAAAAAATGGAAAGAAGAAAATTGACAAAACAAATATAAAACCAATTACTGTAGTAAAAAAAACAAAAGGAACGAAAAAGTAAAACCGGCTAACATAACATTGCGATTGCAAAAGCAGTTTAATTTCGAAAAACCTATGAGAACGCCAGGCCATCTCTTGGCCGATCGTTCTCATACAAATATTGAAATAGTAAATAACCTTTGAGAACGTCAGGCCATCTGATGGCCGATCGTTCTCATACAAATATTGAAAACGAAACGGTAATTTTTTTTTACGTTTGGCCCAGCATTCTCGTTAAAATCACGCGGAAACCGACAAACCAATGTTTTTGTGTACTGGACCGCTGGCAAGGATATAGCGGGCCATGAGAACGCCAGGCCGTCATCAAACATTTCACTTTTGAATGTCGAAATGAAATGTAGTTAAGCAGTCGAGCGTTCTCATAGCCCGCCATATCTTAAATCAGCGGTCTTCCAAGGGTATCAAAATGGCGGGGACTCGAAATAGTGACTGGGAGGACCATGAACAACTACAGTCATGATCAGATTTACAGCGTTATGTGCTACAAAATCTTACGCGAAGGGAGATTTTGGACTTTGTAAGTCGGGATTTTCCAGAATATGCCTGAAGTTTGGGAATTCTAAGTAGAATATTGGCGATTTTCGGCATTAAGTACATAAGATACGACATTGACATCAAAGCCGTAGAAAACAGGCAGCACTAAAACCAGGAATTCCGAATCCAGAATCGGAAACTACAATACGGAGAGAGAATACTGTATTTAAGATCGGTGTGCGACAAACGCAGACTGCAGACTTGCAGACTTGCGGACTTGCAGACTTAACCTCGTTCCCAGGGTTTCTTCCTGGAAACGAGGTTAACTGCAAAGATTCCATAATCTCGTACCCAGATCTCAGTCGGTTCGGGGACGTCAAAATGTGGGCCTGACCGTGGGAGATCTGGGTACCAGATGAGACATTCCATTCTTCTGGATGTTCGTGACGTCAACAAGTCATGTGAGTTTCCATAGCATGTAGTTCAGTTTAGAATGGATAGCCTGGACGAAGGTGAGCCTGTGTTAGTGCTTTGTTTTTTCCTTTTGGCTTATATAACAAGTAGTTCTTTTATGGCGACGACTCGGGAAGAATAGAATAGCCCACTTTGGAAAAGAGTGATGGCCTGGGTCGAGAGTAGCTGCCCAATCGATTGTGGGAAGGTTTGGGGGGACGTTGGCTATTATTATTGTCCCCCCAAACAATCCCACAATCACTTGGGCAGTTACTCTCGACCCAGGCCATCACTCATTTTCAAAGTGGTCTATAAGGGAAGTGCCGCAAAAGTTTTGTTATTTTTATGTTGTGTACGTGTTGTTCGATGTTATTCTCGGTATGATTAAACCATGTATTCCATTTTAGCAGGTCAGTATTTTTTGGTGCTTGACGAACGAGTACTAGCAAACCGCGAGGAAGGACCGGAGGAAGACATTTAACAGGTTAGTTGTTAATAAGAGAATACAATGAAAATTTTTTGTGTTATGTGCTAATGTGCAATATAAATATAACGACTGCGGCAAAGAAGGACTGTTTCTTTGTTGTATTCAGGAAAGAGTACTGCCAATCAAGGTTGTATTCAGCCATTTTTGTGGTTGTTTAATATTCGTTTACAACTTCCTTTTTATGAACAGGATTTGGTAAAATAAATTTCACCATTGAACTGACGATCTTTAGAATTGTTATTATACTATTTTTCAAGACACTAAAATTCAGCAAAAAAATAACCTTGCGTTCCAACATGCTGTCGGCTGTTTCGCACGCAGCCAAAATTTGCATATAATTATTTAAATTTTTCCCAAAAAGTTTTTATACATTTAATGAGCAGTACCAATTTATATGTTTTTAATCTGTTATTAAAATTATGCACCTTTAAGAAACGTTGTCAATCTTTCGCATATTTTTTAACTCGCCTAAAGTCTCGTGTGTATATTAAGAACTGAAAAATCAAGTCACTCGTGGGATTTCACGGTATACCACTCAAAAGCATTACATAACTTATATGTAGTCAACATTACTTACTCCTTATACTAAAATGTAAAAGCCAGTTTATACATTGCGCGACCACGACCACGAACGCGGCCATTGCGACTTTCCGCTGGAAAGTTTGCGCAAGCCTCCGTTCATACAGAACGGGGTAATTCGGGTTGTGACAGCTGCAATGTGTGCTGCCATGCACCATCTCATAAAAATGGCAGCAAACGCCTCAGACCCAGATAACGTTGTCGTAAAAAATTGGGTGTTTTTAAACCTCAACAATTAGCATTTCAGTTTTGTCCCACATGTTCACAACCGGTACGCAACAAAGTCATTTTTTTACGCATACCGCGTGAACCTGGGTCGAGTTTAATACACGAAAACAAAAGCACTGATTAGTTTACAAGAAAAAAATCGTGCGACCATCGCCTAAACATTCGCTCCAGAGGCAATCCGGCGACTTTCCACGCGAACCAATTTTCAGCCTCGTTCGTAGTTGCCTTTGGTATAAACTGATTCATACAAATTGCTTATACGCAATCCAATAAGAACACACCGTTTAGCGTTCGTGGTCGTGCTCTGTATTAAGAGGCCTTAAAGACGAATTTTCTTATCGTAACGTTACTGGATCAATACCCTCAGCGAAATGTTATGTTTTATATTTTAGGCATGCAGGTACATAACATCTATAAATTTTAATTGTATAAATTCAGTATATTAAAATAAAATGTAACATTTAACTGCTAATCTGGTACCGATCGTTAGTCCAAACCGATCAGTACCTTTGCTGCTGAACAAAATTTATTTGAGTTGTTTTACGAATGCACACTTATATATAAATGTGTCAGTTGCTATTCCCAATAAAAATTGGTCGCTTTGACAAGCGGAAGGGGGCAGGAAGGGGGCACAGGATAAATTTTCTCAGTATAAGTTACTGGCTCAAAGCGTAATCGGTTATATGTTCCAATGACTGTACTTTAGCCAAGTACGCTACATTTATACAATAGCCATACAATATTAATTAATAACATATATCAAAACGTAGATTATAGTATAAGGGAGATTTAAATTTATAAGCACACCACAACGTTTTTAGTTGTGTAACTGAATCACTTGGACGAAAGAACACAGACGTGGCATCTTGGCTTTAATAACTTGAAACAACGCAACTCATATCTTTGTACTTATTTACTTGTGTCCCGGTCAATCAGACAAAAAAGAGTGGTGTAGACTGCGGATAAATCATGAGTAAGGGAAAGCACAGAGTTCTACTACCCGAGTAGACTTGCTTTTAGCAAAAAAGCAGAATTTTATAATCATTTAAACGACATTATCTTTGATTTCCACTCCTTTACTACCTATACTCCTTTTTCCAAACACTCGAGAATTGGTGACAAATGGATTTTAATGCAGGAGAAGTGAAAATCAAAGACACAAGACAACAGATCAGACCATAAATGATAATCTATTCAAATGTTCAGAAAATTCCGCTTTTTGCTCGAAAACAGTCTCCTTGAGTAGTGGAACCTTGTGTTTCCCATCGCTAATTGATATGATGCGTCCCCCAATCCACAAACACTCAACGACGCATTGCCATTATTTAAAACACCATAGCTTGGTGTAAAACGCACTGTATCCCCCCCCCCCCCAGTCGTTACATGCTAAATCGGTAGCCAAATTCAGTGATGTTGGACTCTCTGAGTGTTTTGCTCAATGGAAAAATCTCTTGAGTAAACTCACTTTGCTTGTAGTTCAGACTTAGTCTGCAACAAGCGAGAACAAACAGAGCTATTTTCGTCAAACTACCTTACTCAATAATTGAGATCGATGCAGCTTGGTCATCACTTTTACGAAAAATTATGTAACCATTTCACGAGTGAAAGGTACCAGTTAACTTTGTAGTGACAGTGGTTATTTTATAAAATCACACAGAAACGTTGTTTTATCTTAAATGCCCAGACCCTGTGTCCAGTCATGTACTAATGTTCAGTATTGTTGCTTCCAATTTTTGTCATTCTGGAGCTCCTGAGTAGTGCAAGTTCGTGCTCTACTCTTTCCTTAATTGCCATGTTAAACAGTTCCCCCATGCACTGAACCGAGGCTCTATGCTGAGTAAAAGTATCTGAGGAAAGTTTGCACTCCCCTGAGTAACGAAAAGATGGATGTCGCCTTACTTTAACATCACCCATTTTTTCTACCAGCAGGCCAATGTAAACATCTTCCATTTTGAAAGGCTTCTTGCCGACGTCAAACATTTCCACTAACTTGTGGACGAGGTCTGATGATAATACATATGCTGAACCGGGGCAGTAGTCCGGATACCTTGTTCTGTTGTATTCTCCCACTGATACTCCATACTTCCCTCCTCGATGAGGTATCGCACCGTACCAACAAGTTCCTGTATAAAGTTTTGTTGTAGGTGTGTCAGGCTTTCGTAGATAGTCCATCAGCAAATAAGGATTAACAAATACATCGTCATCCGCCTTGAGTAGGTACTGAAAATCGCAGTATTTTGATGCCCATTCTAGACCCATCTGCGTCTTCAAGGTAAGATTACTATACTCATCTTTTTGAGCTCCTCGTATTAGATCTCTGTGCATCATTCCCTCAGCTTCCAAGTATTCATTCTGTACGCTGTCATTTGGGGCCTGACCGAGAAGAAACACGGTCTTCCATGTCGTCTTCATGGATGAATCAGTTGCCCATGTTTTTCGAATGACTGATCTTCTATCAAAGTAAGCAGGGCTGGTAAACACCACAATAAAGAGAAATATCTTCTGGGTACATAGTGTTCGAGTTATTAAACATGTCTTGTGTGGGAGAATTTCTTCTTTGGTTGGTAATGGAGTCCGTGTTGTCAGTTTTTAAGAAAGTGAGGCTTCCTGGTTTTGCAGATCCTTCGTTTTCATATTACATTTCAGATACAAGTCCTTGTTCACCATTACTATAATTATGATAAAGATAACTGCATTCAGCAGCAAAAGACTGGTCATTGACTTTCTCCGCGTTACAATCCCCACTGGCATGATGAGTTCTATCACAGGCTTGGACGATATCTTTCGAGGAGTCTTTGATGTGTGACTTTAGGAAGAGCTGAAAAGGGAAAGAATACGTTAATTTCGTCCTTTGCTTACGACGGGAGTGCCTGTGGCCAGATTATCAAGGAAGTCTCGTATTCCCGGTTTCCAAAACCCCTTACCCGGGCCCTAAATAACTAAAAGATCGTTACGTTCCCAAAGTAATCACCTATTGAAAATGGCGACACTCGGTGGCTTATGATGAAATTTCATTTAATTTAATGAGGTTCGAATTGATATTTGTCAACTTAGCTCATTTCCCTACTACTGGTTGATCAGCATCAAATCATATCAATACCTATTCAACTCCTGAAGTCCTAACAAGGGTTAACGCTTTTGAACCTATTATCAAAGAACAAATTCTCTTTTCTTGTCCCCACACATATCTTATAAAAGTACTGGGGAAAACTTATTAAAATATAAAGATAATACACATGACTTCAGGGGTTGAATAGGTATTGACATTACAAGGAGAAATTTAATGTTGATCACTGTTAAAGGGTTTAAAGGGTTAAACAGTACACAAGCTGGGTATTGCTGTGACAGTATTGTATAAATCGCTTTCGTAGCTGAACCATTCCAAAAGCGGCTGCTATAAATCGAAAGTAACAATCAAGTTCGTTTACTTTTGAAACTTTGTAAGGTCCGGGACATTAAGATAACAACATGTTTAAGTTAGAATGAGAAAATCTAGAACTGACAAACTGAAGAGTCGCTGGCCATAACAGTCTGTGTTTAGCGAATGCCGTCCGTATCTCCATGGATGTTTCTAGAAAAGAGGGAAAGGTAAACAGCTTATAAGGTTTGGTATTTGTAAAGAAGTCTGTAGTTTTAGTTTTTTTTATGACCGTATAGAAAGACAAGGCATGTTGGAAAACGACGACTGGAAGAGATTTATAAACACGGACTGGATTTGTAAAGCATGCTTGGCCTCCGCCACTACAATGATTTTCTGTAAGGTGAGTTAAATTTTTGATTGGAATGAAACGGTTGCCAGAATATCTGTTAAAGCGCCAAGTGAAACATTGGTAAAAACCTTCGGACGTCAATTCAAGTGTTCACTGTTATCTATAGTTTCCATTAATTTGTTCTGTTGTTAGTAGACTTTCTTTTGATTTGGCTACTTTCTAAAATATTTCTCTAATGATGTCAATGATTATAAGTCATTAATCTTGTTTAACAAACTTTTTTGAAACGGTAAATCGAAAGAACAACTTCTAAAGAATACACGACAATTAATTTTAAAAGTAAAAATTCAAGAGCTCACGGCAAAGATTTTACCCTTCGAGTTGTAGTAAGCTTATCTGATCGCAAATCATTACCACCGCCATGTCGAAAATTATCTTTGAGCACTTGTAGGAATCCACCTCTCCAAAAGCTAGTATTCAATTTGATTGACCGATGTTTTGATTGTGAAACGTGCTCCGCACGGGTCAATAAATACGTTTCAAATTTGACTCGCAATTCTTTCTAATTGCTTGCGTACACGTTCACTTGTCAGACGTAAATAAACGCTTATCTGCGTAAAGTTTTCATTTAAGAAGGATTTTGTCTGTTTTTCTGTGTACTTTCGTTGATGAAACGTGGTGACTTGACTTTTTGTCCGAACAAGACGCCTGCAGGTGTTCACGCCGGATATTTTCGCATTTGTTCGATAAGCATTAGCTTTAATTTGAATGGCTACCCACAGTCACAATCTGTTTAAACGTACAAATAAATAAAAAAAAAATCAAATGTAAACACTCAGTTCAGCATTAGAAACAGTGTTACTTGGGAGAAAGAGTGACACTTCTTATTGTTGCATGAAAGTGAAACAGAAATGACTCACCCCGTTCTTATATACCCGCACGACTCAAGGCCGCCAATGGGCCTTTTTACACAGCTTTACGTCACTGTCGTGGGGACGAACTAGTTATTGTTATATGACTAAGTGCCGACATATGAATATTTGAAGAGGAGAAACCACGCAAACTAAACGAAACAAGTTTATTTTCCAGCTTTATAAAGTTGAACAGTAACGACAACAAACTAAACTGATATAACGTGGAAAATATTCATATCAAGTTTTGGCTGAAAAACTCAGGAGCATTAAAAAAGCAATCCAGTATTGAGGGACGTTCCAGTTTGAACGAAACACTATGAAGTGTGTTCTTTGCTTGATCCTGAAATTTTCAAGTGGTGTTCATTTAAAGAGCTAGCGAGAGGTGCGAGACTCGTGAAGTCACAATTGAAGGAAATTTGATTCATTCGCGAGGAAAATGTGTTCGTTTACGTAAGAATTCTTGTTTCATAAAAAAAGGTTGCGAAAACTGTTAGAAGAACGAGGATTCTTTCCATCAAAATAGTATTTCAGCGAAAATTGACAATCTAACTTCTAAATTTTTGTGAGTTGGATTCCCACAGGTGCTCGAGCAGTTTCGGCAACATCCGTCGCGCCAGTAATGATTTATGATCGATTTGCAATGTCGAAGAAGTGTAAGTTCGTCGCCGTGAACTCTTAAATGTCCACTGTTCAAACTTTTGAGTACTCCTTATAAGTCATTCTTGCCATTTACTGTTTAAAAAAGGGTTTTTGTTTCTGAAAACGGCATATTGGAGTTTTGAAAATTTACTCGTAAACAAATGCAGCCACCATTTTGATTTTTATTAGTGGAAAAGGGTCCGGGGCATACTTACGTACTTTTCTAGGCCCCACTAAGACCTACAGACAATGGACTCTGATTGGCCAGTCTTTGCTGAAGACAATTGGACAAAAATATCCCTTTTAGGAGAGAAGAGGGTTAAATCCAGGTTTAATGAATAAATTAATGTCAATTTCTGACTACGATGACAAAAAGAAACTCTACGAAAACCTCAACGTGGTCTGCCCCAGGGCATCCAGCGTAAAGAACAACAACAAGGACTCTTTATTGTACCAATAACCAAACTTCAAATTAAAGTTAATTTAATTAATTAATTAATTAATTAATTAACTACAAGGTACCAACTCCCTGAAATAACAAGATACCCCTAATGGCATTTTCACGAGATGCTTGATGTGGCCTCCTTTATTCCCATTTTATGCTTGGCAGATTTTTAAAAACTATCCTCCCTTCGCAATTGAAATAATTGATAGTTTATTCAGAAAGAATGCGTGATATTTTATCGTTGTGCTACTGGAAATCATACCGGAAAATTACTTTTCTGAGAGTGTCATGACCCCGCTGGGCGCTGGGCACAGATAAGACCAGATAAGGGGATCTAACTTACGTTTACTATTGAAAAATAATCAAAATAGAAACGGTTTCTGTCTCCAATTTAAAGGTGAAAACGTAAGGATCAAGGCGTCCGTACAAAGCACGGGGTATTCTTCTTAACTAATGCTTTCCCCTGTATAGCAGTTAGGTTCCTGCATAACAATCTGACAACCCAGTTACAAACTGGTCTGGCTTCCTTCGCATTGAGTTATTCGATCTGTTTGTCAAAGCGTAATTTCTTCGATGTGAACTCTCCAATTTCCACCGTTTAAACTGCCGGGTATTACTTAGAAGTTATTATTTCGATCTATCGCTTAAAAAAGATTTGTTTTCTTTCTAAAAACGGCAGAACAGAGTCTTAATTTCATACATCTGCCCGCCATTGAACGAAACCAATCTTTCAAACGATGATTTGCTTTGACGTCACACAGGTAGGGATGAGTGGGTTCCCTCCCTCGTAATGTATGCGCCGATAACGAATACAATCAGAATAATAGATCCCTTCTTGGAGAGCAGAGTTCAATGCATAAATTAATATGTAGATTTGAAGCTACGACAAAGGGGAAAAAAACAAGATGCCTATACCGGCATTTACGCGTGATGCTAAGGCTGATTCATTTATTCCAATTGTATGCTTCGCAGATTGATAAAACTATCCTTGTTAATGGAATAGTTTTACTCACGATGATCGCGTTATGTTGTTTCCCTTGTGTTACGCTACTTATGGTTGTGCCGGAAATGTCGGAAGTTCCATTACGATAACGTAAGCTTATCAATGACCTCTTCTTAGGCCCGGTTCATACGTCGAATTTCTGCCGTATCGAATTCAATTCAATTAAGTGCGGCAGAAATGCGACTTTGATTCAGACGTCGCACTTGTGCCGCACTTAATTCAGAGCCCATACTGCAGTGTCTGTCGGTCAGCAGAAAATATGATAAAGCAATGAGTATTCAACATGGCGGACGAATCAAACCTTTAATTTTTAAAACTATACTCCTTTCGCAATTGAAAGAATTGAATAGTTTTGTTCAGAAAGACTGCGTGATATTTTATCGTTGTGTTACTGGAAATCATACCGAAAATTACCTTCTCATAACGTCATACTTATCAGTGACCTTTCCTTCGCGCTTTGTGGTTCTATGAACACTGTTAAACAAAGCGTGATTCATTCGCCAGGAACTCTCCAATTTTCACCGTTTTAACTGTCAAGTGCTTCTTGGAAGTTATTCTTTCCATTTTCCTTTTCAAAAGGGTTAATTGTCTTTTTAAAAACGGCGTAGTTGAGTCTTAAACTTGTAAACAATATGGCTTCCACAAGGAGGGAGAACAATTTAATCCACGTTTAATGAATAAATCAAATGATGATTTCACGTCACACATGTAGGGATGAGGGGGTTCTCTCCCTCGTGATATAAGCGCATAAAATAGATTTTCATTTGGCCTCTTTTGTTGAAGACAATCAGAACAATACATCCCTTCTAGGAAAGGGAAGAGTTTAATGAATAAATTAATGTGCAGATTTGTGACTACGACGAAGAAAAAAAAAAGATGCCTATACTGGCATTTACGCGTGATGCTTAATGTGGCCTCATTGATTCCCATTGTGTGCTTTGCAGATTTATAAAACTATCCTAGCAAATGGAATAATTTGAGTGACAAAGATAGCGTTATGTTGTTTCCCTTGTGTTACGCCTCTTATCGTTGTACCGGAAATTCCATTACTGAGTGATATTTTAGTATCGCTGTGTTACTAGAAATCATACCGGAAATGGCTTTCTCATAACGTCATGCTTATCAGTGACCTTTCCTTCTCGCACTGTGGCTCTAGAACTGTCAAACAAAGCACGATTCCTTCGCCAGGAACTCTCCAATTTCCACCGTTTTAACTGTCGAGTGCTCACTAAAACTTATTCTCTCGATTTACCGCTTCAAAATGGTTAAATTTCCGTTTGAAAACGGTACACTTGAGTCAACAACATGTTAACAATTTGGCCGCCACAAATTTAGTTCGGGTTTAATGAATAAATCAAAAAATGCTTTGACGTCACACAGGTAAGGGTGAGTGGGTTCCCTCCTTCGCGATACACGCGACAAGAATGGATTTTGATTGGCCTGCTTTTGTTGAGGACAATCAGAACAATACATCCCTACTAGGAGCGGGCAGTTTTTAATGAATAAATTAATGTGCAGATTTGTGACTACGACGAGGAAAAAAAACAAGATGCCTATACTGGCATTTACGCGTGATACTGTGGATGATTCATTTATATTATTCCAACTGTATGATTCGCAGGTTGATAAACTTATCCGTTCTAATGTTATAGTTCGAGTCACAAAGATCGCGTTACGTTTCCCTCGTGTTACGCTACTTAGAGTTTTACTGGAAATTTCGGATATTCCATCACAATAACGTAGGTCTTTCAATGACCTTTTTTCAGTCCCGTCGTGGTTTTAGAACTGTCAAACAAAGCACGATTCCTTCGCCAAGAACTATCCAATTTTCACTGTTTTAGATGTTGATGGCTTCTTAGAAGTTATTCTTTCGATTTATTGCTTCAAAATGATGAGATTTCCGTTTGAAAACGGCACACTTGAGTCCACAACATGTTAACAATATGGCGCCACAAATTTAACCCGAGATTAATGAATAAATCAAATGATGCTTTGACGTCACACAAGTAGGGGTGTGTGCGTCCCCTCCCTCGCGGTATACAAGACAAGAATGGATTTTGATTGTCCTGCATTTGTTGAAGACAATCAAAACAATACATCCTTACTAGGATAGGGGAGAGTTTAATGAATAAGTTAATGTGCAGATTTGTAGCTACGACGAAGAAAAAAAAAAGAAACCAAGATGCCTATACTGGAATTTGCACGTGATGCTATGGCTGATTCATTTATTCCAACTGTATGCTTCACAGATTGATAAACTTATCCTTCCTAATGGAATAGTTTGAGTCATGAAGATCGCGTTAGGTTGTTTCCCTTGTGTCTCGCTACTTGAGGTTTTACTGATAATTTTGGAAATTCCATTACGATAAGGTAAGCTTCTCAATGACCTTTTTACAGTCCCCCATCGTGGCTCTAGACTGTCAAACAAAGCACGATTCCTTCGCCAGGAACTCTCCAATTTCTACCGTTTTAACTGTCGAGTGCTCATTAAAACTTATTCTCTCGATTTACCGCTTCAAAATGGTTAAATTTCCGTTTGAAAACGGTACACTTGAGTCAACAACATGTTAACAATATGGCCGCCACAAATTTAGTTCGGGTTTAATGAATAAATCAAAAAATGCTTTGACGTCACACAGGTAAGGGTGAGTGGGTTCCCTCCTTCGCGATACACGCGACAAGAATGGATTTTGATTGGCCTGCTTTTGTTGAAGACAATCAGAACAATACATCCCTACTAGGAGCGGGCAGAGTTTAATGAATAAATTAATGTGCAGATTTGTGACTACGACGAGGAAAAAAAACAAGATGCCTATACTGGCATTTACACGTAATACTGTGGATGATTCATTGATATTATTCCAACTGTATGATTCGCAGGTTGATAAACTTATCCTTTCTAATGTTATAGTTCGAGTCACAAAGATCGCGTTACGTTTCCCTTGTGTTACGCTACTTAGAGTTTTACTGGAAATTTCGGATATTCCATCACAATAACGTAGGTCTTTCAATGACCTCTTTTCAGTCCCGTCGTGGTTTTAGAACTGTTAAACAAAGCACGATTCCTTCGCCAAGAACTATCCAATTTTCACTGTTTTAGATGTTGATGGCTTCTTAGAAGTTATTCTTTCGATTTATTGCTTCAAAATGATGAGATTTCCGTTTGAAAACGGCACACTTGAGTCCACAACATGTTAACAATATGGCGCCACAAATTTAACCCGAGATTAATGAATAAATCAAATGATGCTTTGACGTCACACAAGTAGGGGTGTGTGCGTCCCCTCCCTCGCGGTATACAAGACAAGAATGGATTTTGATTGTCCTGCATTTGTTGAAGACAATCAGAACAATACATCCTTACTAGGATAGGGGAGAGTTTAATGAATAAGTTAATGTGCAGATTTGTAGCTACGACGAAGAAAAAAAAAAGAAACCAAGATGCCTATACTGGAATTTGCACGTGATGCTGTGGCTGATTCATTTATTCCAACTGTATGCTTCACAGATTGATAAACTTATCCTTCCTAATGGAATAGTTTGAGTCATGAAGATCGCGTTAGGTTGTTTCCCTTGTGTCTCGCTACTTGAGGTTTTACTGATAATTTTGGAAATTCCATTACGATAAGGTAAGCTTCTCAATGACCTTTTTTCAGTCCCCCATCGTGGCTCTAGACTGTCAAACAAAGCACGATTCCTTCGCCAGGAACTCTCCAATTTCCACCGTTTTAAATGTCGAGTGCTTCTTAGAAGTTATTCTTTCGATTCACCGCTTCAAAATGGTAAAATTTGCGTTTAAAAACGGCACACTTAAGTCCACAACATGTTAACAATATGGCGCCACAAACTTAATCCCGTTTTAATAAATATAATGAAATGATGCTTTGACGTCACACAGGTAGGGGTGAGTGGGTTCCCTCCCTCGCAAAATAAGCGACAAGAATGGATTTTGATTGGCCTCATTTTGTTGAAGACAATCAGTACATACATACCTACTGGGATTCGACCCGGTTATAGACACGGTATGCCCCTCAGGGGATTCCGCGTAAAAACAAATCTACCCGTTTTTAGACACGGTATGCCCCTCACATCCCGCGTAAAAAACCCGACCGAAAACTAGACACGGTCTGCCCGTAAAGAAGCGAAAATTGCCATGGAACCGGATTAAATAAACTAAACTAGTAATAAACAAGGATTAGTACAGTGTGTTCGAGCTGTCTACATACAGTGAGTTACAAGGAAGGAAGGACATTATTTGACTTCTTTAGTTCGGGTAATGAAACTTGGTGATAAGTCTATTTAAACTGTAGTTTTGAGAACAATGAGTGTGTTTTACAAGAAATGGTTTTAAAGGCTTTAAAGGACTTAAGTTTCTGGAATGGCCATGTCGTTGTCACATTTTGTTTACTGAATGTTAGGGTGAATCTCAAAACTTCATAAGTTATAGGTAGAAGCAAAAAGTAACGTCAGTTGTTGCAGTCAGTGTATGTCTCTTCATTTGCTACAGCTCACATTAAATGCAGAATAGTTTTTGCCATTTGAGATTGTTTTGGTTTGGAAATAGGAGGTTTAGCAGCTTTTTTGTACACGAATAATATTGTTAGATTCCTTCAACGAGGTATAGTTTTCATACAAATCCCTTCCTCAACAGAGTGTAAATTTCAAGGCCTGTGTGGCACATACCCACTTATAGCCAAGTCGTGTAGCGACACCACCCCCACCCCTTGGAGTCTCATCAGAAACTGAAAATTCTGTTTCCTTCTGCATGATCGAGGAAGAATAATTTTCATATTGATTCAGTTCTGCAGCTTGTGACATGCAGTAAGGGCCATCTTCAGTAATTTTCTTTCATTAACAAAGAAGGAGCTGCAATTTACAGTTTTAAGTGTCCTTCAGAGTAAAATAGATGTTTGACTGCGAGACAGTGAACCAATCCACAAACCTAAACATGACAATGATAAGCTTCACGTACTTGAACGTACCATAATCCCAACTGACTCATGCGTAACTTCATTAAAAACATCAACAACATTGCACTGAACTTTTCCTGGTTGTCTTTTGTCCTGACAAGCTCTAATTGCTTCAAATTTGATATTTTAGTTCACTTACACAATCTAAAAGTAGCTATTGCACGCCATGTTTCAGTTTATTCTATCAAATGTTATGTTTCTAATAACAGACGCTTTCGATAAACATTTAAGAATAAAAATCAAGGATAAAATTTTTGAATGACGTTTTGGTGACTCGCTCATCATTTTCAAATTCTAAAAAGTCAGATTGTTAAAAGTTCTTTATATATTAAGAATGCGTGTGAACTCTCGTTGCACGTGATAAAAAAACTACAATGTGGAATGTAGCGAGTGTTAATTAGGTACTAAATAATTTCGCTTTTATTGAGTCTGATTAAGTGTTCAGTTTGGGTTTCCTTTCCTGGATAAAAAGCATTTTGTAGATCAAGCATTCAAATTTCTCACGACATTTCTTCAGCGTAGTGAATTGTTCAGTGAGGTCTTTATTCTTCTGATTGTGAGAGTCACGCAGGTGTTTTCCAATAGCTGAGCCTGCTTGTGTTCATCAATGCGTTGAAAAAGATGTCGGCGAGTATAACAAACATAATCCGCATCACACAGATCACATTTGAATTTGTAAACAACACATTGTTGATTTATTAACGGTGGTTTGGCTTCAGCTACTCTGTTGTCGTCGGCAATTTTCTTGCTTGTGATAACTGTTTACTTTCTTTCCAAGATCGGACAGCTGTTTACGTACAATGTCGGCTGATCTTTGATCCTTGAATGGCAGAATAATCCGGACGGGTGCATTTCTTTGAACATCGCGATTCACGAACCTGCTGTTGATTTCGCGACTCAATGAATCTAGTTATGGTGGAATTAATGAGCTTCTCTGGGTACTTCAGTTTCAAGAAGATTCCTCTCAAGTTGTCACATTCTTCAGCAAATATATCCGGATGTATTTCCTGAAGAATGTGAAGTGGTTTGTTGTTTACAAAGTCAAATGTGATCTGTGTGATGCGGATTATGTTGGTTATACTCGCCGACACCTTTTCCAACGCATTGATGAACACAAGCAGGCTCAGCTATTGGAAAACACCTGCGTGACTCTCACGATCAGAAGAACAAAGACCTCACTGAACAATTCACTATACTGAAGAAATGTCGTGGGAAATTTGAACGCTTGATCTACAAAATGCTTTTTATCCAGGAAAGGAAACCCAAACTGAACACTTAATCAGACTCAATAAAAGCGAAATTATTTAGTACCTAATTAACACTCGCTACATTCCACATTGTATGTTTTTTAATCACGTGCAACCAGACTTCACACGCATTCTTAATATATAAAGAACTTTTAACAATCTGACTTTTTAGAGTTTGAAAATGATGAGCGAGTCATCGAAACGTCATTCAAAATTTTTATCCTTGATTTTTATTCTTGACGCACAAAAAATGTTCCAAAAAAACAAAAGAGTACGTTAAAGAAGAATCAGGAGTGCTCAACGACTTCTTTTTCTAAAAATGATTTTTATCCATCCACGCAGCAAATTAACATTAGCGCAGTCGCAACCGATCAATAATTAACTTTCGTGGGAAAAACAAAGCCGGTCCTCACTTCCAGCAAGCTTCACTCTCTAGGATTCTTAGCCAGCAAGGAAATTTGCACAAGACTTAACTCCCAGCCAGGAGAGTTTTCAAATATTTACCTTTTTCCCAGCAAATCGGATTCAAAAAAGATGTTTTGTCAGCCAGCAACGTTTAACAGTGAGTAAATGTCCCGGTTCCAGTCAAAACGGTAATTTAAGTCCAATTTAGTTTAAATAAGTGGAACGTAGGCTTTGTAATTAAAGAATTTACAATACTGACTTTATTTCTATCTTTTCTGACCTTACAAAAGCTAGTCTCAAGGCAAATAGACTGTCATGGCACGCTTAGTTGTGTAAATAAATTGGCAGTTGCTGCTACATCAACTTTGTTATAATGAAAATTCCTTACTTGACATCAAATCCTGACAGTGAACATCCTTCTCCCTTGTTGAAGCGCAAGGCTGCAAATTTAACCCCTCATATCGCCTCTTCTTGTGATGCATCTGAAATAAGTGGAACGTAGGCTTTGTAATTAAAGAATTTACAATACTGACTTTATTTCTATCTTTTCTGACCTTACAAAAGCTAGTCTCAAGGCAAATAGACTGTCATGGCACGCTTAGTTGTGTAAATAAATTGGCAGTTGCTGCTACATCAACTTTGTTATAATGAAAATTCCTTACTTGACATCAAATCCTGACAGTGAACATCCTTCTCCCTTGTTGAAGCGCAAGGCTGCAAATTTAACCCCTCATATCGCCTCTTCTTGTGATGCATCTGAAAACTCCATCTCTTCTGGTTCTCCTTTAGGTGGTCTTTGTTGATGTCTGCGTTTTTTTTTAATACGAGCAAGTAGGAAGCATCCACCAAAAGGCAAGCTTGGGTATTATATTTTTCAGGTATCTTTGTGACATGGTCAAGCCATTCCAGATTCTGCTTGAAAGTATCGATCTCTAAGAATTTTCCAAAAACGATTTCGGTAGCAACTGTCGATTACATCGAAATCGTGTCTTCTAGTTAAAAAAAGGCCTTAAATCGATTTTTTACAGGTATATTGCAATACAACCTTGTAATCATAGTGTACTTTCTTATTTTGTCCTTTTTATCAAACATCTTGTAACTCTAATGTAGCAGCAATCTAAATGAAATACGAGTAGATAGTACTGTACACGACCTCCAGGGACAATCTGGCTTCATTTTAATATTAGAAAAAAATTTCATTGTCTACATAGATCCTACTAAAACGCAAAAAAAATTTCCTTTTTCTCTCAAATGCAATAGTACCAGCTCGAAATATCTACTCTTTTACACGGTGCTGAATTTGATTAAGCTTTACATTGAACAGTAAAATCTGTTTACGTCCTCAAAATCAACACAATGGTTTCGCCATGGGACTTCAGTGAAAGAGCACGACTGCGTTTTGTGGGGGACTCCCCAGGGATTGGTTACCCCAGCTCGCCTTTGTTCCTTAACAAATCACAGAGGCACACATTACCATCAAAGCACCATGGCTTTCCTGATTTGGAAAATTCTTTCCTCTGAATCACATCTTTTTCTTATTTTCTGTTTTTGGGCAGCACAGTTAATATACCGAAGAATATCCTGGACTAGCTAGCTCCTCAGTAATTCAATCATGAGCTGTGCTCTCAGCTTTGGAGATTCCTGATAAGTCCATGCGAGTTTTTCTAAATGAAATACGAGTATATAGTATTGTAAACGACTTCCAGGAACAATGTGGCTTCATTCTAATACAAGAAAAAAATTTCATTATCTACATAGGTCCTACTAAAACTCGAAAAAATTTTCTTTTCCCTCTCAAATGCAATAGTACTAGCTCGAAATATCTACTCTTTTACACGGTGCTGAATTTAATTAAACTTTAAATTGAACAGTAAAATCTGTTTACTTCCTCAAAATCAACACAATGGTTTCGCCATAAGACTTCAGTGAAAGAGCACGACTGCGTTTTGTGGGGGACTCCCCAGGGATTGGTTACCCCAGCTCGCCTTTGTTCCCTAACAAATCACAGAGGCACACATTACCATCAAAGCACCATGGCGTTCCTGATCTGGAAAATTCTTTCCTCTGAATCACATCTTTTTCTTATTTTCTGTTTTTGGGCAGCACAGTTAATATACTGAAGAATATCCTGACTAGCTAGCTCCTCAGTAATTCAATCATGAGCTGTGCTCTCAGCTTTGGAGATTCCTGATAAGTCCATGCGAGTTTTTCTAAATGAAATACGAGTATATAGTATTGTAAACGACTTCCAGGAACAATGTGGCTTCATTCTAATACAAGAAAAAAATTTCATTATCTACATAGGTCCTACTAAAACTCGAAAAAATTTTCTTTTCCCTCTCAAATGCAATAGTACTAGCTCGAAATATCTACTCTTTTACACGGTGCTGAATTTAATTAAACTTTAAATTGAACAGTAAAATCTGTTTACTTCCTCAAAATCAACACAATGGTTTCGCCATAAGACTTCAGTGAAAGAGCACGACTGCGTTTTGTGGGGGACTCCCCAGGGATTGGTTACCCCAGCTCGCCTTTGTTCCCTAACAAATCACAGAGGCACACATTACCATCAAAGCACCATGGCGTTCCTGATTTGGAAAATTCCTTCCTCTGAATCACATCTTTTCTTATTTTCTGTTTTTGGGCAGCACAGCTAATAAACCGAAGAATATCCTGGACTAGCTAGCTCCTCAGTAATTCAATCATGAGCTGTGCTCTCAGCTTTGGAGATTCCTGATAAGTCCATGCGAATGTTTCTAACTCGAGTATATAGTACTGTACACGACCTCCAGGGATAATCTGGCTTCATTCTAATATAAGAAAAAAATTTCATTATCTACATAGGTCCTACTAAAACTGGAAAAAAATTTCCTTTTCCCTCTCAAATGCAATAGTACTAGCTCGAAATATCTACTCTTTTACACGGTGCTGAATTTAATTAAGCTTTAAATTGAACAGTTAAATCGGTTTACTTCCTCAAAATCAACACAATGGTTTTGCCATGGGACTTCAGTGAAAGAGCACGACTGCGTTTTGTGGGGGACTCCCCAGGGATTGGTTACCCCAGCTCGCCTTTGTTCCCTAACAAATCACAGAGGCACACATTACCATCAAAGCACCATGGCGTTCCTGATTTGAAAAATTCTTTCCTCTGAATCACATCTTCTTATTACTTTCTGTTTTTGGGCAGCACAATTAATATACCGAAGAATATCTTGAAATAGCTAGCTCCTCAGTAATTCAATCATGAGCTGTGCTCTCAGCTTTGGAGATTCCTTATAAGTCCATGTGAATTTTTCCTGGATGCCATGGCTTAAGTCGCGAACACAATAAATGACACCCACTCCGCAACTGCCTGAGCCGTTTGGTTGATCCGGCATAGGCACCGTGAACCTCTGTACTTTGCTCCAGGTCCTTGGCAGAAAGTGTTGCAGAGTCGTGATCTCGTACAAGTTTGCTGTTTCGCTTTGAGTAAAATCGCTACCATTAACAAAGTCGTACCACGTGGCTTCTCTCATAACAACGTCAGTCTCTTTACCAGTTTCGTACTTGGCAAGCACCCAGGAATGGATTGTCTTTTCCTTTTCCTTTTCCATGACCTTGATTCAATTTCTGAGAAATCGTACCTACACTGGAACCGGCAGAAATCGAATAGAGAATGCACAGCTGTTTCAGGAAAAAAAATGTACAAAAAAGCCTAGAAGCATACACGGCGATGTTGAGACCCAGAATAAATAAGTGCAAATATAAAGTAATTGAAATCTTTGGGTTATACGGTTTCCAGGATAAGTGAAAAAAAAAAAAAAAAAGGAAGAAAAATGCCAGAGCAGTATTCAATTGAGAGTCGAAAGTGATTTGCGTTTGCTTCGGTTTTGCATTGCTTCACTCCGTGATTGGCCAGCAAAACTCGCGCCACTTTTTCAACCAATGACAAGCGAAACCAATACTCTTTACGATTTCCACGCGAACATTTGCTTTGGTTTTCTTACGACACACAATTGAAAACCGCTCTATCTTCCGTAAATGATTTTTGATTAGCAATCAAGAAAAAAATATTGCAGCTTATAACTTCTTCACATATGCTGCAGTTCAATTTTAAACTGAGTTCGACATATTATGGGTTACCAAATATCACATGCAATCAACCTCCCTCAACCGGTCGTCAGGCGTTGTTTTAGAAAGCAACCAACAAAGTACTAAACAACCCTGTTTTCTAACATCTTAACAACTCTGTTAGTAAAATATGGGATTGCAGTTTGTACGTGTAATTAATTTCTTCAATGTTTGGCTTTTTCCATTTTTGTATGTCAAGTTTCTTGCAGGTACCTGTACACATTCCATCACTTCATTTTTATTTTTTCTTCAAAGGATATCAAGATAGGAACGAATGCATTTCAACGGGAGTGCCAATTTTGTTCAGATGATCGATTTACGTAGAAACGTTACTTTTAGCTTTTCTCACCCTACTTAGCTATCTTCATCCAGCCATGTTTAAACCACTTGGTTGGCGACCTTCATCAAGAACCGGTTCCGTTCAGCTGTAAATCTCCCCACTGCTTCCAGCCTGTATTGCAAAGAGGCAACTTTTAACCCTCCCTATCTTGTTAGATAAACACATATTTCACAAACACATCCACGTAAGTGCAGAGTTTTGCAAGATCTTAAAGACGTCACAAACACAGCATATCAATTGCAGAGTTTTGTCAGATTCTTAAACGTAAACACATCCACAGAGGGCAAAAAGTGTAGAGTTTTGCAAGATCTTAAGACGTCACAAACACATCCGCACAAGTGCAGAGTTTTGCAAGATCTTAAAGACGTCACAAACACATCCACACAAGAAAAGAAGTGTAGAGTTTTGCAAGATCTTAAGACGTCACAAACACATCCACACAAGTGTACAGTTTTGCAAGATCTTAAAGACGTCACAAACACATCCACACAAGAAAAGAAGTGTAGAGTTTTGCAAGATCTTAAGACGTCACAAACACATCCACACAAGTGTAGAGTTTTGCAAGATCTTAAAGACGTCACAAACACATCCACAGAAGGAGAGAAGTGTAGAGTTTTGCAAGATCTTAAGACGTCACAAACACATCCACACAAGTGTACAGTTTTGCAAGATCTTAAAGACGTCACAAACACATCCACAGAAGGAAAGAAGTGTAGAGTTTTGCAAGATCTTAAGACGTCACAAACACATCCACACAAGTGTAGAGTTTTGCAAGATCTTAAAGACGTCACAAACACATCCACAGAAGGAAAGAAGTGTAGAGTTTTGCAAGATCTTAAGACGTCACAAACACATCCACACAAGTGTAGAGTTTTGCAAGATCTTAAAGACGTCACAAACACATCCACACAAGTGTAGAGTTTTGCAAGATCTTAAAGACGTCACAAACACATCCACACAAGAAAAGAAGTGTAGAGTTTTGCAAGATCTGAAGACGTCACAAACACATCCACACAAGTGTAGAGTTTTGCAAGATCTTAAAGACGTCACAAACACATCCACAGAAGGAGAGAAGTGTAGAGTTTTGCAAGATCTTAAGACGTCACAAACACATCCACACAAGTGTAGAGTTTTGCAAGATCTTAAGACGTCACAAACACATCCACAGAAGGAGAGAAGTGTAGAGTTTTGCAAGATCTTAAGACGTCACAAACACATCCACACAAGTGTAGAGTTTTGCAAGATCTGAAAGACGTCACAAACACATCCACACAAGCGCAGAGTTTTGCAAGATCTTAAAGACGTCACAAACACATCCACAGAAGGAAAAAAAGTCCAGAGTTATACAAGACCTTAAGACGGTGTCACAAACACATCCATGCAACGTTAACAGTTTAAATGTATGGCATATCTCACTCGGCAAATGATCCTTTAAAGCTGGCTTGGACTTGAAACCTTCTGCTCTGCTCTGCGATAAGACCATAAGCGGTGACGACGGAAATCGAATCTTCTTGGTGCAGAGTTGTATCAGAGGGTTTTTAAAATTAATTTTTGAAATTGCAAAATTTAAAACTATATTGTTGTATAAAATAATCCAAGTATCGGAGTTTTCTCGAATGCACATACATGATGCCTAAAGTATAAGGAAAAAATGACAATTTGTTGTCTGGTCTTTACCCCAAGAAATCAGAAGTCCCCCCCCCCCCCCCCCCCTTATTCAGCATATTTTTCGGCTTAACTCCTCTTTTAAAACTATATTTATTTTGCATGGACCCCACTCAAAAACACAGCCCCGCCCACCCGGGTTATGTTACACGTATATCACTCGTAAAATACAATTAACGAATTTTTGGTGAATGGTGCAATTTCGGGATCAGTAATACTCGTAAGAATAAGGTTATAGCGAACGTTATTTTCCTGAACTACAAGACTTTGAACGGAGGACACTTGAGCATGGCTGCCGCGTCAGTCGGATATAGAAACAAAGCAAATCAGCAATCAGTATTGTTAACTTAGCTTCAGGTTTGGTGGTATGACATTTTTACGTTGGAGCGTGAAAATTCAATATTAAAGTGAAAATACTGGTTCTATAACATTTTAAAAAGTATTGTTCCTCCTCAAGCGGCCACAATGGTTGTGTTTTAAGCCAATTTATTAGCTGAACATTCTTTCTTGCTGTTTGTTTACAGATCGACATTTACTAATTACACTAATTTATTTGACCGGCATCTGTTTTCATTCGGCTACTTAACCCGGAATTTGAGTTGCTAAATTAAATATGGAGATTTACAAGAGCATGTTTTTCATGTTGATCCTCGATATATTAATGAAAAAAATAAGGGGGAGTTTTTTTCAAATGATTCGCTTAATGTCTCAACAGATGAGAAGGATGTTAATCCAACGTAGAACAACATTCATTGCCGTAAGCGCAAGAAGGCGTAGGCTTATCCAGGACCACAGTTTTTATTTTGAGATATCGTTGAAGTCATCTGCCATTTTTCTGTTTCGCAAGGTGAACCATGAAGCAAACGGAAACTCGAAGCTAGCGGTAAATGATATTGACAAATTACTTGACTGGCAACCGCAACGACATGTGATGTGATTGCCTGCAGTATTTACGAGGATAAGTGACACCGTCTCGCAAAGTAGTACTCCCTTGTTTTTTTTCTTGAAAACAGCTAAACTAAGAACGAAATGTTTTCACTGTATACATGTATCCGGACTTTTCCGGCTTTTTCAAACTAAAATTGTCCTAGTGAAAGTACAACCACTATGGATCAAATCAGTTAAAGCGCTGTGACTGTGACTAAAACAATATATCAGCATAAAAGTTTCCTGCAAGGTTTTTTTCACTGGTACGTAGAAAATAGCAAAAGAGGGGTTTTGTCTGTTTTGTGGTGTAGCCTTAGTATTTGGATAACATCACATGAAACAATCAATATTTTTCACTGAAGCGCCTGTCAAGCAGCCTAAGAAAGAGCGTGCATGGTCATGGTGTATTAAATCCTGTTTCGTTTTCATTACTGTTCTTTTCCGGCAGCTCACACAGCAGGGAACGACAGGGGGCTATGAGAGGAAAACTGCTTTCTAGGCGCTCAGAAGATTTCTTTCCCCACTCCCTTCATATTATTACCATAGACATATGACAAAAGCGCTGTTTGATAGTAAAACAATTTATTTTTCCGGAACTTTCATCCAAAAACAAATTTAAATACTGTCCTCCGGGATATTGACACATTTTTGACATTTTTCCTAAATTCAGTGTCTATTTTTGGACCACAATCAAGTCGTACAATTTAAATGCGTCTTGGATTAGCTGAAACTTCGTGGAAGTTACACAGATTGAGATGGCCACTTTGTGCGACCTGGCAGGTCTCCCAGAGTCTCCGCGACTCCATCTGGCATCTTCAAGGACCAAGCTTCAGAAAAACGAAAAAAAAAAAAAAAGATAAAGAAATTGATTTTCACACCACAAGTGATAGCGCGTTGGAGAAACAATCAAACTCACACGGCCAAATGATACTAACCAAGTCGGCTCCTCGACAATATTTGTGTCCAAGTACTGGGCAAGTAGTCGAGCTACGTCTCTGTTCAACACAGCTCTAACGCGTGTCCGGTCTTTGACTTCGATACATGAAGCATCTCGTGGGTTTTGGGGGTTGCGACATAATCTGTAACTATTCCCAGGGATAAGGTCCATGACAGGCTTATAAAAACACATGCCAACAGCTCGTACGCGTTCTCCTGGTAAGGCGTCAGCTTTCTCGGTGATTTTCACTTGTACACCTTGCTCAGTCATATTCGTGTCTTACGTCGCGTGGAAGAAAAAGGCTGTAACTTCTTGTCGCAGAATTGGCAGCACGTGAACGTCAAAAAGGCTGTAACGTTTTGGCGGATAATTGGCAGTACGTGAATGTCATTGACCGGGCCAATCAAATTTTCTCGCAATGTTTTGGGGTCCTTTGAGTAATGCAAGGTGTGGGATATCTGGTCTACGTTGTACTACGCCCTGTTTTTTATTGCGCGTTCATAGCTGTAGGCGGTAACGTTTCGGTTGAAGGCTTCAAACAAATTTTAAAAAACGAATATATCTTAGCTGGATAAAACGTTCATTTATATTCTCCGTTGAGTTCTAGTTGCGGGAAAGAACATAACTTCCAAGCTTAACAAAAGCAATGAATTGAGAGTACTGCTAACCGGAAACAAGGATTATCGTGGCCGTGTTTCCTGTGTTTTCACGTGCTGGTTGTATCGCTTAACATTCCTGAAGATGAATTGCGAAAGCTGACATTTGAGGCGTGTTTTTGGTTAAAAAAAACGTATTTGTTCAAACAAGTCAATGAACTGCAAACTGAGCCAATTAAAATGTGTCAACCCTTAGAGTTGAGCAGTAACAATTTTTGCGGCAACTATCTCATACACGGACTCGTATTTCGCTTCTTTTGTTTATCCCTCGCGTCTTGCAATTTCTCACAAAGAAGTCTTCGCTTTTGTTGAATGTTTTCGTCTCCTACGTGCAGAACGTAAACACGTACCCGTTTCTGTAGCCCGCTAGGGAGTTCAAAGCTGCGTTTCATTGGTTAGCGGCAGGGCCACGTTGACAACCGCTTTAATGAGGTGCGAAAACTGTGAATTTCTTTCCATGCCGAAAACTCAAGGTTTATTTTTGCGTGAATTAACTCAAATCAAATGAAATAAAAGGGTATGTAGATTTATCGGATTTTAACGAAACTTGGAGAAAATCTTTGTCTCATATTAGAGCATTAAACTGTGTGAGGCAATATATTTTTCGTGACGTCCCATTAAGGAACAGAAGCCAGAAAAATTCCTATTTTCCAACTTTCAAAGGGATTTCCTAAGCAACCAATAGAAATATCGAAAAAGCCTCACACACTTTGTTAGCCCATCATATCCTGAGTGATATAGTCCCGTTAGTTTGGACGTCCGCGCGCCGCGGTAACACCAAGGCTGGTAATTAAGTTTAGCAAGCTCGGTCATTTTTGCGTTTAAAGGCTTGCGCGTGCCTATCAAAGCAAAGATAGGAAAATATCTTGTTATTTTCGGATTCTACAGTTTATTAGCTTTACAATGATATAGAGTTAGCGCACAAAAAAGTACTTTCCGGAAGGCACCCCTGAAGCAATGTATTATTAGGTGTCAGAGTCCGCAAGGTCAAATGAACACCGGAACCCAAAAACATTTGGCAGACCACAACAGCTACTATCACCAAACTTTGCGCATTTTTACTTTAAGCCGCACTTCGGTCGTACTATTATGAAAGTTAACCCGGCATCATGTGAATCGAGCTTGCTTCAGTTTTTTCGTATTTAGGGAAAGAGTGACCCGAAAAATTGTTTTTTCGAGCTAAGGTCATCATCATATATTTTCATCATCATATATTTTCGCGCCTGACCTGCCCTTCAGGAAAATGAGGCACACGCAATAAAAATTCTGCTTTCGCTCCATTGCATCGCGATACAGTTTCGGGATTTGCGTCTCCCTAGTTTGTTTCAAAACTGCAAAAAAATACACACGCTAAAGTGTTGCATCGTTTTTAACCCTAGAAATCCAAGTTACCTTTCCCTTGCGTTCAAGCCGAACTCATCTGACTCATGCCAACAAAAAGGAACATTTGCGCGCTATTAAACTAAGTATAACCTAAATGGAAAACAAAGAAAGTCGCTTACAGAATTCCACCCTTAACACTTCAAGACGCCAATTGCTTGGAAAATCATCAGGGGCACCAAAAGGAACGGTGGAATATCTTTTCGGAAGAAGTGTAAAATCAAAGGAAACCCGCTCATAATTTCAGATAATAAAATACCGTTCTCTTAAAGTTTGCGCTAAATTACCATTATTGTAAAAAATCTGAACACAACGAACTGCTCCATTTTCAATTAATATCCTTTCCATGTAGGCCAAAAATGATATAGCGAAAAACAAAACAACGGCATTCCGAGACTTTTGCTTGAATGTCCTGGTCTGTCGCTCTGTTCATGTGATGATATGTATGTTAGTCATGTTAAGCACACACTCATATGACCTGTTCGCGATACGATGAGAATACTTGTGCATAGTATTTCTAAATTCAAATACTTATTAGCTGTGTATAAGCTTACTAGCTATACTAGTAAACCATCTAAAGTAGACGGCGCGCATACAGCGCATATGCATTTCTCAAAGACGGTACTATTCTTGATACAATATTGCAATGACATACAACGGCATACAAGACTGACATACCTCAGTAAACGGTCTTTAGCTGCGTAGGTAGCGTAACGCAAAACGATTTTGGCGATTCCTAAAACAAAAATGTTAACATTTAAATAAATAAATCAAGGATTTTCTAAATGTGTTAACCAGCAAAGAAGATCTGGTTGTCGAAACTCTAAGCACACAAAGAAGATAATACACAATTACATAGAATTAACTGTTATCTAACTTGGTCAGAACAATAAGTCTTAACGGCATACTCAGAATAGTAGAGCAGAAACTACACAGCTACCCGAGAAGAGAAAGCACAGAAAACTTACCTTGTTGAAATAAAATCAAAACTATATTTCCCCACTCTCTAGAAGGATGTAGCCGAAAGCGTTTGTTGAGACGTGACCGCGCCGGCAATAGCACAGGGAGCAGAGGAGTTATGCTAGAAATGTCAATAAAAAAACGTCTTACCTCTTAAAATTGCATTCTTGTATTTCTTTGCGTAGTTAAAACCTCATTTGCGAACCAAATATATGCATTCATTTGCGATCGAATGCGATCGATCGTTTCGAACCGCCCAGGAGGGAGAGGTCAACTCGTGGGCTCGGCTGTCCGGATGATACGGGCCATCATGACGTCACTTCCTGTGAAGCGCGGGATTTTGTCCAGTTTCGAAAATGGCGCTGGTGATTTTATTGCATCAAACGACCTTTTTTTCCAGCCAGGCTCCGGATGGGGTTTGTTTTCTTGCTGAATAGATTTTTAATCTTCTTTTCTCGATATAGGTAAGTGTTCATTTATTTTCAACCCATTAATTATGCTGAAATTATTGCAGTGAAGAGTTACGTGTACTTGCGCTGATCGGAAAAGCTGAGATTGTCCGCGCCAGAAAAATTACATCTTATTAATTATACAAAGTACTGGTGAAACTGACATTTGGCTCGGGACGAGGTCAAATCTTAGTGAAAACGTTCCAGTTGAGATTAGTAGGTTATATTCAACTGTAAAAATGATCAGTGCGTTTGTTTCGCCGAGTGAAAAACAGTGAAAATTATAAGTTTGTGTTTATTGCTGAAACTTGACCTGAAGTTATAAAATTTGCCTCTACTATTATTAAAATAATTGATAGATACAAAATGATGATTCAAAGGAGTTTATGTTAATTTACCCATGCCATTTAACCTTTGTAAAGAAGACTTTTGCTGAGCAACCTAGAATTTTGAAAAAAGCTTGCTAAATATGCGGACGCCCGAGGAAACGGACTTTCTTTTGAACTGATAATTACTTTTTGCGAGAAATTTCTCGAAATTTCACACCAAATCGTGTACTCCTGACTCAGTTTTCTGCCCAAACATATTCACAATGTCTTCAGCTTTCTCTAGATCTCCAATACGGAGACATCTTGTCATAGAAATAAACTTATGATCCACAAAACAAATGAGCAAGGAGACGATAAATGCTGTGTTTCAGTTGATTTACATTAGTAAGATGATGAAAGAGTTGAAGTTGAATTAAACTTAAGTACTAGTCCAGTGAGTAATTGAACCCGCCTTATGTATTCCAAACCTGTGAGAAAAAAACTTGTGCATTGCCACTAGAATTTTGATGTTTAGATACAGAATGTTTGGACTATTTTGCCTTGAAGCTGGCGTCAGCCGCTAGGCCTCGCAAGGAAAGTCTTGTCATATTTGCCTGTTTTTGTGAGATAATTAAGCAAAAAAAGCAAACCCCATCGCCCATTAACAATTACCAACTGGCAAATTACTTAGTACTGAAGGGTTCTTTGCAACGTAGCTTTTCCGATAGCTGGAGAAAAAAAGTGTTTTCGCCTTTCTTTTCGCGAGCGCTCGGCCAGACAGTATTGGAGAAATGCGTTTAAACCCACTGATCATTTTTATTAAGTTGTTAGATAATTGTTTTTAATGGCCAATCGAAAGCTCTTAACCGCTGTAAGATCCCACTTTTCCCTCCTTGTAAAATTATTTTGGATTCTCAAGTTATCTTTCTTCAAAGAGGGGCAGGCCGTCACTGTTTTGTCGCATTTGCTATCAACCAGTGTCAAACTTTTGCGTGTTTTCATACTTGAAATATTAACTTCATGAGCGATGATGCTGTTTATATGTATGATGGTAATAGGTTAATACATAGCTATGATTCTTTGATGGCCTGGCGTAGAATTATATTTGACTGATCATCCAAGAAAAAAATTTGGCAAGGTTGTAGTTAATCAATCATTCAAACTTCCCGGGTTTTACAGGAAGTGACGTCACGATGGCCCGCATCATCCGGACAAGCAATCCGATTGCGAAAAGCCGAAGTTGACCCCTCCCTCCTGGAACCGCCATTATTTTGAAAAGTGTCGACCGCTGTTTATTGGGACCGTGTATTCAGTTGGACGAAGTCCAACAAAAGATTTTCGGAAAGCGAAGCTTTCCGAACGAGGCACGAAGTGCCGAGAAGAAAAAATGTCTCTTTTCTTGCTGCTGTGACATCTTTGCCGCCCACAGACAGTTGGCCCAACAAACAGCGGTCGACACTTTTCAAAATCATGGCGGTTCCAAACGATCGATCGCATTCGATCGCAAATGAATGCATATATTTGGTTCGCAAATGAGGTTTTAACTACGCAAAGAAATACAAGAATGCAATTTTAAGAGGTAAGACGTTTTTTTATTGACATTTCTAGCATAACTCCTCTGCTCCCTGTGGCAATAGCAACGTTTTTGACCGCTCGGCTGTCACACATGCACAGGGGTCAATAAATGTTGTGTAATATGACGCTGCGCATGTCTAGATAGACGAATTGTAAGTGACCATATAACTAGGCCGCACACTGAGTCCATTCTTCGCACTTTCAGGGTCTAATTTTCTAGGGGCCGGCTGGTAATCAAGTCTACCAGGGAAAACCTCACATCACAATTTACCAGCTAGATTCATCCCGAAAATGAACATTTTCCAGCTAGGATGAGCTTTTGAGTTTAAATTAGTAAGCAGGCAATTGTTTTGATGCGGGCCTCCCAGCAAGTTCCATGCCAGTGCATAAGAATCCCAGCCAGCGCACTAAGCCCTGGGGAGCGGATATTTTGTATATCGGCTCCGATGAGCACTCCTGAAGAATGCCGCCGCAACAAGGTCCATTGACGAAACTAGTTTTGTAGTCGCGAATGTAAAAGTGCGTTGAAAGTGAATGCAAATGAGGTTTTTCCTTATCACTATGGTGATGTGCGAAGATTCGAGAAAAAATAATTCGGAATGTATTGAATTCGAGTGAAAAGTGTCAAATTGAATAGACACCCCGCAGTTTTAAAGGAAACTAATTAAGGCAGATAGATTAACCTAAGTTAAGTAATTATTTGGCGAAATAGTATTTTTAGAAACGATCACAAGGAACATTTGTGTAGTAACTCTATGGTTCGGAAAGCGCTTAAAATAGTTCGTTGTGCTACGAGAACAAGAACTGTTGGCTTTTATAGGATTATTGTTTAGCAAATAGCGCAAAGCATGAAAACATTAAGCAATTGATTGACAGGATCCCTTTACGGGTGAATGCGGCTAAATGTAAATATAGTAAAGGGGCGTATACCCTTAAAAACAAAATGCTACGCTAAGTAACAATAAAAAGCTAAATCCTTATGCAAAGCTGGATACAAACAACAGAGATTCTTGAACCTAATTTACCACTTTAACCTCCTCAACCACACAAAACACTAGAAACTTGTTATCAGTGCTACGCATTTCTAACACAATTATGGGTCCAAATGAACCCGCTAAATACTCAAAAGTGACTCCAGTAAAGCGATGTTAAGTTTTTAGTACGCAAGAATATCAACAAGCGTGTATTAGAATATACCAGATGTTTGCATGTATGCGTAATCGCGCTATCTCGCTAAGAAACTCTTTACGGAGGGGGTTTTCCCCATATATAAGCTATTGGTCTGACAACAGGTACAGATTTTGACCATTATGGTGTTAAATCGGGTATGGTTTTCAAAGTAACTACGAGAGCGTATAAACGTATTTGTCTTCTTAACTGCAAATGAATAGTAGAGAAAGAGATGTATCCAAAATATATCATTCAAGCTGAATTTTCGAGTGAATTTTACCAATTCTTGACTTCGGCACTGATGTGAAGCTTAATTACGCTAGAAGCAAGGTCTGAAAACGGTTATGGATTTTAGAGGCCAGATAATACAGTGCAATTTACTTCATATCTAACTAATAGTAGTATTTACTCTGTGTTTTTGGATCCAGTCACAGAGAAACAGGTAGAAAATGAGCTCAAAAAGTTAAAAGATGGTAAATCTTGTGGTTATGATGAAATGTCACCAAAAGTCATGCGAAAAATGTCGAAACACATACCTAAGCCACTAACGCATATATACAATCAATCCTCCCTTATTGGTATCATTCCTACTGACCCTAAAATAGCGTTAGTAACTCCAATACTCAGGGCAAATGACAAAGAACTTTTCTCCAACTATCGACCAATATCAATCCTTCCATGTTTTTCAAAGATTCTAGAAAATTAATGTACAATAGAATTTCAAAGTTTTTAAACAAACACGACGAGTTACTATTTCATAGTCAATACGGATTTCGGGAAAAACACTCGACAAATTTAGCAATTATGGAACTAGTGACAAAAATTACGCACGCAATAGACAACAAAGAATATACTATTGGGGTATTGTTAGATCTATCTAAAGCTTTTGACACTGACATACTGTTACATAAATTGGAACATTATGGAATAAGAGGGGTAGCCTTAGACTGGTTTAATAATTACTTATCAAACAGAATGCAAGTAGTTAAATACAACTCAGGAAGATCAGATAGCTTAGAAATCAAGTGTGGTGTTCGACAAGGGTCAGTTTTAGGACCTTTCTTGTTGCTTATCTACATGAATGACACATGTTAAGCTCTCGTTTGCTATCTTTCATTTTATTTGGAGATGACACAAATTTATTCTTGAGTCATCAGGACACTTACACTCTATACAATACCATGAATCAAGAACTCCAAAAAATTACAACTTGGCCATCAACAAACAAATTATCACTTAATGTCAATAAAACTAATTTTATGATTTTTAAAACTAAAAATAAGACGTTTTCTCAGCGAATGTCAATAACGATTGATGAATAACAAATTGAACAAGTAAAATATACCAAATTTTTAGGGTTGTTCATTGATGAAGAACTCTCTTGGAAATACCACATAAATCATGTAACAATGAAAATATCAAAATTAACAGGAATAATTGGTAAGGCCAGACATTACTTACCCCTTAAAACTTTACAAAACATATATTACACTATGTTTTATCCATATCTGATAAACTGTTATACGGTATGGACAGCACATATCCAACTAGACTCAAACCTATTTATATGATACAAAAGAAAATAGCTAGACTAATGACCTCTAAATACAGAAAAGAAACCAACTAAACTTATTTTTCACAGCTCTATTCATGTACTCGGATTTTCATGATAGCTTGCCAATGTTATACAAAGACTATTTCAGAACAAATGTTAAAATTCATATGTACAATACACGATCAGCATCAAATATACACATTACTTATAAACGGACAAATCGTGGTACATTTTCTCTTAAGTGCAGAGGAGCAGTCGTATGGAACAGCTTAACGGCTGTTCTAAAGGAATCAAAATGATATAGAACTTTTAAAAAAATCTCTTAAATTGTATATCCAAAACCAATTATCTTAAATTAGTATCAGAAATAGTAATAAGATAGAAGCTTGGACAATCTTGTTAAATTAATGATAAGTATTCCATCCTTTTCTTGGCGCCCACTACTGTGTAATAACTAAGTAAGGGGGATCTTTACAAAAGCTCAACAAAGCTTGCTTAAGATCTCCTTTCCTCTTAGAATAAATGAGTTTTGCAAAAACCTTATAATGCACAATGTAAAGGATGTAAGGCAAAGTAAAGAGTTGATTTTCCGTCTGATAACGAGTGTGGAAAATGGCATGTTTTGGTCTGAAATAGGGTCAGGATTCGGAGAACTGGGTTGCACACCCCTACCGAGAATACCGAGGAGACCCCCCTCCCCACCCCCGGGCTCGTTACCTTCGGATACGGGCGCCGCTACTAACTAACTGTTAACTACTTTATCATGTTGTCGACTCAGTTTCTGTTTCTACTGCATATATTATGGTCTATTGTTTGAGCCTTTTTCGACAGAAGCCACTGAAAAACTGGAAGATCTGGACGTTAAATACTTCAGTAAAGCTAAACTCAGCTGTTAATTAAATGTACTCAGTTCTCAGTTCTACAGAAAATTTTTGTAATGAATTTTATGCAATAGTTTTACAGCGTATTTATGAGTTTCGCGACGGAACTCATTTTGAATCAGTAACCTTCATTAGTGCCGTTTCAAAGCCCATGGTAACAAGTATGATCTACTTTGACGGCCGGAAACCTTTAAAATTTTCTAAAAAGTAGATCTTCCTGGATGTTTTTTATGTGAAATTTGAAACGTGGCTGTCGCGAGTTTTGAATTCGGGTTAACTATAAATCGCAGCCCGTTTCAAGCGGTTCAGCATGGCCGCGTTCATTTCATTTCGCGAAGAGCCGTACAAAGCAAAAGTAAGACAAATGACTGTTGGCCGGCAAGGAGAAAGAAGGATAAGACTCTCATCATCTCCTATCGAGTCCTTTTTCCTCTGGGAGGAAAGACGGAAACTCCACTGAGTCTGTTTGTCTTTTTAGATTTGGGTGCAGACGCCGCGCGGTGCTTAATATTTATACATCATCACTGTTATGTCGCTAGTGAGTTTTTTTTTTTCATTTAGCAAGTCGCAATCAACTTACCGACGGTGACTTACCTCCGATGAGCGTTGAAGGTGATTGAAGACTCTGGTGGAAATGATAAGCCAGAAGACATCGAAAGGCGATTTATTAAAAGCCTACAAGCAAGCTCTCGGGGAAGAGGAAAGGCTGGGAGGAGAGAAGGAGCAAGAGCTTGGAACGGAAATTTGAATGCCATCCTCAGCCAGCTGCCTGCTGCATGCTGTCCTAGCTGTCAGAATTTGGCCAATCAGCGTAAACCGGAAACGATAGCAAACGTAAACAAACACATCATCAGATACCATGTAGCACGAAAATTTTGCGGGAGCTTTATTTTGCGGATTGGCCATTTTTTGTGGTTTGGGGGAACAAATTTTTGCGGTTCAAGATGACTGAAACTGCTGCCTGGAACTAATTTTTGCGATTCTCTTTTCAAACAGCAGAACATTTAAATGGAAGAAACCTTAATATTTTCAACTTTTATTGTACGGTATGTTGAGTCACATTTCACTCTACTTACATATTAGAGACATATCACTGTAATACCTTACTGGGTTTAATAATACAGACTAGATACAGACTACAGTATGTATCTAAGCTCTGGTTGTTTTTTCCAATGGAAAATCATGTTAACATTCTTGTTTAAGTCCAATGTATATCACCCCAGTGGTAGGAGTCTATTAAAATTGACCGAAGGGAGTTCATTTTTGCGGCGTTTTATTTTGCGAGGTTTTTTTTTTCCTGCTTCGACTAATTATTTCGGATCGAGGTAAATCCGCAAAAATTAGAACCCGCTAAAATTTTTTTATGCTACACGGTACACTTCAAAAGACAGAAATCCTTGATGACAATAACTCTAGTTTCTCCGGGTCTAGCAGGCACGTTGTTGCAAATTCGCACAGATATCACAGGCAAATAGCTCTCTGGAAGGCAAACATTGAGTTTGCAGGCAAAATGTACTAAGTCTAGCATGTAGCAGCTCAACTCGGGATCAGTCCACTTACATTGACTGCTAATATCTACCTGGATTTTCAAAAACATACCTGCACTTAACCTACGCAGAGACAGAAAGTTCACCCTAACTAAGTCTCACAACACTGCCCTCCCCACCCCTCTGCTTTTCACACAAACTTGCAAGTCACTTACCTGCATTTAGGCCACACTCCAGGCTTTGTGTCAGCTTGATGCAATTGATTGTCAACAGCCTGTGTCTCTATGGGGGAGTTCAAAGGTCATTAGAATTAAGTCAACCTGGTTTAGGAAAAACAGCGAATTGAACCAAGCTAGAGGCTACAATACCCTTCCCTCCCCACCCCGGAGCTTTTGACACACAACCGTAAGCTACCCCCCAGCAGTAAGCACTCACCCTGGGCTAGCTGACGGACTGGTCCTTGACGGCAAGCCCCCAAAAGTTTAGAGAACCACAGAGGCCTGAAGCTGGGCGGTGCCCAGCTTCAGGCCCGGGTCTAGCAGGCAAGTTCTTGCAAATTCGCATAGATATCACAGGCAAATAGCTCTCTGGAAGGAAAAAATTGAGTTTGCAGCCAAAATAAACTAAGTCTAGCATGTACCAGCTCAACTCGGGATAAGCAAACTTACATTGACTGCTAATAATATCACAATGATATAAGTGGAATGATGAAAAGATAGGCTTTTCTTCCTAGCCCTGCTTTTGTAAATCACAGTTGTTTTGTCTAGCAATGTAACTGCTGTTAGAAGAAGGGCTTAAAGCCTGAACTTTACAGGTTATTTCAGGATATGTAGGATATGATGAATGCAAGGAACTAGTTAGCCTTTGCTTTGTGTCATTCATAAACTGACATAATTTCTTACCTAAAATATAACTTCTGGAGGCACCATCTCCTCTTTATTTGGTTACTACAGTTTATCTTGAAGTGATTAATCATACAAAGAAGAATATCAAGCCGTTCTGAACAATTTGAGCCCAAATACTAATAATGATCTGTCTTATTTAAAAGAACATACCCTCAGAAATCTATGATTTTTGTTAACTTTTCTTAACATATAACTTGTTTTTTTATTATTATTATTTTTTTTTTAATTTCCCATTAAATTTAGGGATGTACGATACAAGAGTCACCAGCAGTCATTTTAAAGACAAAAGTTATTCTTCTCCTTACCCCCCCCCCCCCCCCTCCTCCCCGAAACTACCCGATGTAGAGTCATTTAATTGTTTTGCCCAGCTAGCCCCATTCTCTCTCAAACGTTTATACACGGCACAACGGACTCGCTTTGAATTCGGCGCGCTCTTAGGTGAGAAGAAATTTATTAGCCCTAGCGTTTTGTTTGGCTTCCTTAAGCAAAGTTTTCCTGCGGACATCATTAAGTCTAATGAGGGAAAAAGTCTTCCGAGTGCAGTTCCTGCCTCGTCTAATATGCTTGCTACCAGTAGTCCTGTGTTGAGCTAAACGGGTAAATTTTAGTTACTCGGGCTTGGACTAACTAAGGCTTGCATACTCTGGGCTTTGCTTGAGGAGGTGACAGTCTTTGGCTTTAAAAAGTAGCTCTTAGGGATGATTTCTAGTCGGGCAAGATGAAATTATCGGGAAATTTTTAACCTGGCAAAAGACTAAGTTTATTTTCTTGTTGAAAACCGCCATATGTGTTCCCCGTTCCAATCTTTTTGTAAACATCCGGGACTTTAAGTTATATGACTATTAACAAGAACAAGAAATGGCAAGGATTTTCTCTTCAAAAAGCGTGAGTTTGAAAAGCTATTCGGTTATTTTTCGCCTTTAAAACCGTAGCGTTGTTAGCCTAGTGATCGATTAGTCCAGAAGTGCGATTTTGGGTCGGAATTCCGGTCTCGATGTCATAAATAATTTCCAGATGTTTGCTCCGCGTGATTCGGATTGTGTCATGGCTTTAGAATGAAGGCAAAAAATCAATTTAAAACGCTGTCTTGCTCCGATTAAGCCGATTCTGTTGTAGAAGGCTAGACTTGAGCGCTAAAATACTAGGTTTTGGGTGAGATTAAAGATGCGCTGGCGCCGTTTATAATTGCCTAATGTCGCACTTATTTTGTCAACACATAGGCCATGTTT
>NW_028145465.1:0-37500 GCF_977016875.1 Pavona decussata
GTTTTGATTTTTCCGTATTACAGTGCTCGATACATAAAAGTAGAGCGTAGTATATCGAAAATAAAGAAAAAAACTACACTTTCATCCCGACAAGCCTGTTTCGTGATCTCTCACTCTTCAGGGGATTTTAATGACAAGAATATACATAACCATCGTTTATATACTAAGAAATTTACATAATTACCGTTGCGGAAAATTTAAAATTTAAAATTTAAATGTTTCAATGCTTAGTTGTTACGTAGTAACGCTTTCTTTCTGTGGCGACAAGAAGATGCTAGTTCGTTACGTTTGTTCAGTGATGACAGATCCGGTCGACAGATAATTAAAAATTTCTCTTTGAGGCAGAGATTACATCTTTTACTTGAGCTGTTGTAAGGTGAGCTAGATGAAATGATACGCCATGAGATAGAGTGGTCAATGTCGCGGTCTTTAAGAGTCCAGATGTGTTTACTGAGTTCAGTTGAGTTTCTGTGTTTTGCGTGACGGAATGATGCAGAGTGGTTTCTGTATCTTGTCTTGAAATCGTAACGAACTAGCATCTTCTTGTCGCCACAGAAAGAAAGCGTTACTACGAATGGCTGGTCATGACTGAAACGCCAAAACAAATATCGAATGTGAATGCAAGCGCTTCTTGTGCGACGTTTTGACACCGTTATCTGCTGGGAGAGTCAAAATCTTCGGGAAAGTGTAATCGATCTTCCCCGCCTGATCGAGTTGACAGTCCGTGAAGATATCACCTCTTACGGGTGCGGAAACTCTGGAGCAGATTTGTTTGTTTGTACGAAGTGCTACGAGAGACTAACTCGTTTCGAGAAAGCAAGAAGAATGGCTGGAAGGTATCAAGGGGAGATCTGCAGTATTTGTCAGCCATTAGAGACTATTAAACGGAAAGTTAAACGACAAATAGTCAGTCAACTTGTGGTCCTTGTGGAAAATGTCGCACATGCCCCCGAACAAATTGCAACAACAAAGCGAGTTTCAACTGCAAAAAGCTTTAAAGTTTACCGACATATCGGGTAATATTTCGGTCTCCTCTACAGTACACCGACAAGGTCGACAAGATTGACGAAAAAGTATAATTAATATTAAATTGACTTTGCGTAACCAGTCGGCAAATTTACGAAAATATTGTTATTTCCCATCCTGAATTCTTTGATTGCAGTCAGTTGATAGGCATTCAAATGAGAAATTTTGAACGTCTGCTCAAAGCTTACGTAAGCTCGGTCAAGTTCTGTCTCCGCCGTGATGTTTTTCACTGTTCCCGCGAGAGGCGTTCCGAGGTCAAGGTCAACCTTCCAGATTTTAGAAGGTTCACTGTGATTGGCTTAGCGGCGGAAAGAAATTTGGCGCTAGGGTAAGCAGGTGTTTGTGGGGCGGAGGTAATACGAGTCCCCTAAAAACGACTGCGTGGGAGGCTAGGGTCTTTAACCCTCAATTTTAAATGAGCCTCATAATTAAAAAAAAACTTTAAAGATTAAATCCTATACAGCGCGATATAATATACACTTAACGCATGGTCCCAAGGGTAACAGTTAGATTTGTTTTCCATAGAGTCCTGATATTTCCCGAGAAGAAGTCGAGGGAAAACAAAACTAACTAGTTTCCCGAGGGACCATACATTAAGTGCTTTCTTATATATTTCGACATTACCTTCAACAATCACAGCAAAACAAACAAACAACTAAGGGGGCAACAGATGCAGAATTGTATCGGGATACATTTGTATTTGATCAGGGGCACGTGACCAAGAATCAACCAATCATAGTTCTCGTTTTGTTGAGTGAAAGTCTAGGTTTATAACAATTAACAATTATTTCACGATTGTGCGTTGGGTATGAGATGACAGAGAGCCAACGAGGTGCGTAATGGGCTCAAAAAAAAAAAAAAAAAAAAACAGTCCACGTTGATTGCTTTGTGAATTTACACTTGCTTGTATTTATTCTGCAGATTGGAAACTCAGTGGGGGTGTCTGGAGGTTTTGGAGGATTCAGTGCGTCTTTGCAGGTTGATGTAAGCACTTTTAAGGAATCAATAAACGAGGGGAGCGAATTTATGTCCGACAAGACGATTCTTACAGCTGGAGGATCCGACTTGCCCGAGCCCATAAGAGTTCGACTGATACCAATGTACCAAGCCGTCCATTATAACTTTTTCCAGCACCTCAAAAATCCTCGCTTGTCGGGATGTAATTCCGCTCAGTCTATGGCGCAAAAAGTCAGAATGTTAAGAGAATGTTGGTTGAATACCCCAGTCTTAAATTGGCTATACTACCTGAAGGTAAGATCTAAAACAAACTCAAGGTCAGGAAAGAGGGAAAGATCCGCAATCCCGTCCACTACACCCCAAAATCACATTTCCCGCTCACTCTCGCCTCAGTCTCATAGGCCGGGTAACCGCCACCTTTGCCAGACCTTTTTTTAAAATATAGTAAAACTATCTTTGATGTTGGTCAAGCTAGGCAACGCTTGTCTGATTGTAATCAAAGTTAAGGAAAAGGTGCTGTCAAATATCAATGGCTTGGACTCGTACAAAGTTTTTACTTGATTTTTGTCAAAGGTGTAACGCCTTTGATTTGATTTACTAAAGAGACCTACATTACTCGCAACAAATTTTGGACGATTTTAATTTCGGACAAAAATAGTGTCCGAAAATAAAACCATCCGAAATTTTTAAGCGTCCGAAATTTTTACAGTATAGTATATAACTTTAAAAGAACTTTCTGGGCGACGGTATCACAAATTCAAAGCCAATATACCTGATATGGCTAGAATTCGGATTAAGCGCGTTTGCTCAGTCGTTCTTTTCATCATCGGAAAGGAAAATATTTCAGACACTGCTTGAGGCATAAGCTTGATTGAGTTTGTGTTATTTTCTCAATGGAGTATCCGGCTGTAAAACCTTGAAGGTACAGTAAAACTATCATTTTCACAGATTTTATTTCACTATAACTCATGGTTTTTAGTCGTAAATTTACTTTAGGTATGTTTCAGCGCAGTGTCCGAAATTTTTGTCCGAAATTTGTCCGAAATTAGGAAAAAAGTGTCCGAAAATTAAACGTCCGAAATTTTAACGCCCCAAATTTTTTGCAAGTAATGTACTAACACCCTTGATCATGGTGCAATTTTCAGATCCTGAACTGAAAATACCTCTTACTTGGCCCAAGGGTACCTTTGGCCTGCCAATGGCAAAAAATGGATGTCCCAGATGAACAAACTTTCGTTGGAACGAGGGGGTACGTTTTCAAGACACCGAAGATGATGACTCAAACAACTCCTGGTCGGAGCATTATGATTTGGCTGGCCTTGCTAAAAAAAATAATATGGAGCAAAAGTTTTGCATTAAGACACAGCCTTATGGAATTCTGAATTGGCCAAAAGGAGAATACTGCATTTTAAAGAAAAGAACTTGCCCTAAAGGTTGGTGACAAGTAAAAATTTAGTGGACAAACGATGATGTTTACAAAACTGACTTTTCATGTTTAAAAAATATCTTTATATTACTTCTTCAAGGTTCATATCTCTATGTTCTAGAGAAACCCTACCTTGACCAGGTTTCTTTTCGTCTTCTGTGGGAGGGAAGATGGTTTTTTGGTGTCTGCAACAACGGAAAACGATCACTCAAACAAGCTAAAAACTAAAAGTTACCGTGTACGTTCAGAGACAAAATTTTTGGATTTTCATTTTTTTTAGAAGAAGAAAAACTTTCCAGTAAGCTCTTACAAACAACAAAATAATTTTAGAAAAACGGTTAGTATTTGCCGAGAAATTGGGACGTAAGCGATCACCACCGGAAGTTAAATTTTACTTTGATTGGCAGCATATTGCTGCCGATATAATCACCCGTTGCGATAATCACGAGAACGGTCTTTCTGAAGTCTTGAACCCCTCGCCTTCTCACACTTCGAATATCCTGTATTTAGTGGAAGAACTTGCGTTTACAGTCAAAACTAAGTACGAAACTAAGATAAAAGAACATAATAGCTTTAAGGTACACTTTAAAGTAGGTAAAGGTCTTAAAATCTTCAAACCAAGCGAATACTTGGAGACGTGCTTGTTTCAACTCGCGTGTCCTCACGAGCTGCCTTTTTTATTGTTATTATTATTTGTTTTTATTGCTATTATTCGAACGTAGCGAGGTTAATAAATTTGCCGGGCTGAAGGCCCACGCTCGGGAGCCAAGCCACGCGAATTCGAGCGGAATATAGAAACTAGAGCAATATGTAGATTTTTAGAGTTGGATTATTTGGACGAAGACATTTATTGCTACTCATAGTTCCATGCTTCTTACGAAGCAATCATCAGGCAACTGTCAAAAATAACGGATACATGTGGAGATATACAAAATTTGAAAATACAGAACAATGCCTAGTGGCGTGACATAAAGACGGATAAGATTGGTTAATCTAAGCGAGCACGGTCTTTAAGAGGAATTTTTTGGAATGTCTGCACGTGGATATAACTTTGCTTCTATTGTTCAGTGTTGACATTTCAGGTCGACATTTACTCGCATGCACAAATTCATAAAAGCGCGCATGCGCGCAACACACGTGACAGCGCATGCCGGCGCACGAGCAAGTAAAAAACGAACATTTCACGCAAAACTAAAGTACTGACTCAAGGCACTATGCAAACTCAATTTGCATTGTTAATTAATGCCCTGGGATGAATATTAATGTATGTATAAAAGACAAGCATGTGCTCTATGCAAACTAAGGTTGCATTGGTAATTAACTCCCTTGGGATTATTTGAATATGCTGTATAATAGATTGCATTGTGTCACACTCTGTCACTCAACTTGAGGCCGCGAGCTCAAATCATGTTTAGCTGCCCACCCTTCCCTCCCTTCGAATCAATTGGGTTGAACCTTGCCTTACCACATTTACCTTCATCTGGTCTGGGCTAGTCCCAGGCCAGAGCGATTCCCCATACCTTATCTACACCTTATGAATAATAATACCTAGGGAGGAAATATTACACTAGGACTAGCACTGAGTTCCATATTTGAAAATGAACCGCATCTCCGGCCTTTTCCGGTTTTCTTGGTTGGCTAGGCCTGCCCTTAAGACCGCAACCTTCAGATCTTTGAGTGTGTGCTTCTCTCGGTTGAAATGGGCGGGTACAGGAAGGTCATTTCTCCCGTTTCTCCCGTTGATGACATCCCTACGGTGTTCTCTGAACCTGTCCGCCGACGTACGACCAGTCTCTCCGATATAAACTGTTGATGGACATTTGGTACATGTCAAACAGTAAACCACGTTATCCGTGTTGCAGGAATAATGCCCTGTGACATAAACCTGCCCTTTGGGTGTTGTTATTGTGGGAGACAGATTGACGTGGGGACATGTACGGCAAACGGTCCTGTTAAAAGGGAAGGTTCCTGGTGGTAGGTTCGAAGGGTTTTGAGGTAGGCTGCTTCAGACTAGCAAATCCTTCAGATTCTTTGCACGCCTGAAAGCCTTCAGTGGTGGTGTATTGAAGATATTGGCGGTTGTGCTTTCTTCATGAAGGATCCGGAAGTTTCTTGAAATAATGTTAACGGCATTTAGTGTCGAAAGTGTAATTCATCGAGGAGTGAAAAAATCGGTTTGGTATTGGTGAAACCCGACCAAATTGTGATGCAAATTAGCCACAGGAGCACGCATAAGGGACAAGACATATTCACCAGGGAAGATTAAACAGCGAAACTTCTGAAAAACGTGAGAGGCGACTTCAGATTCAGCGCGAGCAGCAAAGAAGAAGGAGACATCAGGAAACCACAGAGCAAAGATAACGTCGCCTGGCTCAGCAAAGACAGCGCCGTCAGGAGGAAACAGAGGAGCAGAGGAACCGCAGATTGGGATGTCACAGGCTGTACAACCAAGGTAGGCGTGCATTAGAAACTTAAGAACATAGGCAATTTAGGTTAGATTTAATTTAACTCGTGCTGAATTCAATAACAAAACACCCGGTAAACGTGAGTTTTGATTTCATCAAATTCGAAGAAATCAAGCTGATTAATGAGACCGAACAGGAACGAGATATACATTAAAAAACGCTTCGGACAAACCAGGCACAACGACTGATTAATGAGACTGAACAAGAAAGAGATTTGCGATTACAAACGCTTCTGACATACCAGGAACAACAATTGATTAACGAGTCTGAACAATGACCATCCACAAGTCGCAAGGAGAAACATTATTAACCGTGGTAATTGATCTAGGAAAAGCCGAAAGAGCTGCAGGATGTAGTTTTGTGGCACTCTCCAGAGTACGCTCTTTAGATAGTGTGGTTCTCTAGCCATTTTTTTCTCAATAGACTCCAGGTGATAGGTAAAAGGAAGCAATTACAACAAAGGCTAAAAGAAAGAGAACGATAACAACAACTGCCTGTAATAACTGCACGTCAATATCAGCACCGCCATTAATTTGCACAAACGTCAAGCGCCTATATTTCACAAATGCAGCTTCATTTTGAAATCTCACATACCCACTTCCTAAATGCTAGATTTTTTTTGTTAAGGTAAGTGATAATGTGCAGTTCTAGAAAATATCCATACCCCCCACGGAAGGTCAATGAAAATTCCGAGGGGAAGGGGGGTTAATAGACGGAAATTTCCGAGGGGCTAGGGTGTTCCTATGAAGAATTTCTCCAGAGGGTAAGGAGATTCACGAAAAACTCGTAAGTGAGGCATAAAGTTGGCTGACAAGAATTTTCAGTCGCCACTGCGGAAAAGTAATTGTAATCCAGCACAAAAGCAGTGCAAACGATGAATCATTCTGGAAAAAGACATTTTGATAGAAGTTTTGTCTTGTTAATCCTTCTGATAAGCGAAAGTAACGCGTGACAGGTATTTTCCTTTGAAGTTCGACTTCGCGGCGCGATCAATCAGCCTTGTATCATGCCGTGCATGGCTGCGAGTTCACAATCGTTTGAAGTTCGAGTTTTGAATTAAATAAAGGCCCTCTTTACTCGTATTGTAGCATCAAATGAAGAGATTAAAAGGTTTCTGAACAAAGCAACTATTTTGATGAGCACGGCCTTCTCGTAGTTTTGCGGTTGAAATCTATTTCTGACGAGACGAAATGTACAACGCGCGTGCTGTCAGCGCTGTCGTGTTCGATGAATTTATTTTCCACGGAAAATTATTTTACCACGGCCACAAAACGTGTTATTTCTCCAATGCAATCTTTTACAGAAAAAAAAGATTTCTGGAAGAAAGGGAAAAGATTCTGCAGAGATATTTCCATCCAGTGAATGATGAACATTATGGAGTTGAAATTTGATCGCGTGGCACCAAATGCGAAACTTTCCCGATATATGCAAATTTTGCTCAAGATTGAATTCCGTTGGACGTGAAACAGCGACGTTTATTTTATAAAAACCGGACATAAAACGTTGAAAACACAAACTTCTTTTCTTTCTCGAATTCATTTCATTCACGATCTCAGTGTCGAGACGTGAATCCACGGACTAATTAATTTTGAAGTTTTGAAAGGAGAACCTTTTGAAACTGGTCAAAGGCGGCTTTCAATTCTTGTGCATGCAGCCAGTTTTCGACTGGGTTTTCAAAGTTCTTCAAAATTCTACTTAATAAATTAAAATCCAGCATCGTATATGCAATGTGCAACTTATATTCATAGCGGTTTCTTCGCGGTAATAGCAAACGTTTTTCTGCGGAGGTCATAACGAAAATGGAATTTGCAAAGGCCGGTCGTTTTTAGGTGAAAAAGAAAAGTTGTAACGTGATAGGCTCGAGAAAGTTATTAACGTAAACTACGCAACAACAAAGAATTAAGCCGTGTTTTATTGACCTAAAAAATCGACCATTTTAGAGTCTTCTCCAATTTTTCCGGATGTAATTTTAGCAAAAGGATAAACAAGTAAAATAGCGAAGTGACGTTGTAAATGGCTGAACTAGTTTAAGAGTAGTCGACGTTGCTTCAATAATAAAAAAAAATTGATCGTAATAGTGTGCGTAGTCAATTTTCTTAGTCTAAATGGATTTTGATCTTCTGAGGGGTTCAGGGAGAAGGGTTTTAAAACCCCGGAAATTCCGGAGGGGTGGGAGGGACATCATAAACCCTCTGGAACGGAAATTCCGAGGGGGTGGGGGGTTAAAATAAAAAAAACCTTCCGTGGGGGGGGGGGGGGGGGTATGGATATTTTCTGGAACTGCACAATAAGAAAAGTCCACTTTCAAGAATTTCATTTTGAGATAAAATTTATTTCATACATTTTAGTTTAGGTAGTGTTGCCAGCATAGATGTAGCATAAACATTAATCTTTACATCCTAACTTCTCTTGCCAGGTAAGTGACAACAAAATTTCATTTCAATGTAAAGACACAACTTTTGTCATTTGGTATATGTACTTTTGGTCGATATCAAGATTTGATATACAAAGTACAGTCAAACAACTTCATTACAGTGGAACCTCGATTTAACGAGCCTCTATTTAACGAAGTCCTCGATATAACGAACGATATTCAATATCCCGGCCAAAGTTACAGTAAAGTGTATGGTATAGAACCTCGATATAACGAATTCTTCGATATAACGAACATAATCCGGAAGCCCAGACGTAAAATCTACCTCGATATAACGAATTACAATGTCAATACGCGACAGAAGATAAACGCTGAACAGATCAATACTCTGAAAGTGCCGTTTTTTTGTAACAAAAGCTGCGCGTCTGCTCAAAAGTGAAAATAATTACTACTGAAAGCCATCATGCTTAATGAATTGCATCCCAAAACGGGGCAATTCTGGGTCACGAAAATTGCATTGAATTGCGTGACAGAAGTCACCTGTGTTGAAAATCAATCATTAACTATGACCGCGATATAACGAATATTTTAGTTGTTTCCCCTCAAGTTCGTTATATCGAGGTTTTTGATATAACGAACCCTCGATTTAACGAACAAATTTGGCCGGTCCCCAGCGACTTCGTTAAATCGAGATTCCACTGTAGTGAATAGTCAGCAGATGAGACTCAAGGGGAATTTAATTCTTTTACAAAAATATAGTCATTTCTTATCCATTCAATTCCTTCCAGTCTTGCCTCGTAACTATTCACTGACTACTTATTACAAAGAGAAATCACTTCCCATACTGCCAACTGAAATTTTCTTTAAAACAACCACAATCACATGTTATCAGTACATAATTTTGTTTATGCAAATAAAGCAGATGCAACTATAACAAATGTTGTACTTTCTGAGTGTCAATTAATGATTAGGATGGAAGAGGGTTGGGTGTGGTGGGGGTGTAGTCGGAGAGCAGAAGTATGAGTTACATGAACATGTACCATCCTCTGAGAACTCTCTGTTAAAGTGAAGATTTCACAGTTCTGTGCATGTCCATGAATGAAAAGACTTTTTCGCCTTTGCTTGCTATGACCAAGCCTGTTTAATTTGTAACACGGGTGGTAATAAATTTCGTATGATTGTGTTATTTGGCATTCAAATAGCTGTAAACACATCAACTGTGGAATAAATCATATGGGTCGACGCCAAAATTCAATATCGACAATATGAGTACGATCCACCAGCATTTTCTATGAATTTTGGTCATCAGTCATTTTGTTTGGACTAATATTATAGAATGTGATTACTAAAGGAGATGTGAGTAGACACCCTGCTAGCAAAGCCTTTCTTTTGCTTGCTCGATTTTGGCGTTCGCGAGAAAGACTCTGCATGAATCGAGTAAGGTCTTCATTGAGCATGCGCTGCATGTTGCTAGGATACAGTTTCGAACCCAGGCCTAATATGCTTAATAGGCGTCCGCTTGCCTCAAATACAACATTTCAAGGCGAGCCTTTCTGATAATTTTTCAGGGCAAGGAGATGAGTAACCACCGTTAACATCGGCTGCGAAGGAACATGAAACGAAAGTTCATCTGACCGCTTGGATAACTCTTTCATTTAACGGAATCGCCAGTTGATAAAGGAAAGGATTTGCCGTGTCCGATAGGAAGAGCTGGAAGAGCCGGACGGACTTATCTGAGCCTGAAAAAAATCAAATCATGTAATCCATGGAACATACCAATTATATTACAGTCAATTCACGTCATGCGTGACCAGTATTTCCGAGAATGAAATGAACATTCGAATTTCTCTTTGTAATGTCCGACAAGTGAATGGAATGTTGAACATTTCTCTGGAAATCTTTCCGAAGAGGACGCATTAACAGAAAAAAAAAAAAAAGATTGAAAATACTTGGGAAACAATTTTTATTCTAGAAATACTCAACGTTGTAATTTAAAGAAAAATTCAAAGCTTTATACCGTCAATAAACTAGAGAAACTTCTACGGGAAATTTGAAACCTCATTGACGATGTTCAAAACTGACAGGTAAATTTCAAAACGCCGTTCAAATTTCAAAATACCGTGAATTGACTGTAAGAAGAATCTCGTCAATAATAACTGGTGTTTGGCTTCGAGCACGACAAGCAGATCTCGCAGCCATCTTGATTGGTCATAGTACAGCGGGCTCAATTATAACCTTCGGTTTTATCACTAAACGAATGCTCGCACTGGAAAAAACAGTTTGTAGAGAGAAAGCAAGATTGACTAGTCCACAAGTTGATAAGAAAGAAAAAAAAAACATTTAGATTTATGCAGATGCGCTGAAACGTGAACCCCTGCCGTTCAATATTATTTGCAAAGTGTTGTATACTTTGACTAAACTAACCCTTGCACTACCAACATCTGAAAGCTAATTCTAAGTTATTAATATTCATGTCATTGTTAGCTTTTCATTAGAGTTTGGTGTCATAGCAAAACATTATCCCTTATTGTTTTTATTTCCTTAATTCTTATTACCTGTCTGCTTGACAGTGGATTGAAATTATGCGGAGATTTCAAAATAATGCTGTTCACTTCTAGTGAAAGGGTTGGTGTAAAAGGGAGACTGTTGCGCAGGGTAACACTTAACCATGCCCATAGTATCTATTATTTGCCCTTCTGTTAAATGCTTACACTCTTTCGAGTGACTTCTTCTCAAATCCATGAAGATAAATTTGTCATCGTATTCTTGATTAAGCAATCAGTTGACTATTCCCCAGAGTGGCTACTTAACAGAGGTTTGGAAGGATGACTAAGGAGATCAAGGCAATTTATAGAACCTTCTGGTCAGTGGTTCACCATTACAAATTCAAGGGGGGTTGGTAGGGGAGGGGGGGGGGGTGGGGAGGACTTTCCAGAAAGGATTTTTTTTACAACCAGCAGGGCTGCCACATCTTCTGTGCCAAGCTTGAAATCCTTTTTCCTCCTTCCTTTGCAATGCAAGATTTTTTTTCTACATTTTCCTTTTGCACAATTTTCCCCTGTTTTTCGAGCCCTCCCCCCTCTTTCACATTTCTAATGGTGCATCCCTAACGTAGTGCTAATTACAGTGTATGACTCCCAGCGTCTGCGTGGATGACATCACACAGAGTGCGTGTGGTCAAACCACAGGCACAAGGGTGGGGTTACTCAAAGGGCACACTCCCGGGGGCACACTATCCTCTCAATCACTATCATAAAGAACGAGAATTCATTTTGTCTAGCTACCCTAGCCCATTCCTTTACTCCAAATCAACTGTCCACCCAGCCCTAGCTTCGCGAGGTTTTGCGAGTCACGTATTTCTAGTTATTTGCGGCTGAATGTTATCAGATCACTGAATCTTGTGTTGGGGTGCGTAAACGTTACAAGTCTCGGCAAGCGGGAACAAAACAAAACAAAAAAAAATGGAAAATAACGCTAACAATCAAGAAGCATAATAATTACTCAGTATGTCTTGATCTTTTCTCAACGTCGGCCGTCGCTACAAGATAACTAGTAAAGCGAAAGTCGCCGCTTTTGCTTGTAGTGTTTTCACAAAGACTTACTGTATTAGTGTAATTTCCAAAGCGTTAAACGGGGTCAACTATTCTAATCGGTTCCGTTTAAACGTTTTCTTTCAAGCGTCAAACGATTACTTGTTTCCTATTTGCAGCATTATAAACGTTTTGGAACTGTCATACAAGAGCAGAACTTTCGATAAGCAAACTCGAAACTTCGCTATTCTCAACAATATTTCGCTCATATAGATGTATTCGCCGGATTTTCAAAGAGTAGCAAGAATTTCGCTTTTACTGAGATAATACATGCGGCTACGGTGGTTCCCCAATAACTCCCTAGCTTTTTGTGCTGACAATTTTGCCCGCTTCTGCTTCGGCCCAACAGCTTTGCCTGATGAGGACGGCTTCAGTCGTCGTTTTGTTTTTCCCATAATGATTACAGATTACACAATTGACGTGCAACGAACACCGCAGATATCCAACAAAATGGGGAATGAGTTGATTACCCTGGAACGCGAGTACGTGCAAAACTGCAAAAAAAAAAAAAATTTCACAAGAGATGACCGGAGCTTGCAAAATGATTGGCTAATTTTCCATAAAGACCTTAGGGGGCGGTACTTGTTTGTGTAGCGGTTTTTTTTTTTAAGCGCTTTTTTTTTACAAACTTTAATTTTCGTTTGGAGGGGACACTTTCAAGAGTTACAAATCAACAACGATTTGTCCGATTTCAGTCAAATTTGGCGAGATTCTAGAAAAATACGTTATCAACAAAAACATGTCGGGGAGTTCGATAATTCTAAAAATTCTTTCCTTGAAAGCTATTTCCGTGCGTTCCTTCCGCATGATTTTCTCGCAGTTCTGAAAATGTTCTGTAACTTTTGAACGTAATTGAATTAAGGAAAACCCCGACACGCTTTTTAAGCTTTTAGGATCCTGACCTGGAGAAAAAAAACAAACTTCCAAAATATAAAAATCACATTGGACCTTCAAGTTTCGACTTTACGGAAAACCTGGAAATTTTTTTAATTTGGAAAAGCAGTGAAATATTTGAATACCCACTTCTCTAAGCTTTAATGTGATATGGGTTTTGGGTTTCTGTGATTTAACCAAAAGGCGCTACATCCGTTAAACTTAAGCCACCCCTAAAGGTACACGGTAACCTTAAAACAGGAATATTCCATTCTCTTTAAAAAAAAAAACGAAATAAAATAAAAAAATAAAGAAAACCTGCCATTAAATATTTTGTTGTCATGTTGATATCAATACGGCGAGCAATGACCTTTCACACGAAATTGTTTCCATATAAATTTCTGAAAACTTCACGAAGTTGTGATGGTCTTTTCTTGAATTTGAAAAGAGTGATAAGCGTTTAAGAGCAATTCTCCAGGAAAGTGAAGCAAAGTTGGAAATGAAAAATTTTAACCCCTCTTCAATTTTTGTGTGTAGGTAGGTTACCTTGGGGGATAGACAAAAACAACCATATTTGGATCGGCAGATGTATCGTTGCCATGGTAACCGCACTATATGACGTCGGCCTTGGGACCATGTTTTGAGCAAAAGTTCCACTCTCAAAAAGTAAATGTAAACGAGTCTGGTTCTCGGGTGCATGTAAACCAATTCAAATGAAATTCATACAGATGGTAGAACCACTCTCCCAGTTTTTAAAATTTGCCGTTACAATAATTTGGGTTTTATGAACAAGAAGAAAATGCTCGTCCTACTATGTTCCCTGTCAGCCATTTAGACAAGCAGGAAAAACAAGCACAACGATATTCCTTATTTCTCCGAAAGTACTCTTTCCAAATAAACCAAATTAGCAGCAGAGATTACATAGATATTGACGTTTGTAAATATCATAAAATCAATTTGGGGAAAACTATACTCTGGCCATGGGTGCTGAAGACACCTGGGACAAATTGCAAAAAATTGCAAAATTGGTAATTTTGAGAGCTCTAGTATTTAGTTCAAACAGGCTTTAGAGAGAGAAAATCAGCTTCAAAAGTATCTTTTATCATCTTGTCTGCTACCTACATTTAGTAAATAAGGTTTTGGCCAACAAATTTGATGAAATATAAATTGATACAAAACCTACCTTGAGGGTTTTTGGAATTTCTTCAGGATGCTTTCGTCGCGTGGTTCTCTCCAGTGTCTCTCCTTCGCACGTTCCGTCTTTTTGACCAAATCTAGCGCAGACTAACAGTTACTCCCCTCGAATATCCAGTTTGCTGTGTTTCAGACCAGGGACGATGATACAAGTAGCCCGCATACACTTGACAAAGAATAGTTGACAAAGTCCAAAACATGGTCGTAATGCTTGCGATTTCTGCCGTCGAGCACCTAAATTCATCAATATTATTCAGCCAGGAAGTAAAGTAAATGTGTCGAGATCGATGTACAAAGCAAATGCATGCCTTTGAACAATCCAAAGTAACGTGTTTGGCTAAAATCGGGTCAGATATTGCGATAGTCGACAAGCCAAGAATGGTAAATAACCTGAACGCAGAGGCCGGAAGTCCGAGAAGCACGACTGCTGACCGGATGTAACACAATGTAATGGGATGTAACAACGGATGTATTTGTAATGATATCCTCTTGTAATGGGGTTGTTTTACAATGGCAATGGTAAAGAAAGCCAAAAAAAAAAAAACAGAATAACCGAATAAAACAAAAAAAAAGGAAATGAAGCTGAACTGAAGCTTAGGTGAAAATTGAACGCATGATCATAATAGCCGCACCCCCACCCCCTCCCCCCCCCCCCCCAAAAAAAAAAAGATTGCTCTTTAGACTGTGAAAATGCAATTACAAATTCAGTTATGATAAACTATTCGTGACAAGAGAATGAAAAATTGGCGCGTGAAATCTTACAATTATTTACCTGCACGGCAAAGAATAAGATCCATTTCGTCGCGGATTTCGTCACGGTTTATACTAAGTCCGTAGGCTTACACGTGCCTGGAAATATCCCTTTGACATTGACTGAGTTTTGTATTGTTTCCACTGCACTCACAAACCGAAACGTCCCTTTTCGGATTTGAAAGAGACCAACTTTCCATTGTCCCAACCAGGATATTTTCCTTCGCACGACGATATGCAAATTTCCCTTACAGTGTTTTGATCGACGGCACAAATTTACGTCCGGTCACCCCTCCCCCCACCAAAAAAAACAGCAGCAATAAATAGATAAATAAATAAACAGAAAGAATGCCAAAATTTGGGCATGTATTAGGTACTGAATGTGAAAATTTATCGGCTTGAAGAGGACTTATTTATTTCTGGAGGAGAGGTGGGTCAAAAATTCCAACTTCGTAACTTCTAATGTGTACGCTAATGCCCCAGATCAGCGACGTATCTTACATGCAGGCCATCCTTAACATCCAATAAGCAATGAATTAAAAATAAACAAACAAACAAACCCAGGAAACATGGGCGGCTTATGTGGTTGCGTAAAACGACTAGTGAAGCTCTTTTATTTTGTCCTCTTTATTCACCACTGTAAAACAGTCATAAAAGCGGATCAAAAGTCGTCCTTTTATCCCCCTATCAATGATATATTGTACCAAAAATATCTAAAGAAGAGATAATGCCACTGCAACAATTAGCCGAAGCTACAAAAACAAACAAACAACCAAAAAGCGCGTATATCGCATTTAAAACTACATCCGGTCAGCAGTTTTGCTACTCGCATTTCCGGTCTACATACGTTTGGTCGTCAACAGGTCGTAAACAACGATTTCTTCGCTTCTCAACCATGCACCACGGAATGTACGGCTCGATTTAGCCAAAGACGTTATTCAGAATCGTCGCAGACATGCATTTGCTCAGAGCTGTGATCTTGATGCATCTATTTAACTTGCTGGATGGATTGTATCGATGAATTATTTCGATACTCGAGACACGACTGTGTTTGACCTGTTCGACTGTTCTTTAATATTCGGGTTAATGCATCATCATCTTTGGTCTAAAAGTAAATGTTCGGCGAGGCTAGGCAGTTAGATTTGTCCTTTCCGCTAGAGTCTGTGCAAGATATGGTCAAGAAAATGGAGCGAGCGAACTGAGGAGAGACCCATCCTATACGACAAAAGCATCTGGAAGAAATTTCCAAAAGTTGCGAGGTAGGCTTTGTTTTAATTTATATTTCATCAAATTCATTGGCCAAAACCTAATCAATCAAATGTAGATAACAGATAAGATGAATGAAAAAACCTCTGAAGCTGATATTCTCTATCTAAAGCCTGTCTGAACCAAACACTGGAGACCTCAACATTTCCAATTTTGCAATTTTTTGCAACTTGCCTCGGATGTCTTCAACACCCATGGCCAGAATATAATTTTCCCCAAATAGATTTTATAATATTTATAAACTTCAATATCTATGTAAGCCCTGCTGCTAATTTGGTTTATGTGGAAACAGTGCTTTCGGAGAAATAACGAATATGATTGTGCTTGTTTTTCCTTCTTGTCAAAATGGCTGACAGGCAACATAGTAAAACGACCAATGTCTTCCTGATTATAGAACCCAAAATACTCTAACAGCAAATTTTATAAACTGGGAGAGTGGTTCTACCATCTGTATGAATTTCATTTGAATTGGTTCACATGTACTCGAGAACCAGACTCGTTTATTTTTACTATTTGAGAGTGAATTTTTCGGTCAAAACATAGACCTCAGGCCGACGTGATCAAGTGCGCTTTCCATGGCAACGACGCACCTGCCGATCCAAATATGGCTGTTTTATTTCATCCCTCCAGGTAACCTACCTCCACACAAAAAATGAAGGGGGGTTAAAAATTTTCATTTCCAGCTTTGCTTCACTTTCCTGGAGAATTGCTCTTAAAGTCGCAGAGGGCATGGTCCACCAGGTTATTTTGTGGACAGGGGTGTAAAAGAACACATTTTTTACGGTACAAACTCTCCTTTATACATGGCCACGCGAATATCTGGAGACAAAATAAACAAAGCGGCTTGCTAGAAGGTGAGCTGGCTTGCTAGCTAAGTAAGTAACCAAAAGAATAAGGAATAAGTGCAGGTGATTAGAATAATAGGAAAAAGGGAATAAAAGAACAAACGAATGTAAGAGTTAGGAAGTGATTGAGAGAGTGAGTGAGTGAGTGACTAAATTAATGAATGAATGAATGAACGAACGAACGAACGAACGAACGAACGAACGAAAACAATCTAAAAAAAGAGCAAGGCTGATTACACGGTCATGGAAGTATATTTTCCAATATTTCGAAAGGCACGGCCTTTCTTCTTCAGGGTATGTTTGAGACTGACCCTGTGGCAAGATACGTTACAACTTAAACAGTTACAATAGATACCTGAAAAAAGGCTAAAGTTACATAAACAAAAACGTTACACTTTGAAATTTGAAAATACAACTGGTAAATAGGTATAAGCTAACGTTACAACGTGGTAGACAAAAACAAAATACGTAACAATGAGTTAATTACATAACTTAGGAAGATGAAAGACGGGAAAAATGTTCATGTCTCATCTCTCCTATTAAGACCTAAGGGTTCAATAGTTTGACCTCTGTCGATGAGGTATGCCTCTCTAGCTTTGCGTACACTGTCACGATTAGATTTGATGAGTTCGAGAGGAATTAGTAGCATGTCAGAAGCGTTATGGTCGTTAGAAAGAAAATGTTCTGAAACTGTGGTGGGTTTGGAACTGTTTGTTTGTTTGTCGACTGGTCTACGGTGTTCGTTAAAACGGTCTTTAAGTCGTCGTTTTGTTTCTCCTATGTATTGTTTGTGGCAGCGGTTGCAGTGTACCATGTAAATAACGTTTTTAGAGTGACAGTCTATATGATGAGTAATATGTCTAGTTTCGCCGGTAGAATGAAATGTGTAGCTGGTACGTCCGTCTGTTATGTAGTTGCAAGTTAAACAGTTGTCCCCACATCGAAAAGATCCATGGGATAGGTTGTTTTGTGTGGGATTACGTAGTTTGGCGCTAACAAGTAAATCACTCAGGTTATTGGTCCGTCGGAAGGCAACAAGAGGTGTGGCACGTCAAAATAACCGTCCTAACCGACCCGATAACCAAGTGCAAGTTTTTCATTGTTTGAACATTGATACATTGTTGCCCAACAATAGCAACAGAGTACAGAGAACAGAGAACGGCAAAATGTTTTTGCGTGATCAGATAATTTCCATTGCATTTGTAGCAATCTGTTATTTAAGGAAGATGCCTTACAATGGCACAAGAACGTATCATTCTATACGCGTGTAAAGAAGAATTCTCTCAGCATTTCGCTTGCTTTTTTTCGGAGAAATATTTTACTTTCGCATCATGCAAACGGGAAAGACTGCAAGAAAACTTCGAGAGAAAATCCCCAACTAGCATAAACAGGGTTCGCTTTGCCCTGAAAAAAGTACTATACCCGCCGTCAGATTTGAGTTCTTGTTTGTAGGCGAGTTACACTATTAGACAACTAATGTTTTGTCAAATTTTACGAACTTCTAATAAGCGATTCCTTAGGAAACAGTTCATTTCCACTAAAACTAGTCACAATTTTTTGGTCAAACGCGCATGCGTGGCTTTTAACTGGGTTTTCATAGCAAAGATCAAACGCATGCAAAAGGGCCTAGCTCTTCGTGAACTTACTTTCATCGCTGGGTGATAAAAAATAGTGTTCACAAACCAGTGAGTTATTGTAAGAACAAAACAAAACTCAACTTTGTGATCCATTTGATATAAAATTGAGGGATCGCTTTATCGAATCCGTATTTGCTTACCACAACCCTAGCGCGCACTTAATAACGTCATTAACTGAACGGACACAAAGCGTTAAGGCCCCGCCAAACGATTCCAGCGTCATCCAACATTGTTGGACAATAATGAATAGTGTTGAACGGAGTAGCCAATGGAATGAAACATGTTTGCTGCAACACTTGAACTCAAGGGTCTGGGACCAAAATCTACCCAGAATCCTTAGCAAACAAACCCGCGCCATATTGGCTTGCCCAAGAAATGGCGCGAGACCGATCAACCTCCGCGTCGGTCCATATCCTCGCTTTTCCTGGTCTTAACAGTTTCACTTACTCCTTTTCCCTTTCTCTTTCTATTTGAAGAGACATCGATTGTGTTGAAGCTTTGGTCGTTGATCGAGATTCAAACTTTGTTTGTTCGCTATACTGCGGGTTCAACTTGAACACTCACGCGGTAACGTAACACGCGTAGCAAATATAAACAATAAATCATTGCATGGATACAGAGACCGGCAAAGTCAGCTTAGCATGCGCGCGTTCAGCAATGATGTACACCGTGGGCAAACGAATTCAACATTGTTGTTCACACCTGAGAACAAAAGATATGATGTTGACCATGTTGAAGACGATGTTTAATGGAAGTCAAACTTCTTTCAACATCAAGCAACATCGTGCAACAATGTGATTGTTGGACGATGTTGCACCAACATGTTGTATCCATTTGGCCGGCCTTAATGCGGACTATTCTGAAAGAAATCAAAATGGTCAAAGGACATGAAACCGGGACCTCTGGATTGTAAGCGTGTGAACACCTTTTCCCAATTGCGCCACAATCTCGCACCTCTCGTGATCAAACGTGATTTTGGTTTTCTGTAGTTGGTTGACCAACACACGCGCGCGCTCATATCTCGGCACCTGCACGTAACTTTATTTGCATACGATTGAAAATAACGAACTCAACGGGCGGAAGGTTCTTAAAAAACGTTTTAAAAAAACAAAACGTTTATCCAAAAAGCTTAGCAAGGCGGCGTTTGGGCCGAAAATCTAAGGCCTTCGTCGGTTTAAAAAGTGAGAAATAAGCAAACGCCTATCTAACAGTTCACAGTTTGCGCGTGCTACAATCACGACGCGTAACGAAAAATCACCGAGCTAGAGAACAAATCACGCGAGTGAGCTTTAAATTCCCGGAACGTCAATATGTTTATAGATAAACGTTTTTTGGTGAACGTTTTTTACAAGTCAGAGTCCTACACAACTGTTAGATTACATTATGTCCATTCCTGTTTGCAATTTCAGTATTTTTCATACATACATACATAACTTTATTTCAATTCGGATTTAGTATTGAATGTCAAAAAATTCTAATTCCAGCGCTTAATTTATCATCATTCATACTTAGCTAGCACTTTACCTCGACTTAACATTAAAAGTTATTAAATTTCCCACCTTTTCACCAGTGTTTGCTTTCTCTCTCTCCTTTTAATTTTCTCTCCTGTTCACAGGGATCTTCAGTAAAACTGAGATTTTTAAACTGAAATATCAAACACAAGAAAATCCCGTGAAAATTTTTTTGGAACATTATCATGAGCAATTACAACCTAGTTGGAGTTCTATCCTACAATAGATTGTGTTTCCCTCCAGTGCCTCGTCATTTTTTCTCTTATTATTAATTGATATAAAGGAAACTCACTAGCATCAGAATACGCGTGCGCACATAATAGCTCTACACCAACGTCCGGCGACACCAACAACATTCCCGCAGTTTGATTTAAATTCGGGTCAGAACTCAATCAAATCAGGGGGATTCAAATCTTTTACCGACATTTTCAAATCATGATCCCTTAGATGTCCAAGCGGAAAGTCCCCTGTACGATTTCTTTTTAACCCGGGAAAAGGTTGGTTTTCTCATTGAAGGAAAAAAAAATGCTATACATTGCTTGGTAATTTAGCGCCTTTAAGAACTATTGCTGCCTTATTACCTCTGAAAAAATGCGAGGCTACCGCCAATTTATTTTTTTGGATTCCAATTGCCCTTTCTAAGATCGGCTTTTCCCGCATAAACTGCGCAAACATACTTCGATATTAGAAGGCACCTTCCTTAAATCTAGTTATCTTATTGTGTCTTAGGTAAAACGCGTTATTGGAAGTAATCTACAATAAAACTGCCGCATTTGTTACCACTACCAATTAAGGCAAGTTGTTTTCCTTTTTGAAAACGAAAACCGACTTAAAATCGATAACATTTTTTTTGGCAGTTTGTTATCGATACCTTGACTCACACAATGGATTTATTTATTTATTTATTTATTTATTTATTTATTTTTCTATCTTTCTATCTTTCTTTCTTTATTTATTTATTGTTATTGACAACAAAACAGTTGTCAGTCCGTAAGACAGTTGTTGACAAGTATGCGAATCTACGCCACGTTTATTGTTCAATGTCAGCGGTTTGACATGCACAGTAGCACTAGTTACCAAACTCTCACAAACAAAATAGATTAATCATTTTGGTCTTAAGAGTGTGGAAAAGCTTTATCTTGCAGTAATAGTTGTGGAATGCAATAAATTGTCGAAACCTTTTCCTTCAATTTGTCGAGGCCCTTATTTTACTTAAACTTATTTCATCTTTCACTGTTTTTAAATTCACAAGTTGTGCGGAGTATCTCCTCGTACACTGCATCTCAATTACCTCATAAATACAGTAGGCCGCCTTTGCTTCTTAACGTACAGTTAATGCATACTTATATACTTTTCAACTGTCTGGGGAACAAGCCCCTTATAAGGAAGTCCAAACTTTTTCACAGCCCTGGCAGCGATACACTTCAGCTCCAACGTTTTTCTCTCAGAAAGAATCCAGCGGGCCTCATCAGTTCGAGCCATCTCTGTGGGTGTTTTACCGTCGATGTTGACAAAATCATGGTGAGCTCCTGCATCTAACAACACCTTCAACATGTCGGTCAACAAATGGAATTTGTCACCACTCGGTCTGAAAGTCACGGCTCTGTGAAGCGGGGTATCTCCATTGTTATTGATGGCATTAACACTGATCCCTGCATCCAAGAGGACCTTAAATGTTTTGACGCATGGAAATTCAAATTTAGGGAGATATTTGTGTGGGCTTTTATAATTAACAGCCAAATGCAGTAATGTATTTCCTTGATCATCACGAGGACTAAAGCGGGAAAGCATTAGCGGTAACCATGAAACACTTGCTCGTCCTTCCTCTTCAGAGAACTCAGCTTTGGTAAAGAATTGAAACAATTCTAGTAAAGAATATAGACGGCTATTCAACACCTTTTTCTTTTCCTCTTTCAGTCGTTGTGGTTCGTCTTCAAGCTCTTTTGTCAAGTTCACTGTCTGTTTCTCATGCTCTATAACGGCTTCCACAAGCACTCCAACAACATCCTTTTGTCTCGGACGGAAATTGTTTTCAACCATGGTGTAAAAAGTTTGAGTTAAATTATTCAGATCCAAAGCAACTGATTGACTGCAGAGCTTGTTTATCTCGAGTGCGTGTTTATGCAACCCTAAACAAATATCAAAGTTTTGGCGACCACGGTGGTGTTGGGCAACTAGCCGAATTGGATCAAGAAGTTCCACATTGTCTTTTCCAAGGATCCTCTCTCTGATCACAAGACCCTCCGTAAGCAATGCATCAAAATCACCTTCTATCTAAGCAAGTTCCTCTAGAGTTTGACTTTCCTGCCTATTCTGATAAGCTTCAACAGGTTTCATTGTTTGTTTAAATAAGGGATGCGAAGGTTCCTGGAACCTTTCTTCCAAAGCACGCTTCATAAAATGAAACGGCAGCGATAAGCTTTGGCTCTCAGGGTACAAATTTGATTTCTTAACCGCTAGGGAAGCGCCAAGTAGCTCTAGAGCAGTAACTCTTTCTTCTTTTGTAATCTCCGGTCTCTTGATCACATGCTCTACCACTGAAACCATGCACTTATTACTGGCTACAAGAAGAGGTGTTAACCGTCGGTTGTTGGGTAACTGGAATGCTCCAAGCAGACTTAAAAGAGTGTCAGCAAGTTCAACTGGTTCGTTTTCGTCGAGATTAAGAAAGGCGTGATGAAGCGCTGTATTGCCGTTATTGTCCTGAAGGTCAACATTAGCTCCTTGTGTGACAAGGAAGCTTATAACATTTACGTCACCATTGATACTGGCCGCCATTAGAGGAGTTAAGTTGTTTGTTCTTGAACGTGCGTTCACATCGGCTCCATGTTCAACCAAACATCTCAAAACATCAAGAAATCCTTGGTGAGCAGCAACAAACAAAGGCGTGCATGCACCAAACGAACTGTATTGTAGCCCTCGACCTTCTATATCTGCTTTGTACTTTAAAAGTATTTTTACACAGCCAAGGTTTCCATTTTCAACAGCCACCAGCAATGGTGTTCTGTCGCGTACATTATGTGGAAATGGAACCGCCGACATCTTGGCTGGCAAGCGGCCCTGCGTTCGAGCGTCTCCAAAACACTCAAGAAGATGCAAGCGACTGCTAGTTTCCAACACCACGGTTCGTTCGCTTATGTCCATGCATTGAAGCACGCTATCAAGTTTAGCAGCATTTCCAGTAGCAGCAGCCTCGAAGACTTGTCTAGATACATCGTGGGTAAGTTTCCTCTTTGGGCCGGGCACGGTTTCTCATCTCGTTCAAAGACGCCATTTCAGAAAAAGTACGATAGTCACTTTGTGGATACGAGTCAGTGATTAGAAAAGTATCACTTGGGCGAAAATATGTATATATATAAGCACGTGGAATGACAAGCAACGACGCATGACGCTTTTTGATTCCCCAGATGCGTGCTTATAAATGATTGGCTAGAAACGATTTTGATGCAGATATCACTGAACAACATCGAGCGTCAACGTCTTGTTTCACCAAAATGGACACTTTTCAGTTTCAACGACTGTAATTTACTCAGAAAGAGACGGCTTTACTTATTCATTGTCACGAAAAGTCAAGCGTATATTTTTATGTAATCACGCGAAGCCATGTTTACTGTTCGTTTGTGGCGGTTTGACATGCGCAGGAACGCTAGTTACGAAACTCTTACAAACAAAAATAAATTTATGCATCATTTTGGTCTTTAGTCTGAAACGCTTTTATCGAGCGCTAATAGTCGTGGAATTCACATAGTTGTCGACAAGTTTTTCTCTAGTCTGTCGAGGCCCTTCAACTTATTTCATTGTTCACTTACTCTGCCACGAACAGTCAATTTTTGTTATGTCATGTATTAGGGCCGGGTCGCATTACGACCAATTTTGTCGAAAATTGTTTGCTCTAGGGATTAAAATCTGTCAACACGCCTTTTTCCTAATGCGACCCCTCATTTGCGCTTTTTCAAAAATTTCAAAATCGGAAAAAAACATCAAAGACGCCGGTGTGCTTGGGTGGAGCTGACCGATTTTTCTAAATTTCGAAAAAACAAAGGAGCCCGCCGCCAAAGCTGTCTACGGTTGTCATTAGGGAGCTTAAGCAACCACGACGACCGGGTGGACGACGACGGCAAGTAAACGCGGAAGGACTGGAACGAGAACGTCGTTTTAGGCGGGAAAAAGAAACTTAAGAAGTGAAGTTTTCCAGGACGACGACGTTTGAAACCTTCGTTCAGTTTCGCTTCTTTACAAGAAATAACATCGTTTAGAGACTTAGGCTTCTGATTTTAAATAGGTAAGGTTCAACAATACTATGAAGAACCTCCCGGCACATTACAATATCGTGTTCATTACTCCACACAAAGTTTGGATTCCTACCAAAGTAAATAAAAAAATGTTTGTTTTGATTGAGTCTAGCAGAAAGTCATGTGAGGTTTGCTAGAAATAAATTAATCCACTTTTTAAAACCTTATTCATATATTTGGCTGTAAAAGCATATGAAATTTTGCTGTCAAAGTTACCGCTAAATATGAAGATCGAACACAAATTACTCAATTTCAGGCATATCTTCATTTGTACATGCTGAAATTTCATCTGCGAGTTCTTTGCTAAACGTGTAGCGCCTGAATTGCTTTTAAACACCAAAAAAAAATAAGTTGTACGGCGATTATTTGACATTTGAAACTTCTGGGATGTCACTGATTTTGTGCCATGTTTGTCTGATTTTCAGAATGATACAGGTTTATTTATTTTTGTCTCTTTAATTTAATGTAAGCTTAGCTTTATTTGGCAAGTTAAATGACAACAACAGACATCGAGTTGTTCTAGCAATGGGCGGTCTCACGCTTTCCCCCTTGAAATCAAGTTTTAAAAGACGTTTTAGTTGTACAATGGTCTTAAATCATTTTAATAGTTCGTAAACCAATTTGCAAAACTCGAGAGCCTTAACCCTAGGTACTAGAGAGATTTAGCTTCGCGTTTACGGCTAACGCCAAACGGGAAACGTCAAGCCGCTGTTTGTTCTAAAATGAATAAACTTGTGTTTCTCGTACTCACTTCTCTCTTTTTCGTGTTTGCTCGAAAGCTGTCGCCTACTGGGTGGAGATAAACTTAAACCAAAAAAAGCTTCATTGTTTTTCATCAAAGAGAAAATTTCAGCCTGGCGTTTGATGTTTGCCGTAAGCGCGATGCTAAAATCTCTTACTGTAAACAAACAATCTGATAAAATCACTCGCCGCTTGAAAGGTTAATCTGCAAGTTACTTTCGACAATTTTCAATTTGCAATCAAACATTTAAGTGTATAGTATAACCATCTAAATATCTTCATTCAAGAAAGGTGAAAATCAGTACTCTTCCATCAAATAACTTGAAAATAAACTTATGCAGCTTTCTCCCCCTGGCTCGAGTCACTTGTCATCTGTGTGAAGGAAAAGCAATGATTCAAATAAATTGGTTCTCTTCATCAAACCGAACAAAGGAGCTTGAAACAAACGCACAAGAGAATTAAAACTCCAATCAGTTATAAACTGTGACAAATGATAGTAAATTCGTACCTTTTAGTGAGCTGTTAACTCCTCAATTCACGACGACGTGAAACTACTACTTCTGACGTGATCAGGACGACGACCTTCTTAGGCCGCACCTGCGCAGTAACGCTCACCCTACTTCCGGTCGTCGTCCTCCCGGTCGTCGTCGTGGTTGCTTAAGCTCCCTAAAACTCCCAAGAGAGACGGCGAGGTCACGCAACGGAAAAGAGCGGGAATTTTCCTCATTCATTTCGTTTGCCCGATCGAAACATGGACAGGCGAGATTTTTTCTACCCGTACTACAGTCAAATTCAGAGCACGTCCTACCTTCAGGACCTGAGCCAAGAACCTCCATTTTGGCCCGGTTTAAGCCCCGAACAAAGAACACCTGAGAGTTATAATAGGAAGTTCTCCAGCGAGTACAAGAGAGCAGCGGCAAGTAATAATCTGTTGTGCTCGTTTAACCATCTTAACTGGGTTTGCTGACGCTGAATAGCGAGTAACAACAAGAATACAATCGTAATGTAAATTGCCCCGTTCGGCAGCATGGCAAGTTTCGTGACTGAAGACAATTTTTGCCGCTAAAACTCCCTCTGTGAGATTGACGTTTGCATTTTACCCAAACTGAAATGCGACCGTAAATTTTATTTATCAATTTCATTTTCGGTCTTGCAATTTGATTTTTCGAGGCGTTTTGAAACCAGCCAAATTTAAGATTGATCTGTAATGCGACCCGGACCTTAGTCAAACGCTTATCGTTTTGTTTGTTAGATTTCAACTTGAATTTTTTTTTTTTTTGGGGGGGGGGGGGGGGGGGAACGTTGCGTGACAGCCCAAAAAACGGCTGCAAGGGAGACTAGAGTTGCTTTGAACCTCACTGCAAAAGTGAGTGTAAAACTGTAAGTGTAAAACTTTTCAACCTCATGTGTTTGCATAACGAGACAAAACAAAGTACAGCATCATTTGATCAATTAACTGATTAACTAACTGATTGAGCAATTGACTGAATGACCAATTCATTTATTGATTAATGGCTTAATCTGATGTAAAAACTGCCTATCTAAGCTTTCAAGAATTTAAAGGCAAATACTTGTGAACAACGCCTTACCTATACATCATTACTTAAATATTTCTGCCACATGCTCCTCATCAATCTAACAAAAACAAGTGATAAATAATAGAATGTGAAATTCTATACATATGATGAAATTTTGAACGAAAACCTGCTTGCTCAGGATTTTTTAAATTGATTTATTTACTGTTCGATTGTCTGTCTAGCGAAGTTGTTCAAAAAGCAGATCCATTTATTTACCAGATAATTTGCTATCCGGTGGATAAAATGTGTTGGTTGGAGAACATTTTGTCTGCTAGATAAGATTTTTCCAGTGGATTGAGTTATCCACTCTTTGAACAGCCAGTTATAATCCCTATTATAATGTGTCAACTAGTGTTTTTTGTTTGTTTACTTTTATTAACATTGAACTACTTGCAGCTTTACCATTGTTATAACTCTAATAACACACATTTACAATAATGAGAGTACCTCACAGAAACTCAATTTTACCATCCTACAATTTTTTAATGAGAAAAGAAAAAGGCAGATATAAATAGAAAGGTACTGTATATAAAATAATACAAGAAAAAAAAAAATACCATATAAAAATGATGCCAAAGTGGCAGCGGCCTCAAAGATGCCAAGAAAGGCTAACTGGATTTGGAGTCCTCCTTTAATTGCGACAAGTCTAACTGGAATAAATGACTGCTTTAGTTAATAATAATTATTTGTAGTCTGTATGAGAAATTACATCATTGTTTAAAGTGCTTTTTGCATGCATAAAGAACCTACGAAATATTTTTAAGGTTTCAGTTTTTCTGTTTCTCTTTTTCCTGATATTTCCCTGTTTACAATACAAAACAGTACACTACAAGGCAATACAATAAACGTACTTTATTTTAAGAGGGTAGCATCAGTGTCAGTGATAAAAATGATAACCCTTTTTACCCTCTGAATGATATAAAAATATAAAATTATATAACGTATGCTACAGTAGAAATGACTAATTTAAAATAAAGTATAAAATATAAGGTACAGGTCAGCATTTGGGCTACAATTCATTTGAAAACAGAGCATAATTTGGGTTCACATCATGTTAATTATGGATTGTGTCTTTGAATACATCTAAGTACATTTAATAAATAGATAGTCAATTACCCCCCCCCCCCACCCCCTGTAGTTTTAAATGAGGGGATGGCTTTGATGAATAGCAAATATAAAACGAGATACACTGAAACTCCATTTAGGCTATACAGTTATTCAATCATTCCCAGTTTCATAACTTATTTTGGATATAATGCTTCCCCTTGGATTCCAGATTAACAGTCTCTGGATTTATAAATAGACAGATGACAAACAGACAGACACACAGGTGGATGGACAGATGAATGGGTGGGTGGGTGGATGAATGGATGGACGGACAAATAGGTGGATGTATAAATGGATGGATTTGGAAATAATATGTAAAAAAGGGGAACTGTGATTAACATCACGGAAAATTTGGAAATCCTAACAACATACATTTAAACATAATTGGCAAGCTTGTACTATATCACTAATTAGGGCTTTAGCGTTTACAAAACTACTACCAATATCTGTTTGAAAATTATAACATGAGTTCACTCACTTTACAGTTAAAGGTATTTTTTTCAATTGCCAGCCCTTAGGAATTAACCAACAATAGAAGATCTTGAAAGGAACATAGGACATATGAGATGGTGGGACTCAATTCACCCACTTTGATCTCAGCTTTTAAGGTCAGCTGCAGAAGGATAGCACAAACGGCGAGCGATGCGAGCTGCAAAAGCTTAAAGACGGTGCCTACTTTTGTTACTGTGCATATGTTCTGCGCACTCGACATACTCAGGTTTCCTATGGGTGGTGCCTACTAATACAGATATATTTTTGTACTTTTTAAAACTATGCAGAGAAAGCAGAACTTAGAAAGTGCTCTTGGTATCCAAAAAGAAAATTGGAGGTACATCATGTAACCATGCATTTTTCAGAGATAATAAAGCCTCAATTTAAAAACAAACAATTAACAGCAACAACAACAACAAATGCCATGTACATTCTTTTATATTTTACAGCTTTTTAGATTTACTGTTGCTTAATTTTCTCTAAAAAATTTGTGGTTACTCCTAGTTTTCTTTTTGGATTCCAATAGGACTTGCTTAGATCTGTTTTTTTTTTCTGCATAGTCATAAACCATGTAAAAATACTTCTGTATTAGTAAGCACTGTCCTTAAAGAGACCTTGCTCACAGGCTAACTTTGACCCCACCAGTATTTTTGGTCCCACAGGGTATGCATGTATATGTAGGAATTTGAAAACAAATTATTCCAAAAAAGTCCTTTACATCTGAAGTTATTCACACAATATATTTATTTGTTTCTTAGAATTTAATGATTCAGAAGTATTATTCAGTGGATTGAGTCTTGGTTATTAAATTTTTCTGTGTTGCATCCGACGACAAACTTGATATCATGTCACTACTCTCAAATTCTATTGTCTCACTTATCACAGGTTTGTTTGACATCCAAGACAGGTACATATTCCAACACAGGGACACCAAATGAACAAAATTAGCCCTGTGCTGAAGAGGAACCAAAGAGAAGTTGACAGCCTGCACAAACGGCCAGACTTTGTACGCTGTGAAAGTCTTGACGTATCTATCCCACAACAACAGTTTTATTTCCTGGAAATCTTTTCTAGCCAGTGTTCCTGAAAGAGTGTAAAAGAAAAATATAATAAAAGGGCCATATATTGTTTGGTCTACAATCAATTTCTTGACAAACTGTACCTTGGACGTTGGAGGTATAAAGCACTCCAATGTCAGAAACCATGTCCTTTGAATCGGCCCAATAATAGTTCCCATTATGGACATCTGTAAAGTTCTTCTGGCATCGTGATTGAAACCTCTGTTTTCAACGAGTTGTTGAGTCCAAATGTCACTTGTAGTGAACATCACAGCTAAAATGATATGTAAGGAATAGTGTCAGTACTCAATATTGCTACGTGTACAATGTATTGAAATACTGTTTTGATATAATTGTTATTTGGCTTTTCAGGATCCCCTCCCCCTTGGGACTTCAAATGAACTTCCTTGGCTTATGAAGTCACATATTCACAAAAACAATTTTATACCAAATACCAAGTCTAAAAGACATACATGTACATGTATTAGCTGTCATGAATACAACAAATTTGTCTGGAGTTTCAGTGGTTTTAAAACTTGGCCAAAATCCCATGTTCTTTTCCTGAAATTATTTCAAGCTGTGTAAATTTCCCCCAAGAAAAACAGCATAATTAGAAACTCTTAATTATAAACCATAGTATAAATGAATATAATATATGGGGCATGATTTCTGCACCTGTAGCCCAACACATTATTAAGCTTTGTACACATTTTGTGGCTCAAACTCTATTAATGCTTGTCAGTTTGGAAGGGGGTTGGTACAGGTGTAATTGATGGTGGTAAATGTATAATTAATTTCTTGGGCTGTGAAATATTTCCTAACTTCATATTGGCAAGGAAGATAAATTTCTGATTAAGATTTTCTAAGAGAAAAAAATGGCATGGCAGATCCACAGAACAAACAGTCACTAGGTACAGTAAGACTTATTTGAGACTAATACAGTCGAACCTACATGTGCGACCACCTCTCGTAAATCACCACCTCCGATAAGCGGCCACGACACCTATCCAGAACATTGGTCAAATTTTTCCCAGTCAAAGCCCTATAGTTGGACCCTTTTGTAAGTGATCACCTCAGTAGCAACTGACCGCTACCACTTTTTGAGGTGACGGCATTATGTTTTTTTGTTGTTTTTGACCTCTTGTAAGCAACCACTTGACAAATGGTCTAATCTCCATGGCTGCTGTATATAGTTACACTACTAAGAGTTTATAAAGAACTTTTAATAACAACCTAGCCCTTCTCATATTGTAACTAGGAAAATGTATGCAATAAATTCTCTTCAAATAAAGTAGATGTGTCAGAACAGAGTTCTCAGAAGAACCCCTCATTTGGTTTGACTCTTGTAAGCGACCATCTAAGGTAAGTGACCACCAAATCTTGGTATTTTGGGTGGTCGCTTACGGGAGGTTCGACTGTATAAGCTTTGATTAGAATAAACGTATGCAAAGAAACTGCGAAATCAACCTTTCTTTTTGCCTGCACCTTGGCCTAGAGCATTTACCGGTTTGTTGTCAAAAATCCTTATGGTGGCTTGTGGGATGAGAGGCTCAGGATGACTCAGTGAGCAATCAAGCCACAAAATTATCAACCTTACTATTTTTTTAATCACTGACCATGGCTGGCAAGCCACTGAACTGTCGATTTGAACCACTAAATTATAAACATTACTCCTTGTTTAAACTCTCACCATGACTGACGAGCTGCTTACTTATTTTTGTCGAACCACTAAATTATAAACCTTAGACTGGCGAGAAGCCATTGCCATCAAGCCACTAAATTATAAACATTACTCCTTCTTTAAACTCTGACCACGACTGGGAAGCCACCAAGCCGTCTTAGTTTTAATTTATTTTTTATTTATTTTTTTTGTTTTGTGGCCCTGTATAGTACTTTGTTAACATTTCTGGGCCACCTACTCCATTAGCCGGTTTGCTATTTGGATAGTATACAAACTACATGTACTTGCCAAATTTTTAAGTTCAGGTTTGCTTCAATTTACATTTACCCTGCAACAGAGATTGCTGTTTAGTTTTTTACATTATCCTGTTGTATAATAGACAAGAGACGTTAAATTAAGTAAGCTTAATTTAATTGAAAATTAACCTTATGTAAAGTCATCAAATCTATTAGAGACAACTACACATTTTTGATCGTGAAAAATAATATATAGATCACTTAAATCATCATACCTGTAGTTAAGGTTTGAGTCCTCCAAAGGTTTGTGGCGAAGTATCCTTGATATGCTGAAATCTTGACAAGCGGGTCGGACGCCGATTATCACCCAGGCATTCTTTGATCGCGCGGCAGGGAGCCTGGGAGAGATACAGTCTTAGTTCCCAGGCTTCCTCACAAGCTTTTGGATTATTTTACCTTATTTCACCTGACTTTACAGATGTATCAACGCCTCGCTTTTCTTTTAAACTTTTAAACTTTTGATTTTATTTTTTTCGTTAAATGTAAAAGTCCATTTTCTAAATGGGGTATCCGTGAAAAGGGAAGTCTTTATATTCACAACAGATTAAAGGCAGGTATCGTAATCCTTCTTGTGGGGCGGAAATATGAATCGATATCGACTGACCGCAGGTTGCAAGTTATAACCGACTTATTTTGAAAATATAAAAAGTTGAACGATAAGGAATTATTTTAACGACTCTTCCGTGGGGACAAGATTTGAGGTATGCGTAAAACGTATTTAAGCATTTCTAAGTTTGAAGGATGTTTTTCCACTGAGCTACAGAGAAAGAATCAGTAACGTTTTAAGCAGATGATATAATCAAGTATTTGCCGATGAACTTGAAAAATCAGTCATTGATTAGTAATCTGGCTTACTTTGAGTTTTCATACAGGGTGCAGAAGAGTCAAAGTTGGCCGTAATTCCGGTTGAATTCACCGTAAAATTGTAGCGCAAATCGAGTTTGTTGATTCAATCGGCAAATAGATATGATCTCACGACTCGTCAGCTTCGGTCATGTTGATATATCTGAACCAACAAACTCAATTGCACTCAATTTTCCGATACATTTAGCCGGAATTACGGTCAAATTTGACTCGTCTGCGCTCTATGCATGATTTTCAAAGTTTTTTGGTAAAGTCAAAAAAATTCGAGACTGTGGTACGTTTGCGCATGTATTGACGAAACACCATGTATTTTGAGAGCGCACAAGCGCTCTTAGAGCGCACGACATGTATAGTTAGTGATAGCGCATGAGCGGAATATAGGCCAAGTGAGACTGACAGTTTCCATGGAAATAACTGAACATTTGAGAGCATTTAACTGATTCTCTGAGAGCGCTAGGAAGTCGACGAGAGCGCGTATCCAAGGGCACATCTTAAACAAAAAACAAAGATAGAAAACAGAGCCACAAATTCTGAAGTTCCTGTGTCAGTCAACTGAAAATTCACGAGTGGTAATCAATCCAGTTTACCTTTGGCAGTATACAACTGACTTCTAATCCATTGGCCGTCAGCCGGATCGTGCTTTGTGTCTAATATTGACTGTAAAAAAAATATTTCGAGAGGTTGATACAACATCTATTAGCCGGTCAGGAATTAATGTTATTTCTTAAGTACGCCTTCTAATGGATTTTAATTTTTATTACTCTTTGTCAGAAGAACAAGCCGACCACGCGAAATACAAGAGACGCTAACTACTTCTTCCATGCAAAAAGACTTGACAGAAAGAAACCTCTGCTAGCAGGGTAACGAATCACGGGTATCGAACAAGCAGTTTTATTTATTACTATCATGATATATACAGTAACGTCCTACTTTCCTACCTCTCCCCACCCAAAAAATATCTCTTGTTTTCTAGGAGTTTTGCTTTCTGATTTCTACAATTAGCTAAAAACAACAACAACGACAAAAAAGAAAATTGAGCTCAACGAGCAATAAAATAGTCATGTGGGAGATTTAGAATCGCGTTTACGACACCCGGCAAACGTGAGATTCACGTTTATGTTGTTCTTGAATAATTAAATTAGTGGCACAGATGAGAATTGTGCAAAATATTTCTGAACTTTGATGCTATCGCAAAGCTACTCAATTTTACTGAGAAACTGAAAACAGTGAGCGACAAATATAGGGTAAACATGGTCACGTGGTTATTTCTGCCGTTTGCTGTTTGCAGTAAAAGTAATTCTGAATCTTTCTATGCTATCCTCAGGAGACTCAGTGTGTTATTGAGGTAACGAAATACCCCAATTAGTTTTGTGCTATTCTTGTTTTTGATGTCTTTCAGGTTGTCTTGCAGCGATTTTAGGCCTTTTGAGATTTCAATTGTAGGCGAACGTTTTGATCTTGCCCCCAGTTTCTAAATTCTTAGAACGGCCTTACCTTGGGGACGAGTACATTCAAAAGCACCTTTTGGAGATTTTCCAATTATTGAACTACGGCCTCAACTAAAGGACTTAGTACACAGCAGTTAGAGATCGGATTCTTGGTTTGGAACCTAAACAAAGCAAACAGCACCAAAAGAGTATTTTGTAGATCACCCTTCCAGTGAATTTTGATAATATAGGATTTTCCGGCATCTACGGACTCAAAACCTAATCAGCCACCTTGAAAAACATGTTACACAGTGCACAGAAAGAACTGTTGAATACGCGCTCTCACTCCAGTGACTACACGTTAGAATTCCACACAACAGATTCAAAAGCTTAATGGAAACCAGCTTTTCCTAGGGTCGAGGTCTTTTCTTGATGAAGCTGAAAGAGGAGTGGATCAAGAAGGTTTGAGAATTCGAGCCAAAGGAAGTGTACTTCACTATGGCCAATCTAGAGAACAAAGAAAAGGGAAGAAATATAGCGTTTTTTCTTCTTCGGGGTCCTGTCTTTAATCTACGACGAAATTTGCTTGATTGCAGCAGAAGACATTCTCGCAGGATCTACCATCGCCACAACAACAGTAATTCTATCCATCGCAGTGCCAGTGTTGGTTGTAAAGCTAACCGCACCGTGGTTCTTGCAGCGTGTCTCATACTGGAAGAAAATATCCCTCGGGATCCTGTTTTTCATCGGGGGACTTCTTATGTTGGTTTTCTCTCCGCGTATCCCAGGAAGGCTTGCGGGTGTGAGTATTGTGGAGTCTGGAGTAGCTACTAGTGAAATAACACTGCTTTCTCTCACTGCGTTTTATGAGCATATTACAGTGAGTGCGTTTGTGGCTGGGATGGGAGTGTCTTCATTTGTCGGTCCTCTATATTATACTAGTAAGTATGTAAGCTATAGTCGCTCTTCGATACTAAGCCAACGTTTACACGAACGTGGTTTCAAATCGTCACGGTTTCATACCCTTGAAACTGCATCGAAAACGATTCGGTTTCAAAGCGTTTACACGGTGCCAATCTCACCGTTTTCAAGTACGTACTTACGTTATGCCGATCTCGTTCCCAGGCACTCATTTTTGAGGGAGGGGATCTGGGTTCGATTATTACGCCGCCATTTCGTTTCTGTCAACATGGCGAAGAGTAGTGCACAATTCTCATGGACTGACGACGAAGTAGAACTCCTGTTGAAAGTTTGAAAGTAATTAATGAGTACAAAGTCAGTAAAATGGCCGAGGCTCACTATTTTAAATATTCGCGCCCAAGTGAAATTTCGTGCTAAAATAGCAATCGTATTCAAATCGATGCGGTTTCGCCGTTTACACGACAGATGAAACCGTATCGCTTTAAAAACGCTCCACTTTTGTCAGCGTTTTCAAATCGGCCCGGTTTCGGTAACGGTCTCGACGGGCGTCGTGTAAAGAGAAGCCAAGTAACCGCATCGAAAGCGATGCGGTTACAAATGAAACCGCTTTCGTGTAAACGCTGCCTAAGCTGCCTGTAAGGCTGAAGCTTAACCCGGTTTTGTGTTGTGAAGTAAACAGACAAAATAGCAGTATCACTACTCTCTCTCTCTCTCTCTCTCTCTCTCTCTCTCTCTCTCTCTCTCTCTCTCTCTCTCTCTCTCTCTCTCTCTCTCTCTCTCTCTCTCTCTCTCTCTCTCTCTCTCGGCTGGATAGGACTTAGATAACTGGGATCATACAGAGCCTAAAATGGGGCCCAGCAGTTCATATAGGAAGCGACAGTGACTTCATACAGTGTACAAACTGATAGATGAATCTTTTAGTCAGTAACACAGGCATACTCGGAAAAAGAAAATCCCAATTCTCCCAACAGGAGTCAAACCTGTGACCTTCCGATTACTAATTCGGATTCTCCATCACTAAGATATACAGTAGACTCGCAAGAAACGTAAGGCCATTTACGGCCAACACAGAGATACTCGAACTGACTAACTGATTGAAAAACTCCTATCACAATTTGGAAGTAAAAAGGACTTATCAATAACCCGCATTTCGCTCCACTCTGGGACTTCTCTTATCCTTCAATGGATTAGGGTTAGACATATGAAAATTACACCGATAGTTTTGGTCCTTGTTTTATAGAGTCCAGTTAGCCCCCCAAACCCCATCAGCCAACTCTGTGAGTCATTTTATTCCTTGCGATTAGGCTATTTTGGTCCTAGTTTAGACAGGCCAAATTAACCTGAAAATAGCGTTGCAATTTACTCGACAAATTCAAACGCACCTAATTTGGGGCTAAGCCATATATTTCGAATTTATAGTGTAAGCGTCTCTTATCTCATTGCCAGGTTTGACCACGTGGACTTGTCTTTCACCTCGGACTACAATTATGATAACTATTCTATGGCCCATTCTGCTGTTCCTCCTTTACGCTCTCCTGGTTAAGGATGCAATCGGCAAAGAAATGGAACCTGCTAACAACGACCAGAATCCACCGGAAGAAGACAAGTTTCTTGCAAGCAGACATACCATCTCATTCTCGGATAGATTACATGTTGCTAAACACATACTCCCATATATTTTATTCCTCTTCATAACATACTTTTCCGAGTACCTTTCAAATCACGCCATTATTACCACCTTGGCGTTCTCAAACGCGCCATCCAACCCGCGGGACCATTACCCTTATTACCTACTGGCCTATCATGTTGGCAAATTTATGGGCCGGTCACACTTGTTTCTAGTCTCTGCAGCTTGGCTTAAGCTGGTATTGTACATCAGGGTCAGACGGACTTGGATTTTAGCATTGACAGCATTTTTACACGGCGTTTTTTTCTTCCTCGCCTCATGGTTTAGATTTCTTCCTTGCGTGGAAATTATCATCGCGTTGTGTGCTACTGAGGGTTTCACAGCGGGATCAATGTATTTAAACTCGGCGCATACGGTTTCAGACTTGATAACGCATCCAGAGAAAAGAGAATTAGCACTTTGCTTGTTAACCGTTGGAAACGCTTGTGGAAAACTTACAGCGGGGTTAATAGGTTTGTTTCAAGAACCATTTCTCACCAAACACTGCATTGAAGAGCTTAAGCTCGGAGAATATTGTTTAACTAGGCATGCGCGTAAAGCTGGTTAGAATAAAAATTTAAACTGTTAGAAGCGTTTTGAGTGGAGTGTTCAAGAGATGATTCATTTAGTGTAATAAAGAGTGCGAGTTTTTTTTAACCTGCGTTAGAGGCGAACGGGGGAGAAGATAGGTACTGCCCCATCTGTCGCGCACCTTCGACCGAGTCTCATTAAAATGTAATACTCTAGGAAGAAGGCAAATTAAGTGTAGCTGTGAGGAACATAATTTTCGAAAGAGAGATAAACAATTATACGAAAAAAAACAAATTGTAAATTATTTGTATCATTGGGGTAAGGGATTAAACGTGACGACAAAAGCGCCAAAATTATTTCTGGTAGATAGTAATGTCGTCACTTCAAGATTGAAACAGCGTGCGTACGCATTTTAAAGGGCTAAGTAAACTACACCTAATAACGACTCCATAGCCTAGTTGTTCAAAGCCCAATCAAGCTAACCCTAGGTTAACGACCCTAGGTTATTCGACTTCAATTACTATCAATAAAGATTCTTCTAAAATCTTTTTCTTCTCAGTTTTGACTGGGACTTTCTTTACCATTAGCTTAAAATTAGACGTAAAATATATTTTTTAACAAGCGAGACAAAAACTGCGGTTAATTAACTTTAGTCATGGATAACCGTAACCTCGTTCCCAGGCTTTAACGGTGCAAATCCATGTAACCGAGCTTATATTTGAGGCTTTGGAGGCGAGGGTGATGAGCTCATCACTGACGTCATATTTGATGGCGCACAAAGAGCGAGGCTGGGATGACCTTTAATCGGATTTCGAACAACCGGGCCCAGCGTATTACAAAGGTAGAGATTCTATCATTTTCGGTCTTTTTGGAAAATCATAACATCCATTGTAAGGTAATTTCCACAACAGAGATGAAATATGTATGAATTTT